>NW_028274822.1:349166-695833 GCF_037043125.1 Eumetopias jubatus
CACTTTCGTCTTAAGCACAAAAGATTTTAAATTTGCTGCAGTCTAATGTGTTTGTGTGTGTGGGTGGGTGGGTGTTGCTTATGCTTTTGTTGTCATACCCAAGAAACCACTGTCTAACCCAAGGTCACAAAAACCTACTCCTTTGGGATGTGTTTTGGATGGATTTTGAATTACAGAGAGCTTTTGATAGGTGGAAAGGGGAAGGTCTGGGTCTAGGCTGGGGGTGGGAGTGAGGGGAGGGGGCTGGGGAGGCCACAGGAGTTGACATGGTCAGGTGCAGGAGGCAGCAGCTGGAGTTGGTGATGGGCAGAGGAATCCAGCTCCCAGGCTACCAGCCTGAGCAGGAAGGACGTGGCCTGGGGCATGGGAGGTGACAGTCTGGGCTTCCTGCATTGTTGGAGCTCTGGGCTGGTTGAGTTTCCTCCATCCAAGGAAGGGGGTCTCCAGGACATACATCCCTGGCATGTTGTAGGGTGATAGCCCAACTTCTGGGGCTCGTCCCTCCCTCCCATAGTTGTGGGTGATGGGAATTCACAGCTCATTGAAGGTCCTGGGAGGCGTGGGGGCAGGGCACCTCAGGGTCTTGGGGTGACAGCCTGAGCTTCTCCATCCAGAGCCCTTGTTCCCTGCACCAGGGTGTTCCTTCCTGATGAGCAGACCACTCAGGGCAGTGCTTGTCCAAATACTCGATTAGTATTTGACCTGACTGTGGTGCCCCCACCCCACCCTGAGTCCCGCACTGAGGCGGCTGGTGTGGGGCCTCATCAAGGCTGTCGCATTCCTGAGCCTGAGCCATGCCGGCCCAAGGGCCACGGCTGGGTGAGGCATCTGTGCAGCTAAGAATGGTCCTTACATCAGTCGGTGCCCCGCCCGGAGCAGTGACCTCACGTCTCCACTGGCGGGGGTAGAAAGTGCACCTGTGTGGTCAGGGCCCGGGGGCTCTGATGGGGCTCTGACGGGGCACTGGGCGGGGGTCCTGGGCCTGGCTCCAGCTGCACCTTCTGCCTGCCCCACAGGGAGCATGCTGTGGGCCTTTGTGTGGAGTCCCGCCTTGCTGGGAGCCACCAGTGAATGGAGGGGCCAGCTCCCTGCAAGGTGGCCATCTCAAGGGGGCCGGGAGCTTCCTCACCCCAGGAACGGCCCAGCCCTGAGGAGCCTTTCCAGGCTGGTGTCACTCTAGCCCCAGCTGCTCCCCACATAGGTCCACTTGAGAAGGTTCCAGCCAGGGCCCCTGACAGACCCTGCTGCTTGGTCTAGAACCATCTCTGTGGCTCGTTAGGTTTTATTGTGTTTTGAGGGAGGTCTTTCCGTCTCCTACTAAAGTGTGGCTGTTTCTGGGGAAGACTGTGCCTTGAGCTCTTAATTCTGGAAGACGGAACTGGACTCCTTTGCTGAGCCCTGTTGCTTCTCTCCTTGTCTTCATGGCCTTTTGCAGAAACATGGGTTGCTCTTGGAGCTTCTCCTTGAAATGCTTGCTCTGTGGGTGTGGGTTTTCCTTGGAAAAGCACAGGGGTGTGAGCGTGGGAGCTGAGAGCAGCCCCGCCCGGGCAGTCTGGCCCCTCCTTGGTGCAGTTCACATGGTACATCTCAGCTCTGGTTGGCCAGGTGCCTGCATCCTCCTGGTGGGCTCAGCCCAGGCCTGCGGGACTCGGCTCCATCTCCTGGTTGACCTGCTTCCCTCCCTCCGCTCGTCACTCTGGTGTGTCCTCACCTCCGTGGCCCCCACCGGTGCTAAGTGTGCAGTTGGCCTGAGCTCCTGGTGCTCCACCTGCTGCTCCAGCCCCCCGGAGGGCCTTTCTGTCGCATGCCGAGATCCCCAGCTGGTGCTCCAGACCAGGACCATCCGGACCGAGCTAGGGCACAACCTTGGGTAGTGCAGGGTGTGGGAACCGTCACGGCAGCAAGCACCGTCCCTCCTGCTCCTCAGCTGCCTCGTCTGGGTTGGACCAGGCCAGTTGTCTACAGGGACCAGTTGGGGAACATGGCCAGTGGCGGAACACCGACCCGAACCACCAGTCTCAGATCTTTTTCACGGGGCTGCCGGGGGTTAGCCCATCTCTCCCCTCGAGTGCAGCTGAGAGCCTGGACAGAAGGTGCGGAGCAGCTCTGGGGACTCCGGCGGTCAGCGGAAGTGGGCAGGGTGGGGGAAGGAAACCCCATGAGTGACTGGCATGGGCCACTCTGTTTTCCCTTCCGTATTTGCCAGCCTGGAATTCAGCACAGCCTGGAGCTCAGGACTTGCCCTGGGCCGGGCAGGAAGTGCTCCCAGTGGAGCCTCCATGCTCTGAGTGTGGGAAAGGGTGAGCAAGAGCTGGGGCTGCTGGTGTTTTGGCCTTGCTCTTACCCCCAGGCCCCAGGCAGGCCCCAGTCCGGAAGTGGCGTTCTTCAAAGCTGGAGGCAGCCCCAGGGCAGCAGAGGAGGAAGATCCTGAGAATGGAGGGGAATCCCATATGGCTCTTTCCTCTACCCTCCCACCTCGTGCACCTGGAGGCAGGTCAGCCATGGAAGGTGCACAGCAGGGCCACGAGACTCAAGCCCTGGCTTTCCAGCCGGAGGAGACGGCAGAAGAGTGTCCCCAAGGCACAGAGTCAGGGAGATGGAGGAGTGGACGCATCTTGGGACAGGGATCCTGTGCAGTTGTATGTGAACTCCTGGGCTCACCCCCAAGCTATGCATGCATGGATTTGGCCCTAACCTACATCCCAAAGGAGTTGAGAACTGAATTGTGGGGTAGACCACTGCCACGTCCCAGACCAGCCCACTAAGTGCTGCCCACAAAGTATAGACCCAGATGGCACCGCAGGGGCTTTGAAAATGGAGCTGACTTGAATTGCAGCCCACTTGCAGCCTGAACTTAACCATGCCAGTTGCCTATTAGAACAGAAAACCTGACATTCTCCATAGGATTTAATAAGACTTGGAGTCTCATCATATAATGTTAAAAATGTCCAGGATACAAACCAAAATTACTCAGCATAGGAAGCATCAGGAACATCTCAACAGCTTTCCAAGGAGAAGACAACCAGTAGACAACACAGTCAACCAAGCGGACCCGGGCTTGGGAATGGTCACTGGGAAACTGGTCCAGAGAGAAGAGCAAACACTCTTGAAATGAATGGAAAATGGGA
This sequence comes from Eumetopias jubatus, assembly GCF_037043125.1. Lineage (NCBI taxonomy): Eukaryota > Metazoa > Chordata > Mammalia > Carnivora > Otariidae > Eumetopias > Eumetopias jubatus. The sequence goes on from NW_028274822.1 coordinate 352,295, forward strand.
CATCTCTGCAAAGAAATGGAAGCTATAAAAAAGAACCAAACAGAACATTTTAAATTAAAAATCACAGTAAGCCAGATAAAAATGTACTTTGTGAGTTCAGTAGTGGAATGCAGATGGCCCGGGAATGAGTCTGTGAACTTGAAGACAGATCAATAAAAATACATTCTCAACAACAGAGAAAAACCAGGGGGAAAAATAGACTTAGGGAAAGTACCAAAAAATCTAACATTGATGTCATCTGAGTCTAGAGGAGAGAAGGGGTGTGGGGCAGACAAAAATAGTTGAGGGACTGTCTGAAAACTTTCCAAATTTGATGTTAAATAAACTTTACAGATTTGAGAAGTGCAGCAAATCCCAAACATGTATCACATCACAGTCTGCTAAAAACCAAAGTCAAATGTTGAAAGCAGCCAGAAAAAGAGGATCTATTATATATAATGTGGATTTTAAAAATGCAGAATTAGTTATCAGCTCCCTCAAAACAAAAAGTTTGAAATACAGTGTGAGCCAGTATTACAGGCCAAATATGATGTGTCCATGGGCTCTTTTGGATGTAGAGTGTCTGTCTGCAGACAAGCTGCTTGGGGCGTGCCAGGCCTTGGCCATTTTCCCAGTGACCATCCCAGAGGAGCCTCGAGCAGCCGTGTATGTGTAAGGTCAGGAGGGCTTTCCCCTCCCCGTCTGCATTCTGTGTGGCTGGTTGGGCTTCTCAGTGGGCAGAGGAGGGGACGCAGAGCTCTGTCCTCGGGCTGGGAGACGGGGCTCCTCACCCTGGGTTTTAGGAATAAGAACCGGCCTGGGGCTCAGAGGTGGTCAGAATGCCCGGGGGTGGAGGGCTGTTCAGGGTGGAGGGGCTCTCTCTCTCCAGGAGCTCAGTGCCTGCCTGGCCCTTGGCCTGGTGTTGGCAGCTCTGATGTGCATCCTGTCTGCTTGGGGATCTTCACCCCCCCTTCCTGCCACCTGGCAACAGCCCCCCTCTCAAACTCTGTGGTCTGGTTTAATTAGCTGTTAGAGGTTCAGGCTGCTGATGGAAATGGGTCTGATTTAAATATACTTGTGCAGGAAAACACAGTGGTGTTTGTGCCCTTGACTTGGGAAGCCAGGGCACGCGAAGCTGTGCGCAGAGACGTGTGTGGGGGATGTGGGCAGTGAGTGATAGTTCCCTCATCACCCACGAGGATCCCTGCCCCCCTGTGGACTGATCCGAAACGTTTGAAGGGGGGTTGGCATCGGTGACCAGAAATGGAATCGCCCTCCAGTTATCTTTTGAGGGAGGGGGGTCTGGCCAGGCAGGGGTTCCCAAGAGCAGGGGTTCGCTCTGCTTCTGCTGGCAGCCTCTGGTTTTGTCCTCGGCACCCTGGGTGCAGACGGGGGGCTCCCCAGCCAGGTGGGAAAGCTCTGGGTGAGAGGACCTCCCCTCCCGCCCAGGCTGCCCGTCCCCGTGGCCTAGTGGTGTTCTCCGGCAGTCCTCGCCTTCCTGGTGGGCCCTGGGATGCCGTGTGGGGAGGGGTGGTCTTCCCTCTCCTGTCTGAGGCCACAGCACGTCTCCTGAGGGGCACAGCACACACGCCTGCAGCCAGGAGGGACAGAACACTCGTGAGGCCACGTGGGCCCTGCCACTGTGTCGGCTTCCCCGCCCGGACAGCTGCAGGGCCTTCCTGTCCCTGGGGCTGTGCATGTCGTGGCCTCACAGTGAGGACGGGAGGGATGGGGGGGGGGGGACAGGTGGCGGCCTGGGTGGCCCCTGACCCCTGGCTTGTGTCTCCGCAGCATCAAGATGGTGCTCATGTGGACCAGTGGTGACACCTTCAAGACGGCCTACTTCCTGCTGAACGGTGCCCCCCTGCAGTTCTCCGTGTGCGGCCTGCTGCAGGTGCTGGTGGACCTGGCCATTCTGGGACAGGCCTATGCCTTCGCCCGCCACCCCCAGAAGCCAGCCCCCCATGTGGCGCACCCTGCCAGTGCCAAGGCCCTTTGAGGTGGCAGGGAGGACACAGATATGTGGCCTCCCGCCGTGGGCCCTGCCCGGCCACCTGTCCTCCCTGTCTGGGGCAGGCAGGCACCATGGCCCAACGAGATGTCCTGGCTGTTGGGATCTTGATCAGCCTCTGTGGGTCTGGGATGGGCTGGTGGGGGGCCTGGGTGCCACCGTTTGTGCTCATGCCCCGAGGACGAGCGCAGGTGGGCTTTATACCCCAGGGCTGGGCGGCGGCTGTTTTTCAGGTGATGGAAAAGCAAGTGTTCCCTTCCTTCCTCTCAAAAAACACCTGTCTGGAACTTGGAATATGCTCACAGACCCAGGAAAAGACAGACTTAGGGCTCCCACGGGCTGGAGGGCACCAGGAAGCCCTCTCCGGGTGTCAGCGTGCAGGGGCCCCCGGGGCCTGCAGCCCGGCTCTCGGCGCCCCTCGGCATGGGTGGGGTTGGGGAGCAGGAGTGAACAGTAGCACCCGGAGAACCCGTGGTCCTGGCGCACAGAGCCTGGTCTCAGAACGGCCCAAACGTGGGTGCCCTGGTGACAGCATGTACGCGAGGGGGACTCAGGACAGGGCCTGGGCACAGAGGGTGTGGTTGGGGTTGTGCATGCGCCTGGTGCACGTGGAAAGGAAGCTACGAGGACGCACATTACAAGTGCTTGGCGTTGGCCTCGTCCGGGTCACCTTCAGTGCAGCCGCCTCACAGACTCAGGACTCGGCCCTCAGCTTGGCCGTGGGGCCCAGAGGTGTCCCGTGTGCCCCCATGCCTCATTTCTGCATTGGCCTCCTCCTGGGAGATGCTGGCGTGGACCCCACTGGCAGTGAGGGGGCAAGCCTGTGTCCGTGCCGGCTGGGCCCTGGCCAGAGTGAGCTCAGGGGTGCTGGCACCAGAGTCTAGAGGTCCCCACGAGTCCTAGGGGTGTGGTGGGGTTGTCCCTGTGTGCTCCCAGGAAAGCCAGGGCCTGGGACCAGGTCTGGGCAGATGCACCCATCCCCCGAGCATGGCCGCACTTGCGGGGCGTTCCCCCTGGATTCTGGGAATTGCATGCACCTGCAGCATACAGCTTTTGACGTCCATCTTCCAGGACAGGGAGATGGCCTGCCAGTCAGGAGAGGGGACATGTGAGGCCGGTGTCCCCACACTCCTCTCAGGTCTGGGGTGATGTTCCAAGGTGGGGGGCTGTGGCCAGGCACGGGCATCTCTGGTCACCCTGTATCTTTCCCCGTCTGTTTTACAGGAGCATCTCAGCCATGCCCAGCAGCCCTGGGCAAGCTCCCAGGCCCCCAGCGTCTTGAGGGTTCTTGCAGCTTCCGTGTGGCTTTCCCTCTGCGGGGCGGAGGGGCAGCTCTGGGGCGGGTTCGCACGGGCCGTGCCAAAGCTCTAGTGGTGTCTGCTCTTCAGAGCTGTTTCCTCCTCCTGAGTTTTCCTCAAAAAATCCTGAATGTTTGAGTGAGGATCTGCTTAGTTTGGGCTGTAAGATGCTTTGGCAATGTTTATTTTTTAAACACGAGGCGGGGTGTCTGTAGCAGTAAATGACTACAGATTAAAGCGTCTCCGACTGCAGCAGTGAGGCATGTGCCCAGTGTGAGGGGGCACTCAGTTGTCAGGACGCTGACTTTAATTCAATAAACTCTCGTGATCCAGTGTGGCCTCGTGAATGGGTCGGAGTGGGGGCCCAGGACATGGAGCATGGGTCCCCGTCCTTCCTTCGCCGTGGGGGTCTTCAGGGAAGGGTGGGCACCCTCTCCTTGGGGTCCAGCTCTGCCCCTGTGACACCCAGGCTGCTCTCTCAGGGCACATTCCCCTTCCCCCCCCGGACAGACCTGTGCCCCCAGAAGGACAAGAAACCCCCCCTCCCAGGACAGACCAGCCCCCCTGGATAGAACAGCCCCCAGGACAGACTAGCCCCCTCAGACAGACTAGGCCTCCCGCTCCAGACAGAACAGCCCCTGGACAGACCAGCCCCCAAGACAGACCCGTCCGCAGGCCAGGCCAGCCCCCCAGGACAGACCAGCCCCAGGACAGACCAGCCCCCCAAACAGACCAAGAGGGCCAGGCCAGGGGAGGGCCCTGACCACTGAATGTCTGGAAAGGGTGAGAGGCATCCTGTTTAAAGAAAGGCCAAGAGAAGTGTTTCAAGGAAAATGGACAGGTCTGTTGAGCAAGTAGGGATGGAGTTGTGTGTACTGAGCAATTATTTTATCATGGACACAGTTTACATTTGGGGGCAAGATATCAAAAATATCAAAAGGATACGGTGAAAATACATGGAAGTGATATTTTGAATTTTTGGATAAGTCACCCCCCCCCTGCCCAGCACTGGCCCCAAGTCCAAGAGCGAGTCTGGTCCAGAGCGGGTCCAAGCTGGTGACACCACTGTGGTCCTCTCAGGCAGCCAGCATCCCCAGCCTGGACCCTTGTCCGGCTTTGGGGGTAGATTTTTATATTCCTTCTGGTAATCTCTTGATTAAAATTAACTTTTAATTAAATTATGCATTCAGTAAAAATTCCAACAGTGAAATGAAGAGTAAAATATACAAAGGTGTCTTTTTCTGTGAGCCCATCTCCGTTCTTGAAGACCTACCTGTGGCTCCACTAAAGACCGGAGAGGTGGTGTGGAGAGTCTGTGGGGCTGCCGTTCGGAGATGGAGCAGAAGGAGCCGGGGCCCGTGTCCCGCTTGCCAGGAGAGCGCTGTGCCCTGAGTTCTGTCAGTGGGAGGCCACAGGCTCTCACGAGCCCCACAAGAAGTGGACTTCTAATCAAAAAAGTAGGCGAAGGTCACTCTTTGCGACCTTCGATCTCCTGTAAGTTGTTCCAGCTCTTCTCTCAACAGAATAGCTCTTGGAAATGGGAACAACGTGGCGAGACTGCTCCGGCGGCTAGGGTGAGTGGCAAAGTGCAGCTCACTCCGATGAGCCTCCAAGAACTTGGAGCAGGTGGAAGGCTGTGAATGAAGCTGGGCTGCCTGTGCTGGCCCAGTCTCCAGCTGGCCAAGAAGAAATTGTGTGTGTGTGTGTGTAGGGGTGGGACGTGTTTTCCCCCTAAATAAGGAGTATAGGAATTTTTTCGGCAGCAAGCGTCGGGGAGGGTTTCAGACTCCCAGTGTTGATGTTGGGGCATGTTCAGTCCTGGGGCCACCGTGCTCAGTCTGAGCGGTTCCCCAGGTCCCCTGGAAGCACACACGGGTCAGCCAGGGTGGGTGGAGGGCAGGGGGTGCGCGGTCAGTCTGAGGGTGGTTGCATGCTCAGAAAGTGGCCCTGAGGGCAAGGGGTGTCCGGTGCTTCCTGGAATGTCACAGACCCAAATCATACCCCACCCCCCAGTGCTCACAATGGTTTCAGGTAACCAGAGGCCTTGGGCTGGCTGAGAGTGATCATAACCTGGTATTAGAGCCTACGTCCCAAGTCAGTGATCCTTCCGGAGCCAGAACAGAGCTCTCAGCACAATTGGGGTTTGTAAGGCTGTCTCCTGCCCTCCCTGCACTGCCTTTGTGCATTTTAAGCAGACTCAGTGATGTCAGCATCACACATAAGAATCCCACGATTCTGTCCCACAGTAGGTGCGTTCAGTAGATTTTGTCAGTGTGTGAGGCAGCAGGTTGTGGGGACCTTGGTGAGTTCCTGGTCCCCTGACCCAGACGGGAACATGGAGGCCACGGCCAGCGGGGGCCTGCCCAGAGTCCCGCACGAGGGACCATGGCCTGTGTGCAGGGGGCAGCTACGGAGGCTGAGGGTGGGCGGGGTAGGCACCAGAGAAGGGACAGGAAAGCTCAGGGCTGGCTGGTCTCCTTGCTCGGTGGGAGATGTGTGGCTTCCCTCCCACTGCACACCCCACTTCTCAGACGGTTGACAGGTCCCCCTCCTCCCCATGACCTCTGGTGCTTCAAGGGCTCTCTTGGTCTTCGAGGGGTCCCGGGTAGAACCGCTGCAGCCCATAGTCAGGAGGGGGTAGGGGCCAGATCCCTCAGGTCATCCTCTACCACTGACCTTGGAGGGACAACTTGGGTTATTTCTGGAGGTCTTCATGGTGATGGTCAGCGAGCCCCACTGCACAGGAGAAAGCAGTTTGCCCCTGGCGTCATCAGCCGTGCCCGATGAGCAGAGGGTAGTAGATGCCCTGAGTGTGGCCTCCATGGGTGGGAATCCCCTGGGACCAGCAGCAGCTGTGTCACCCGCTCCTGAGCAAGCGCAGTCACCCTTGGTGTGTTTCTACGTCCCCAGGCCCCGCCCTGTGGGGGTGTCAGCGGATGTGGCAATCAGGAGGAGGCAGGGCTAAACCTTAGGGTCCAGTCTGCCCAGAGCCAGCACTCAGGTGGGTCCCCTAGTCCCCAGTTCCCCTGTCCTTTCTCCTGGCAGACCTCTGCTGGCCCTGGCTTGAGGTATGTGGGCCCAGGAGGGAAGGAGAGGGGGACCCAGCCCCAGGTGGTGCAGGAACCAGGGCCCTGTAGGGAGAAGCTGCAAGTGGAGCATGCCAGGCCAGGTGCTGAATCTGGCCTGGTCCATGGTGGAATGACCATGTCTCTGTCTGATACAAGGGGACCCTTTCTGCCTCAGAGAGCTGGTTCGAGCAGCCGTGCAAGGTCAGACGTGGGAGAGTCTTCGCCTCCCTGTGGTTTGGGGACACTCAGCTCATTCTGATCCCAGAATGTTTTCTTGGTTGCTGGTAAGACCATTATTTCAGCTTCCCTGCACCCCACTGCCCTTGTCCACTTGACCCTGACCCAGGAGCTGGAACCCAGGTACTTCTGTGCATGCAAATTGTGGCTGGGTGTGAGGAGGAGGAAGAGGGAAACCGAGTCTGTTGTCAAGGCAGTCCAGCCTGCCCCACCCCTGCAGAACTGGGGCTCATTGTGTAAATCCTGACAGCTTCAGCCCTGGGTTCTTTGCAGCCTGGTTCCCTGAGAACACCTAGCCCTGCCCTGCGGGGTGCAGTGCGGTTGCAGATTTGGGACCCCGGCTCTGCTGTGGGACTTGGAGGGGTACAACTGGGCTTTGCGTGCAAGGGCTTTGTCCAGGTAGCGGTGCCCCACTGTCTACACATACCGGCTCCCCGTGAGCGCTGGAAACTCCTCCTTGGCCTGGACGCCCCTGTGCCTGGTGAGGACGCTGGTGCTGCCCCGAGGAACTCGGTGGAGAGGCAGGAGAGGCACGCTGTTTATTGGTAGCAGTAGCATCCTAGGAAATGTCCTCTGAGCAAGGGCCCCACCCTAGCCCCCACCCCAGCCTCTCCCGGCTCTGGCCTCGCGCCAGGGGCCCTGCCAAAAGCCGTGATGGATGGCAGCGGGGGGCGGGGGGTGCCAGGTGTCTGGGGGGCTCTCTGGGGTGGTCCAGGTGCGCCTCCTGCGGGCCCTGGGGCAGCAGCGTCTGCAGTGTCATGGCTCCGCTCATTAAAATGAAAAGGGACAGAGTAACGTGATTTGTAAAGTCCCATTCCTTCATGCCTTGGTGAAGACAGGCTCCCAGCAGCTGCACACCAGGGCCCCTTCCCCCACCTCCTCTTGGAGAACCCAGAGGGTAAAGGTGTCCAAGGCCAGCAGAGAGCGCAGGGAAACATGCACACCTTGAGCTTTGCAGAGGCATTTTCAGGGGCGAATTCACCCTTGCCCCTGGCTCTCACGGGGGAGGCAAGCCAGACGACTTCAGGGGGCCACGAAGACCCCCATGGAGCTAGTGCGGGGGAGGGAGGTCAGAGGTCAGGGCTGGGACCCGCCCCCCTCCCCAGAGGAACTGGGTGGCTGTGTTAATGTCACACTTCCGTCACTTGTCAGGAATGCGCAGAGAAGCCTCCCTCCTGATGGGGCGCCGCCCACTGTGGGTGAGCTGCAGAAGCAGGAGCCCCCCAGCCTCCCCACCGCCCACAGCCGCTCCAGGAACTACGCTGGCCGAAGAGCAGGGAAGCGGGAGGATGCGGCCCGTGGACACGTGTGGCCTCGTGGCATTTGCTACAGGCTTGGAATTTCTGGGCTAGGGAGTCCAAACTCCAAAGGGAAGTGCGGAGGAAAGGGGACAGGAATGATTGGAAGCACAGGGGCGCTTTCCACTGCCACCTCCCAGTCAGGCTGCGGTCCGGGCTGCGCTGGCTGGAGGGACATGCCGTGGGTACCGGGAGGGAGCCCGGCCCGCGACGTCGCCTGCGGGAGGTGAGGACCGTGCTTCTATTCCTGAAGAAGCTCGCGAGGAGCGGCCTCTTGGGCCCGGCGACGGTCGTGGCCATCCCCGGGAAAAGGGACCCCGGCTTGGCCGGCGCCCACAGGCCCCTGTGGGCTGTCCTCGGTGGCCGTGGCCGAGCGCGAGCTGTCCTCGCGCAGGGCTGGCTCTGGGCTGGCGGCGCGCCGCTGCTGCGCCTTGAGCTCGGAGTAGGAGCGCGAGAAGGTGTGGAAGATGGACGTGGCCGGGAAGGCCATGAGCAGGATGCCGCTGAGGATGCTGCTCAGCGCCACCACCTGCCCGGGCAGGCTGCGCGGCACCATGTCGCCGTAACCCACGGTGGTCATGGAAATGACGGCCCACCAGTAGCTGGCGGGCACGCTGGAGAAGTCGCGGCGCGCGCCCAGCTCGCGCTCGGCCAGGTGCACCAGCGGGGCGAAGAGCGCCATGGCCACGCACAGGAAGAGCAGCAGCAGGCCGAGCTCGCGCGCGCAGCGGCGCACCGTCAGGCCGAGCGAGCGCAGCCCGAGAGAGTGGCGCGCCAGGCGCATCACGTAGAGCACGCGCAGCGCCCGCAGCAGCCGCAGCGCCAGCCCCGCGCGCTCCAGCAGCGCCGCGCCGCCCGCGCCCGCGCCCGCGCCCCCAGCCGCCAGCCCCACGAGCAGCGACACGTAGAAGGGCAGGATGGCCAGGATGTCGATGATGTTGAGCGGTGTCCGCAGGAAGGCGCACTTGCTCTCGGCCTGCAGCGAGCGCAGCAGGAACTCGAAGGAGAACCAGGCCACGCACACCGTCTCCAGCACGAAGAGGCTGCGGCACTTGGGGGAGCACTCGCCCTGCGGAGCAGAGGGGGCGGGTCACGCTCGGGCTGCCCTTCCCGACCCACCCCAACCCTTGCCCGTGCACGACTGCTGGGGGCCCGGTTTCCCTGCAAAAAGATCCCACCAGAGGCTAGGTTTCCTGCCCGGGAGCCAAGGAGCTCAGCTGACGGGGTCCCCAGCACAACTGGTGAAAATCATTAAAAACAACCATTAAAGCCTCTGGAAACAGGCCTAAGGGCAAACAGCAAACGGAACATATATCCAAGAAAATCTACAAAACTTCATTTAAAAAGGCGAGAGAAATACCCTCCCCATCCCCAGCCCAGCTCAGCGAGGAGACTCCACTCCAGAACACAGGCCTCCCTGCCCCCAGCTCCCCCCGGACAGTGCGGTTGAGAAGGGGGCACCTTCTTCTGCCCAGTCCCCACTCCTGCTGTGGGGTGGAGGCTCTACCTCATGCTGCTCAGAAAACCCCTAACCCTTGCCCCTGGCTCTCACGGGGGAGGCAAGCCAGACGACCTCAGCCTGCTGCTCCGCCCTCCATCCCCCCCCAACTCAGCTCAGAGAATGGGGAATCACCAAAGAAGTCAGGCACTGTCACCATCCCCAACTCCAGAGCCCTGGTGCAGAGGTTTTGCCTGGGGAGGGGCAGGGGGAAGCAGGCTCCTAGAACAGCTCCTCATTTCTTGCCAAATGAACTGACTTCATGTGTAACAGTACAGGGAAGTTCAACCCTAAGCTGTTCTCAAGAACCCTGGAGGTTGTAGTGAAGGAAAACGGGAGGAGATTCATGGAAAGAGAGTTCATTCCAGGGTGATTATGGGCGTACCCAAGCTGTGCCTCCCTGCGGGGCAGCATCAGGGGCTAAACACCGTGTGTGTATGTGTGTGTGTATGTGCACATATGTGTATCTCTGCGTGTATGTGTGCATGTATGTATCTGGGTGCGCATGCACATAGGTATGATCTCTGTGTGTGCATATAGGTGAGGAATGTATCTGTGCATGCATGTATCTGGGCACACACATGCGTGTGCATGCATGAATGTATCTGTGTATGTGTGTGCGTGTATGTGTGTGTGTGTGTGTGTATGCGTGTGGAGGAACAAGAATACACTACACCACAATGATCCAGCCAATCACTAAAACAGATAACAGTAGCAAGCCCTGAAAAAAGAGGGGACATCATCCAGGGTTGCTATATTATCTAAAATGTCCAGTTTCCAATAAAAAATCCTGGAGCAGGCAAAGAAACAGTAACGTTTGATCCATACATCAGAAAAAAATCAGGCAACAGAAACGACATTTGAGAGGACCAGATATCAGAGTTTTGAAAAGCACCATTATAAATGTGTTCACAGACCAAAGGAAGATCAAAGAAATGGAAAATGTGATGGCAGGCCATTGTATCAAATGGAGATTATTGATAAAGAGAGAAGTTTTAAAATGACCAAATGGACCTTCTGGAGTTGAAAAGTCAACAATAACAAATTCACTGGAGGAGCCAGCTCCACAGTGGATGTGAGCCGCCAGGAGAAGGAGCTGATGAACTAGACGATAGACTGATCATGCCGAGAAGAGAGGAAGGGAGGCCAGCAGAGTCTGAGCAGAATGTGGGGCATGTTTGTGAAATGCAGTGCCTGAGGAAAGGTGAGAGGGAGGAGGAAAAGCATGTTCGAAGAGATAATGGCTGAAAACTCACCAAATCTGCTGACGCACAACAACCTGCACATCCCGGGAGCGCCGTGCCCTCCAAGCAGGATAAATGCAGACTGACAGGTGCATGGTGGCGGGGAACGGTCCGAATGCCACAGGCCAGGCGTCGCTCAAGAAGTAACCCCGAGCAGAAACAGCGCAGGCCAGAATGCCCTGGGGGCACATACTCAAACCACCAGAAAAAATGTCTATCAAGAATCCTGTCTCCAGCAAAGCCATCATTCCAGCATGAAGGTGAAATACTTTCCCAGATAAACAAAATCTGAAAGAATTTGTTTCCAGTATAGCTGCCCTGCAAAAAATTCCAAAGGAAGCTCTTCAGGCTGGAAGCAGTGATCCCAGAATCTTGATGACCTTGGATTTGGCAAAACATTCTTACAGATGACACCAAAAACATGAGCAAGCAAGATAAGATAGATAAATTCAATCACGATTTAAAACTTCTGTGCTTCAAAGGACACTGTAGGGTCTGAGTTGTTTCTCTTCAAAATCCGTATGTTCAAGCCCTAACCCACAACACTTAGAAGGGGACTGTATTTGGTCATAGGGTCTTTAAAGAGGTGACGAAGGGACAATGAGGTCGTGAGGGTGGCTCTAATCCAACGCGACTGGTGTCTCAGGACACAGACACACACAGAGGACACGAGGGAAAGAGCGTCGATACCCAGACAGAGGCCTCGGGAGAAACCAACCCTGAGAAAATAAATTTCTCTTTCAGGCCACGCAGTCTGTGGCCCTTTCTTGTGGGAGCTCTAGCAAACTAATACAGACACCATCTGGAAAGTAAAAGACAATCTGCAGGATGGGAGAAAATATTTTCAAATCATATATCTGATAAGGGACTTGTATCTAGAATATATAAAGAATTCCTACAACTCAACAATTAAAAACCCCATTAAAAGATGGGCAAGGAGTAGACAGTTCTCTAAAAAAGATATACAAATAGCCAAGAAACCCATGGAATGATGCTGCACGTCATTAATCATCAGGGAGATGCAAATCTAAACCACCCAGAGATAGCGTTTCCCACTCACCCCAGGATAGCTGGAGTGAAAACACAGCAAGCCTTGGGAGGTTCCTCCCACGAGGAAGTGGGACCCTCGCCTGCAGATGGTGGGCCTGAGATCTTCCGGCCACTCGGGAAGAGAGCCTGGCAGCTCCTCAGACAGCTAGACATGGTATCACCACACGACCCAGGGCCTCCACTCTCGGGTCTGTACCGAGAGAAGGGAACACATGCCCACACAAACACTTGCTCAGGAGCGCTCACTATGCATTATGCATACGAAAAAAGGTGGAAACAACCCAAGTGTCCACTAACAGATTAATGGATAAATACAATTTGGTAAATCCATACAGTGGGATCTCATCAGGCCATAAAAAGGAAGAAAGTACTGATTTGGGAAGTGAAGTGAAGGATGCCAGCCACAGGGGGCGTGCCACATGAGCCTGTTCTCACTGGAGTCCAGAACGAGGAAATGTGCAAAGACCAAGTAGATTGTGCTTGCGCAGGCCTGGGGGGTGGGCGGCAGGGCCAGCGATGGGGGGGGTGGGTGTGTGTGCGAAAGGCACAGGTCTCTCTTGGGGTGATGGAAACCTGATGGTTGCACAGCCCTGTAAATATGCTAAAAACCATTGAATTGTTCCCTCTAAATGGGCAAATTGTATGGTATGTGAATTATGTATCAGTAAAGCTATTTTAAAAGAACACGTAATGTCTAGGCACATCTGAGAGTGTGGCCGGCTGGGTGTGGAAAGTGAGTCCAAGGCCCTGCTGGGAATCCCAGTGCAGGGGCATTTGGGGACACCTGCTGATGGAACAGAAGGTAGAACGTGCAGACCTCTCCAAGTGCCCAGCTGCTGGCGGGTCCTGGTCTGGCCCCGCCTCACCTTTGACCCCGAGCTCCCACCTAGCTTGAAGCCCCTGGGGGCTGGAGAGGACTCACCAGACTCAGCGGACACCAGCGTGCTCTCACGGACCCACCTCACACTGGAGGGGAGAAGACCTGGGGGCCTTCCACTGTCCCCCTCTGGCTCATGTCCCTCTAAGCACGTGGGGACAGGACCTCATGCCTGCCCAGCTCCCGAGCCCTCTCCAGGGCAGGGCCAGCAGTGCTGAGTCTCCATCCCCCACAGACAGCAGCTCAAGGACCTGCCTGATGCTTCAGCTGGGGGACCTGTGGTCCGTTCTCACTCACCGCAAACATCTGTCATAGCATTGAACTTGGCACTCTGAGGGCGCAGCGGTGAGCGGGATCCACAGGACTTCTCCCCAAGTCCTGTCTTGCATATCCAGGCGCTGACGTATCACGGGTCTTCAGGAACCCAGGGCGAACGGAGCTCCTGCAGACCTGTCTCCGATGTGCACTGCCCGCCAGTGGCTCGTTGCTCCTGGTGATGTGTGTGTATCCAGCAGAGCTCAGCCTCTCCTTTAACGAGCTGTCAGAGCCCAGTACCTTGGCTGCCTCATTAATCATCACCCGTTTTGTGCCTGGAAATAATGGGCAGGAGCTTCTTCTTACCTCCATGGGCTTATGCATAGCTTAGGTTCAGATCCTCTGAACACAACTTGGCAGGTCTGTTCCCAAACAAAGGCAGTGGTGCCTCAGCCCAGATGAAGGGGTGTGCAGGTGACTGGTCCAGAGTCTTCAGTGGCCTGTCTTCCCAAGAGGCCTCTTCATCCCAGGGTCAGCAGTGTTTTAGCCAGTCCAGAGGCTTTCCAGGAGTCACCTGGCCCGTCCTGGCTTGGGAGTGGACAGCTAGCTCATCACAAGTCCTGATGGTGTGACTGAAATTCCAGTGGCATCTCTGCGGCCCTTGATTCACAGACAGGTAGGGGCTGCAGCCTGACCAGAGGGGCCCAGACTCTGTGGACAGGTCTGCGGCATGGCCTGGGGTCCCAAGCATGTCCAGTCTATGGCTCTGTGTTGACCCCTGCACCTCTGTCCCTTGTCCCAGAGCTGGCTCTGGGTCTCCTAAGGATTAGGAGTTCCTGTGTGTGGAGCGTTCTGGGGCTCCTGCTTCACCCGTGCCCTTGGGGTGCCCTGGCCTCCCCACCAGCTCCCACCTGCCATCCTCGGCCCTCCAGATCCAGGTTCCCTGTGGAACACTGGCGAGGTGGGGACATCACCCACTCGGCTCTTCGCGGGCTGGGGCGCTGGCTACTCTCCCTCCCTTGAGGAGGGTACTGTGAGGGCAGGCTGACTCTGCTCACCCTGGGGCACCTGGTGAGTCACAGACTCTAGCGGGAGGGCACCTGAGGGGCGAGGCCTGGCAGGAGGACAGTCCACGGCCAGGGAGAACAGCAATTAGGGGCAGAGGCCCAGGGAGGACGTCTGCCACTCACCCTTCTGGAAGGTTCCTTGGGACCAGGGCCAGCTCTCACTGCTTTCCTTAGGCCTTGTATCCTAGGAGCCCTGAGGTGCAGAACTCAGCACGTTCTCAGCTTCTGGGCTGAGTGCGGCCCCAGTCTGCTTGCCCTGTGTGATCTGTCAGGTATCCCCAGGGCAGCATCCATGCCACCTGGAGCTCACAGCCCTGGGGCTCGTCGCTTCAGGAGCCACCCTGCCCCCAGGTTGTCCAGGCCTGGGGTAGGGCTTCCGTCCCAGCTCTCTGTTATGGGCATCCCCTCCTGGACCTTAAGGGGCCGGCGAGCCTGAGGGACTTACTGCCCCTTCACCCCTGCGGGTGGGGTCCGACCTCATCACACCCCCGTATCGAATCTGGTTTAAGCTAAGTCAGGCTCAGGGAGGTTTCAGGACTCCCCCAGCCTCGTGCCTGACACCCTGTGGACTCCTGAGCACCTGGGCACCCGTGCTGGACAGAGAGCCTTGAGACCTGCCTCTGCATTAGGTGTAACAAGCGGGCAAATGGGATTCAGGTAGAAAACCCCAACTGACAAGTTTTCAATAAAGAGACGGCTGGGACCCAGGGGGCCGACGTTGGGAGATGCCCGGCAAGAGGATGGTCAGGGCTGGGGAGAGGAGGAGGATGAGGGCCGGCACAGCGCCAGGTCTGGGAGGTGGAGGCATCACGGCCTGGCCTCCCTTGCCCGCTCCAGAGTCTGGTGACCGCAGCATATGGGGTGTCACACAGGCCCAGCAACACCTCACATGACACCCTGTTTTCAGGCTGACCGTGGCCCAGCTCCCATCATCTTGGCCAAGGGCAGCTGAGTCCCCATCTGGGCAGGCTTGACCACTGTGTCCAGAAGGAGAAGAGATGGAGACCCTGGGCCCCTCTGGGGATGGCTGTCCCCCCAACCCCGTGCATGAGCAGTGACCCCAGTATGCTCACCTGGAGCCAGGCTGACCCTGGATGTTCAAGATGAGACGAGCTTGGAGCCCACCAGAGCCCTGCCCCCAGCCGCCCTCTCCTTAAGGACCAGCCACGGAGGTTAATTGGAAGGAGCTATTTCTGCAACTTTCAACCCAGAAAACAGACCCCGATTTTTCATAATCTGACACATCTGGCCTGTTTGGTCAAAATTGGGACAGAAACAGTTCTACGCTCAGCCTGGCTCACCCAGTTTTGAAGGGCCTCCCTCTTCTATTCACTCATTGTCTGGTGTTGGCTGGTATTGTTGCGCTCATTGGAGGCTCGCGTGAACCAGCCCACAAGCTGCAGGTGCCCCGTATGGGTATAAGTGGGTTGTCCGTGCGCGGGCCTCGCTGAGTGGCTCAGGGATGCAAGCTGCAGCTGCCCCAGCCGGCACCAGTGGGGCTGGAGTCCCCGGACCCTGCTCTTCCTAAGCCCATGCCTTTTAAACTCCGCCTCTTTGCTCAGGGCTGCAAAGCACCATCTGTCTCCTGGTCGTGGTCACTGTGGGCTCCTGTTTGGGGACTGGCCTTCGGGGATGGGAGGGGGTGTCCGGCCAACAGCTTCTGCATGTCTCCTCTCAGGGGCAAGGAAAGAGGGCTCTGGTCCCGGCGGAGGACACAGGGACTCTGGTACAGACACTTGTGGAGGGACAAAAAGTGGACCCCAGCTCTGAGATGGGTCTGGGCAGCGCCCGTGCTGGTAGGGCCCCAGTGGGGGGTGAGGGCCCTTTCACCGCCAGCCCCCACGTTCCCCATGTGTTCCTGTGAGGGTAAAGGGAGGGTGCTTTTGTCAGCAGCTGCGAGGGGGAAACATTGTGCCCGAGCGCCACTAAAATGCACAAATCCCCCAGAGCCCAGGCCTGGGGCTCCAGAACCTCTTCAGGAACCACAAGCACTTCTCAACTCTGTGAAGGAAATACTAAGTAATAATAAAGGGAATCCTGGGAGCTGGAGCCCCGGCCCCGCCCTGTCTTGGGCCCCGCAGCTCCAGATGCAAGTACTGAATATAAGGAAAGCCTCCATGGGTTCCCTCTGGCTCCACACGCTGGGCGGTGCCGTGGGGCTGGGGGACACCAAGAGGGACAGTGGTCAGGGGTACAAGGGTCAAGCTGTGGTGCATCGGGAAGGAGGGTCCCCTGCAGGTGGGCAGAGGTCCTGGGACACAGGCGTTAAAGGGGAGGATGTCTGGGCGCCGTGGAGCACAGCCTTGGATGGCTCCTGTGGATGGAGGTCAGCTGTGTAGGTGAGACTGGAGGCAGGAGGCCGGGTAGGGAGGCGAGGGCGCAGTCCTGAAGCAGTGGAAGAGAAGGGCAAGCGTGGGAAGGCTGGGGTTTGGAGATGGAAGCATTAGGGTGGGGCAGCGCACAGGGGACGTTCCCGCACACATGGCCAGGGAGCTGCAGGTTGAGGCTGCACTCAGCAGGGCCAGGGCTGGGGCAGGCCGCAGGTGCCAGGACTGGCCCCGGGTGAGAACTTGGACAGGTGCAGCAGGTAGCATTCAGGCTGAGCAGGGAGCTGAGGGCCGGCAGAGCAAACTGCAGAGGAGACCTGGCCTCGAGGCCCAGAGCAACGTGAGGCCAGGGCCAGAGGTCATGGCCGAGGGCTGGCAGAAGCCCTGGACCCACCACCAGGAAGCCTGGGGGGCATTAGGTAGGGACGGGGGGTGCTGGGGAAGGTTCCAGCAAAGGCTCTCCTAAGCTGGTGAGGCCCAGCTGGAAGGGGGTCCACTGAAGTGGGGATGGGCCCAGGGAAGGGAAGAGCGAGCCCCGGGACAGCAGGTTGGAAGGCACAGCTGTGGGGCTGGAGTGGATGGGGAGGGGGAGCCGAGTCAGCACACGGCCTGCAAACAGCAGAGGCTGAAGTGAAGCGATAGGTTCTGACAGGATGGAAGGGCCCCGGCTCCCTGAGCTCTGAAGAGCCTTCTTTTCCCACCTTCCAGGAGCACAGACACTGCCCTCATTGCGATCTCTCCTCCAGAGAGCTATGGTACCCTCGCTGGGCTCCTCCCCGGGCCTCCCACAAGGTCCCAGGGACAAACCTCCCTTCTTGGGGAAAGGCCACAAGACACGTGTGCCCTTCCACAGTGACCACCCGGGGCCTGGGTGTTGACTTCAGGTGGGCAGGGAAGGAAGTTACCCCAGCAGGTGCCTGAGCTGTTGGGCTGTGGGTCCGTCCTCTCTGTTTTGTTCCTGGAAGAGGAACCAGGCATCCTTCAATTACTTGTGGCTCAAGAACCAAAGACCAGCTGCTCGAAGGAAGCAGGCTCCGCTAACGTGTTACATCTGAGCTAATTGCAGACACGCATGTGAGGACATGGGGTGCCCCGTGTATCCACCACTGCTAAGCCGAATACCGGATTTGGAACATGCCTTTAAACCTCATGTAAATGTTATCGTCACTACTACCAAAAACAAAAACAAAAACAAGAAACAACCAAGCAAACCTGCTAGGAATATTCTGCACATACGTGTGTTAGAGCTTGTCTAGGACTTTCCCGGGAATGGAATTACTGGTTTGTCAGACAGGAACATTTTCATGTTGATCAGGAATTGCTGAGCCGTTCCCCTAAGTAGCTCTACAAATTTAACCCCCTCTCCACCAGGCCAAGGATCTGGAGGCCCTGAGTGGTTCCAGGCAGAGCCCGGGTCACTGGGCAGAGTATAAATGTGTACACATTCTCACAAGTATATTTTAAAAGCCTTCAAGTGTGTGTACACTCGACCTGGAAATTCCAGTCTGGGGAATGGGTTCTCAAGAAATATGGACACAGGCCCACAGACTACAGAGGGAGAATGTGCACTCTTACTGCACCGGTGTCCAGCCCTGTGACCACCACCACCACGGTCCCCACATCTCTGTGCACCTCCTTATAAGCCAGATGGTCCCCACCCCAACCCCAGCACCCACTGGCCTCTTTTGTCTCTTCCAGAACATCTCACAGATGGAATGATACTGCGTCTGGCTCTTAGTATAATCTGAGACTCCCTCATGTTGTTTCCGGTATCAGTGGTTTGTCCTTCATCTCTGATTAGCGCACTGCATGGATCTGTTTGTGGACATTGTGTGGTTTCCAGTCTGGGGCTGTTTCAAATGAGCCATATACACTTTCATGTGCAGATCTACGAACAGACATACGCTTTCATTTCTCTGGGGAAAGACCTAGAGTGGATTGCTGGATAGTATGTGCATGCACTCACTCATTTGTTTTACAAGCTTTTTCATGGCTTTTTGGGCATTTAAAAAATATATACACTTTTCTTTCTTTCCAATCATATGCCTGTTATTTCTTTTTCCTACTTCGTTGCACTGGCTAGGACTTCTAGTTCAAGACTCATAGGCGTTGTTCCCAATCTTGGGGGGAGCATTCAGTCTTTCATCTTTCATTATTACATATGTCATCAGCTGTAAGTCTTTAAAATAGATGTTCTCTATCGGGTTCAGGAAATTCCCTTCTATTTCTAGACTGTTGAAAGTTTTTATTTTAATCATGAATGGATGTTTAGTTTTGTCAAGTGCTTTTTCTACATCTATTGAGATGACCAGATGGCTTTTCTTCTTCAGTGTCTGTGGTTTTTTTTAAGAGTTTGTTTATTTGAGAGAGAGAGAGAGCACAAACAGGGGGGAGTGGCAGAGGGAGGGGGAGAAGCAGACTGCCCACTGAGCAGGGAGCCTGACTCGGGGCTCAATCCAAGGACCCTGAGATCATGACCTGAGCTGAAGGCAGATGCTTTACCAACTGAGCCACCCAGGCACCCCTGTTCTTCAGTGTGTTAATATTATAAATTATGCTGATCAGTTTTCAAATGTTGAGCCAGGATTGCTTTCCTGGGAAAGCTCATCCTGGTCATGATGTGTTATCCTTTTTATATACTACAGTACTTGATTAGGAATATTTGTTGAGGAGTTTTGCCTCTATGTTCATGAGATGTTGGCTTGGGTTTTTTCTTTTCTTGTAATGTCTTTGTCTGGCTTGGTACCAGGACAGTATTGGTCTCATAGAGCAAGTTGGGAAGTGCTCCCTTCCTCTTGTAGTTTCTGGAAAATATTATGCAGAATTGATATTATATTTTCCTTAAATTTTTGGTAGAATTCACCAGTGTAACCACCTGAGGCTGGAGTTTTCTTTTTGAAAGGTTTTAAACTATGCATTAAATTTCTGTAGTTAGCATAGGATTATTCAGGTTATCCACTTTTTTTTTTCCTTTTGAGAGAGGGGTGATGAGTTGAGGGAGAGGGAGAGGAAGAATCTCAAGCAGACTCCTCGTTGAGTGTGTAGCCGGACATAGGGCTCCATCTGACAACCCTGAGATCATGACCTCAGGAGAAATCAAGAGTTGGAGGCTCAACTGACTGAGCCACCCAGGCATCCGTGGATTATTCACATCTTCTTGAGTGAGTTTTGTTGATTGAACATGTTTTTAATTTAAATTTTTGTTTTAGAAAACCAAGACATGCATATAATTAAAAAAAAAACCAAACTCGACTAGGGGCACCTTGGTGGCTCAGTCGGTTAAGCGTCTGCCTTCGGCTCAGGTCATGGTCCCAGGGTCCTGGGATTGAGCCCCGCATCGGGCTCCCTGCTCAGTGGGGAGCCTGCTTCTCCCTCTGCCTCTGCCCCTCCCCCTGCTTGTGCTCTCTCTGTCAAATAAAATCTTAAAAAAACCCCACAAACTCAATTAATACTAAAAGGCTTATAGGAAAAAAAGAATACTCTCACCCCAACTCTTATCTCCCAGAAGCAATAATTTTCAATTTTAATTGGTTATTCTGACAGATATTTCTGTACTTGTAAATGATATGCTTCTCTGGCTATTTACAGGTATATTAAATTCATACATTTCTGCTGACTTTGTGTGTTGAGGATTTGGTTTTCTTATACCTACCCTCACCTCACCTCACCATCTTCACATCCATGACCCCTTTCCTCCAAAAATAGTCCTGCCACATTTTGGGGTAAAATCAGTAATTATTAAGGTTCACTCCTGGCCTGGGTGGTGGTCTACAATTACATTTTTTCCCCTTCATAAAATGTCTTGTTTTTCCTGAGGTTTTATGGCCTTATTCTAAAATTGCTTCATTGCTTGCTATTATGAATCATGGTGTATTTTTTCCAAATGCTCAAACACATCAAACTGTGGATGGTTTCTGTTTCCTTTCTGAGGCCTGCCTGCCCTGCGGGGACGTCCACCCTGCTGCTGGGAGCTGCGGTCTGGAGTTTCTCTGCTGCTGTTTTGAACACTGTCTCCCCGCCACCGTCTGGCTTATTCCGTTATTCTGTCGAGGTGTGTCCTTCAGTAGTTTCTTAAGAAAAGCTGTGTGGGAGGCACATTTTTGAGCCTCTGCATGTCTGGACGGTCTTTGTTCTGCCCCCTTGATTGCGGTGACAGCTTGATACAGAATGACAGGTGTGAAATAATTCCCATACAGAATTTTCATCGTGTTCCCCATTATGTCCAAGCTTTCCATGTAAATCCTGAAGTTTAACGTTCACACGGAAAAGTGCATAAATCCCGTCAGTGCATTTGCAGACGGAGCAGACCCCACATGACCAGCGCAGAGACGGAGCCAGAGCCACACCGTGGGGCCCCGGCTGTCCTGAGGTCCAGTGCTGCTGGGCCCATCCACCCTGCGCCCGCGGCCTGGTCCCCTCCCTCCTCCGTGGCGCTCTGGGCGCTGGTTCCTGCACCGGGGGCTCCGGAGAGGCGCACGTCGGGCACACTTCCATCCCCGGCCTTGTTCTCGTTTGAGAGCATCAATCAGTGGCGTCAGCCCTGCCAAGGAACCCTGTGGATTCCATCTCGCTACACGCCCTAACGCTCGAACAAACTAACATGTACGGAGGTGGAGTGAAGGCCAGAGGAGTGGATTTATCTGTGCAAGCCACACAGCAAGGGCCCCATGTCGCCCGCAGCCTGCATGCCATCACCCTGGCATGGAGTAGGGGTCTCATCAAAGACTTTTCCTTGTGTTTACCTAGTGCGTCATTAAATTCATAAGATGGTCATGTCCCTTGGCTGTCTGTGTTTTCTGGACACTGGTGCCCGTCTCGCCTCTCACGGACCTTGTGCGGCGTGTCCTCCCTCGGGGCGATAGCCAAGTCGCGAGTTCTGCCTCTGTTCGCAGACCAGGTACCGCGAGCGATACATCCTGTTAGAAGGGCTAACCCTTATTAACTTATTTACTCATTCGTGAATGACTCTGTGTGCTGATTTTATCTTTAGTCTCCCATAAGTGCCTAAAAGAAAATGTTTATTAGGTCATTTCACTATGAATTTATAATAATTTGGCTTTGAACTGAATTGAGATTTATTCTTTCCAATTATCTATGGAAAAAGGCTCTTGTACTGTAAATAGGAAAGGAGGAGAATATTAAATCTACTTAAAAATAGTCATTTACATAGAAATAATGAATGTACTCATTTCAAATTATCTGCACTGAAGCAGGGTGTCCATTCACTCTCTTGCTAACACTCCATTAACTAGTTTTGTGCCGTCTTACGTAAAGAAACGGATGCAACTTCATTATAAAGTATTCCATGCTCTGCCTGACCCTCCTGAGAATTAGCCTGGTCTTCCAACAGCCCCATTCCAACGTCTGTGGGCTTCTCTTGTGAGCAGCGTCCTGGACCGAATGCCACGACGGGTGTCCACACAGATGAGAAGGAAGCCGGAATGGCAGCATCCACTCCTCTGGCCTTCACTCCACCTCCGTACATGTTAGTTTGTTCGAGCGTTAGGGCGTGTAGCGAGATGGAATCCACAGGGTTCCTTGGCAGGGCTGACGCCACTGATGGCGAAGGGACAGTGACAGCAGTGTACACACGCATACCACACGATACGCATTCATGCACTCAACCAGCTTTGCTGGGTGTGTGTACGGGGCCAGAAACTGTGTGGGTCCCAGCTGGTCCTCGCGGGATGGGCCTGGAGGGAGCCACACACGCAGAACAAGGTAATTGCAGGTGGCAATGCTTCCCATGAACAAGCGAAGAGGGTGCCCGTCTCAAGAGAAAACAGTTCCAAATCATGAGTCTGAGTTGGGTTTGAGAGGCACGCACAACAGTATGTTTTCAGCCTCCGACCTTCATTTGGCTCGTTAATTTCAGTGGTTGTCCCTAAGGGGTCGTCTTGGCTTGTGTGCTTCTTGCTAGAGTGGAGATTTTCCACATTAAGTCGTGCTCAGGCCTGGGTGCACTTAAAGCTTCTCACGACTCTACCCTGGCTTCAGCCCTGATGCTGTTGGGGGCCACGAGCTCCCAGCCACCAACTCCACCTCCGTCGGAGGGTATTTACGCTGTTGAATTTTTACCACTGTTACAAACAGCACTTCAGAGAACACCCTAATCATGCCATACCAGGGATGTCTTGGGGTGCATTCCCAGAGGTCCTTAAGTTAAAGGGTTCGCACATTTAACATCCGCAGGGACATTTTCAGTTTGACCTCTGTTTTCAGACTCCCTTCAACAACACAGGGAGGGGGGCATGCCCAAGCACCCTTGCACATACACGGGGGGAGGCCAATTATTCAGTCTTTGCTGGTGGGACTGGTGAAATTGTTCAAATGTGCTTCTCTCTGACCATAAAGCAAACATCTTTTCCTGTGTTTTGACCTTTGCTTATCTCCTTTTAATTCCTGTTTTACATTCTTAGCCCTCCTTTGTACTGAGGTGCTATGATTTTCTTATTAATTCATTGGGATTTCCTGTATATTAAGGATATTAGCCCTTTATCATATATGTTGCAGTTTTATTCTTACATTTCAGTTTCACTGTTTAAATTTGGGTGGGAAGAGGCTTCTATTAGTTTTTAATTTTAATTTTTTCAGACATTTCCTTTCCTTGATGGTTTCTGGCTTTCCTACCAAACCTAGAGAGATTTGTTCATGAGACCGGCCATGAATTCTGCCTTAGCCCCCAGGACGGGCACAAGGGTCTGTGCAGTGTCTCCTGCCACCCTAAGAAAAGTCCAGGGTAGCTTCATAAAGGAAGAGCCGGCAGAGGTCTGTAGCGACCACTGGCAAAACCCAAATGCAGGCGAGCCCTGCTTATGCCTCGTGCACAGACCCAGCCACATGCAGAACCACCTGCCAGAAAGTGGCAGAATAATCCACCAGGGTTTGGCATAGTTTGGTACACAGGAGAAGGTAATTGATACAGCACCGCACATCTCTTGTATTCTTCTTTTCTTATTCTCCAGAATTCACGGGCTAGTATTCGGTTTATAAGATTATTTTGTTAGGTTCTAAAACTCCCATTGGTATTTTATCACGAGTGTAATAAATTTACATATTAATTTGGGGAGTAATTTTCTCATTCAAGAACATGATGTGTCTGTCCCTCCTTATTTAGCCATTTTTATGTCATTCAGTAGAGTTACATTGTTTTTTTTTTCTTTTATAGACATCGAACCTTTCTTGCTAAGATTATTCCTAGACATTTTATGTTTTTGTCATTACAGTGACCAGAACAGATTTTCCATTTGCTATTACTGATAATATATAGGAAAGTGACTGACTAATTTTTGCATATGTATTTTGAAGCTAGCTCCCTTAACAAACTCATTTATTTATAATAAATTTTCAGCTAATTCTCTTGGGTTTTCATTTGATCTGCAAATAATGCAGCAAATTAGATAATCGGTATAGAACACATACAAAAGTCTCCCACTTGGTGACTGGTGAGGGCTGCACAGCCCGGTGGACCCACACGCATCTCTGGCGTGTGCAGCCTGAATGGGGCTGGATGCAGAGGGTCTGCTACTCCCCTCCGTCAGACTGTTCCCGAAATGCGCATGATCTCAGGGCAGCACCTCTGCTTCAACGGGGCTGTCTACACATCTACATCCATCGTCTTATCACTTAGAATTTTATGTGTCAAAAGGACATTTATGTTTATTTTACCATTCATATTTTATATTTTTTTAAATGAAGAACTTGTGTATGCCAATTTTACTAAAAGCTTATTAGAACTAAATGCTAAATTTTGAGACATGCTTCTGTGGTTTTTCTTCTGTCATCTGCGAACAAGATGCAGTACACGGACAGAATCCCCACTCCTCAGCCTGGCGACGGAGAGAAGGGTTCAGGTTTTGGGGAACCAGGGGTGGGCAGCACCCACAGGTGATCTCAGGGAACTGGCAAAGCCAGAAGTCAAACCGATCTGCACGCAGACGATGGACCACGAGAGGTCAGAAGCACGCAGCCTGGGCCTTGCCCCTACGATGTGCCATGTCCTGCAGCCTCGGAGCCCCTGGGGGCCTGTGACCCGGAACACGATCTGTGACCGATTCTGTGTGGGTCTGGGCCACGGCTGTGTGGTTCACCTGCCGCATGCACAGTCTGCCTCTTTCCTGGCTAGACCCCCCTTCCAGACTCCAAGGCTGGTCCCGGGGCAAGGGTGCGGGCACCTCTGCTTCCAGTACCCACCTGTATTTACAGGGATCACTCATAGCCTTCTAGTCGAAAGCTAGGACTCGACAGCACCCAGGAGGGTCCACCGTGTGCTGTGCTCACTGCGGCTACAAAAACACCTCTTCACCGGGGGCTCCTGGTCGTGAGGGGGGCACAGCCAGATGCCACACTTCAGGCAGGACCCAATGCCCGTGGTAATAAAATAGGTGCAGAGAAAGACACTGCAGATGACGGGGACAGTGTGGGAAGGCTTGTGCAAAGGGGGCCGTGTAGGGCTGGAGGGGAGAGCAGCAGAAACCCATGGAGAGGACACCTCGGGCACAGGAGGCAATGGGAGCAAAGGAAGGAAGGGCAAGGGAGTAGGAGGGAGGCTCAGTGGGGGGCTGACCAGGGCCAGCAGGGGAGGATGCAGCAGGCGGGGGAGGACGCAGCGGGCAGGGGAGGTTGCAGCGGACAGGGGAGGACATAGCGGGCAGGGGAGGACGCAGCGGGCAGGGGAGGATGCAGGGCAGGGGAGGACGCAGCGGGCAGGGGAGGTTGCAGCGGGCAGGGGAGGATGCAGGGCAGGGGAGGATGCAGCGGGCAGGGGAGGTTGCAGCGGGCAGGGGAGGACACAGCGGGCAGGGGAGGACGCAGCGGGCAGGGGGAGGACGCAGCGGGCAGGGGGAGGTTGCAGCGGGCAGGGGAGGACGCAGCGGGCAGGGGAGGATGCAGGGCAGGGGAGGACGCAGCGGGCAGGGGAGGTTGCAGCGGGCAGGGGGAGGTTGCAGTGGGCAGGGGGAGGTTGCAGCGGGCAGGGGGAGGTTGCAGGGCAGGGGAGGACGCAGGGCAGGGGAGGACGCAGCGGGCAGGGGAGGTTGCAGGGCAGGGGAGGTTGCAGGGCAGGGGAGGACGCAGCGGGCAGGGGAGGACGCAGCGGGCAGGGGAGGTTGCAGCGGGCAGGGGGAGGTTGCAGCGGGCAGGGGAGTTTGCAGCGGGCAGGGGGAGGTTGCAGCGGGCAGGGGGAGGTTGCAGCGGGCAGGGGAGGACGCAGCGGGCAGGGGAGGTTGCAGCGGGCAGGGGAGGACGCAGCGGGCAGGGGGAGGTTGCAGCGGGCAGGGGAGGTTGCAGCGGGCAGGGGAGGACACAGCGGGCAGGGGGAG
This sequence comes from Eumetopias jubatus, assembly GCF_037043125.1. Classification (NCBI taxonomy): domain Eukaryota; kingdom Metazoa; phylum Chordata; class Mammalia; order Carnivora; family Otariidae; genus Eumetopias; species Eumetopias jubatus. The sequence continues at coordinate 377,824 of NW_028274822.1, forward strand.
GTTGCAGGGCAGGGGAGGTTGCAGCGGGCAGGGGGAGGTTGCAGCGGGCAGGGGAGGACACAGCGGGCAGGGGAGGTTGCAGCGGGCAGGGGAGGACACAGCGGGCAGGGGGAGGTTGCAGCGGGCAGGGGAGGTTGCAGCGGGCAGGGGAGGTTGCAGCGGGCAGGGGAGGACACAGCGGGCAGGGGAGGACACAGCGGGCAGGGGAGGTTGCAGCGGGCAGGGGAGGTTGCAGCGGGCAGGGGAGGACACAGCGGGCAGGGGAGGTTGCAGCGGACAGGGGCGGCCCCGGCTGGGACCCTCACGCCGTGGAGGCTGGCAGCGGGTCCCCTCCTGTGGAGTGTCGGTGAGCGCTCTGGGCAACCAGCTGAAAGGCACACAGATGAAGAGCAAAAGGCAACAGCCCAGTGAATGGGGACAAAGAAGGGAAGCAGCAAGTAAAGATGTGAGAAGATGTTAGCCTCCTACTGAGTTTCAAAAGCCAGGAGATGGCTTTCTTTAAGAGTCAGGCAAACTGTTACAAGGACACGGCCGGCAATGTGCTCACGTGGATGGCATGGCCTCCTCTGGGCATCAGGAGGGGGCCCGGTGACGCCGTAGCGTGCTGGGTGGGCATACCCCAGGAAATAGTCCGTGAGCAAGAGTGTTCATCCCGGTGTGGCTCACTGCAGCAAGAACGGCAAACAAAGTGCGAGGAGGGAGTACCTCAAGTTAGAAAACAGCACGTCTGTGTTTGGAGACGGCACGATGCTTTACGATGGCCTGGAGAGGCAGGAAGGAGCAAGGCAGGACAGCGTCTCCTGCTCTCCGTAAAGAGCAGGCGTCATGCTCATGGTTGGGAGGACTCTTCTGAAGACGGGCATGTTCTCCAGGCCGGGCGGGGGCAGAGGGGCGGGGGCTCGGGGACCTTAGGGCTGCTGTGACACCTGTCGGGAGGCAGGTGGGGGAGCATCGGGCAGACCCCATCCCTGGACAGGACCTGAGGCTTGGTGGCTGCGTTCCCCCAGCTCTGCAGTCCTCAGGGAAGCACCCGGCTTACTCCTCCAGTTGGACATGTCCAGGCCAGCTCAGAGAGCCACACCTCTCCCACCCCTGTGAGTCTTCCCTGGAAGTCCTGCAGAGCCCAGCCGGTGTGGGTCAGCCCAGGACCCTCCAATGTGTGGATTTCACACTGTATTTCCTGCCCATGTCCTAACTCCCAACCCTTATCAGATTATTCACACATGCCGGTAAATTAATACTTTTGGTAACATAAACAGCACAAGCTCATTTGGGAATAGCCGGTTTGTTGAGTTAGAGTAGTTAATGTCTTATTATGAAAAACATCCCTTCATGTCAGACTTAATATTTCAGACTTAAGTGGTACCTAGAATCTGAATTCTCAGGTCTCTTCCCCCAGTCAGGGTGGTGCCTGATGAATCTGTGCTTGGATGAATTTAAGTCCCTTAAAAATACTGCTCGTAAGTCAAAATAGTTCAGTCCTATCAGGGAAATGCTGGAGAGGCAATGGGACTACACACACCTGGAGAGATCTATTTCCACTTATTTCTAATGAGCACTATTCTCATAGCCACTTGCATGCTGGTGGGGGTGGGGAAAAGAAAGGACAGACAGACCCCTTCCATATGTGCTCACAGTAAAGCGGAGAATGAAGCCCACCTTCTCCCTCCCAGGCGGAGCCTTCTCGGGTCGCTGTGCATGTGTGTGGGGGGTGGCCACTCGTCTGCAGGCTGGAGGGGGTCCTGCTCGAACCGCATCCCGGGCTGCCAGCGGTCCCCCAGGCCCCCCCAGGGGCAAGGAGGGAGGGTGAGGGTGCTTCTCCTGCCCAGCGCTTCCCTGGCCACCGTGCGGTCTCAACCCCACTGAGCACTCCACAGGGAGGCGGAGGCGGGGGCCACATCCTGCGTCACACAGTCCCTGGTGATTGCCACACGAGGTTGGATCTGACTCTAACTTTGGATTGGTGCCCCCTGCCACACTGCAGACTGTTTACATAAACCAGCTTTCGGAGAAGAACACCCGTAGCCTCTGTCCTCAGCCCTCCTGACCGCCTCCCCCCGCCTGGCGTGTCCTGCGCGAGTATCAGCATCCTCCTCGTGCACAAAAAGGCAAAAAGAGCTGCCATTTATTTAATTGTGTGTGCAAAGCACCATCCAAAGTATTACGTGAATTATTCAGTTTATTCTCAACAGCTTTGAAGCATCTGCATTTACGAGACGAGGTAGCAGGGCTCGAAAAGCAGACAGGAGTGTTTCAAGGCCTTCTAGTTGTCCTACAGGAGCTAGGCACTGGGCCCTGCTCCATGTGCAGTGTGAGAACTTAACAAATACCCAGTTTTGTCCCTTCAATGCCCCTGGATAGAGGATGGCAAAAAGAACCTTGGGACCGGGTCTCAGTTCTGCACCAGAGGGCTTGGAAGTCACCCCTCCATCCTAACAAAAGCTGAGCAGACTGAAAAATCAGCAGCTCTTCTCGAATCTGTGAGAGGGGATGATGCAGCCAACTGCACCCCAAGATTGGAGAGACCTCGGATGCAGGAGCCCCGCCTACAGGAGCCCGCACTCCAAACTGCCCCGGGAACCAGCACCGGGGCAGGAGAACCCAAACTGTGATTGATAAACTGCTGGATGCTTGGTTTGGACAAGTCTGAGAGTTAAAGCTCCAGAGGGTCCAGCCATACAGTGGCCCCAACATATGCTCAGATTTACCTCTGGGAGCTTGACCATGACCTCACAGAAGCTGTGCATATGGCAAAAAGCAGAGGATAGGATGCTTCAAGTTATGTGTCTTCAGGGAAAGGCAAATTTACTTTTTAAAAAAGATTTATTTATTTGAGAGAGAGCGAGTGAGCGTGCATGTGGGCTGGGGGGGAAGGGGCAGAGGCAGAGAGAATCCCAAGCAGACTCCCTGCTGAGCGTGGAGCCCAACCTGTGGCTCAATCCCACGACCTTGAGTGGAAACCAGGAGTCGGACGCTCAACCGACTGTGCCAACCCGGTGCCCCTTCAGGGAAATGCAAGTTAAAGCAACGAGATCCCACTACACACCTACTAGAATGACCAAAATCCAAAATACCGACAACACCTAATTCTGGAGGAGATGCGAAACAAGAGAAACTGTTATCTATGGCAGTGAGAATGCAAAATGGGGCAGCCACTTTGAAGACAGTTTGTAGTTTTTTACAAAACCAAATGTACTCTTATCATTCGATCTCACAATCATGCTCCTAATTATTTATCCAAATGAACTAAAAACTTACGTCTGCACAAAAGCCTGCACACCTTAATTACAGCAGCTTTATTCATAATCGCCAAAACTTGGAAGCAACCACAGTGTCCTTCAGTAGGTGATGGATAAACTGTGGTCCATCCAGACAATGGAACAGTATTCGGCAGTAAAAAGGAACATGTCATCGAGCCAAGAGAAGATACAGGAACCTTGAGTGCACATCGCCAGGTAGGAGGAGCCAGTCTGAAAAGGCTATGTCCTGTGTGACCCCAAGCACACGGCGTTCTGGGAAAGGCAGAACCATGGAGACAGTGCAGACCCGTGGTGGCTGGGAGCTGGGGGATGGATGGATACGTGGACCACATGGTTTTTTGGGCAGTGAAACCACTCTGTAAGGTGCCATCATGGTAGACACGTCATTGTACATTTGTCCAAACCCACAGAACGTACACCACCAAGAACGAGCCCTAATGTCAGTTGTGGACTCTGGTTGATGATGACGAGTCCACGTAGGTTCATCAACAGTGACAAATGCACCACTCTGATGATGGCTGTGCGTGTCAGGGCAGGGGTCTACGGGAAATCTCTGGACTTTCAATTTTTCTGTGAACCTGAAATGGCTCTAAAAACTGATCTTAAAAAAAGAATCTTGTAGCCTCTATGCTAGGCATTTTGAGTACAAGTCTTTTTTTTTTTCAGACTGAAGCACAAAATACACCCTCCCCCATTTTTTTTCCTGCCAAATTTGTGCAGAAATGGAAGGGGGAAAGTCCTGAGCTTTATGTTTATCCCTTGGCGCTCCTGGCTGTTTCCAGAGCCTATAAGGGCCTCACCAAAGGGTCTCTCCGATGTGGGGCCTTGGACCGCAGCTCCAGGCAGGGTGGTGGAGCCTGGGGCCTGGATGGGGAGAGAGGACCAGCCACGTCCTTGAGGAACCCGTCGGGGTGAGTGCATTCCCGGAGCACCTGTCCCGCACAGGTGCTCACCTGGCCATTCTGAGCAGCCCCGGAGGAATGACCACCTTCATCTTACAGAAGAGGAAGGTGAACAAGAATGACAGCCTGATCCAAGCAGGCTTGTCTGGCTCCCCGATGAGGCTTGACTCGCTGCACAAAATTTGCCACTGGATTTTGCTGATCTTTGCAAACAGGAAAATAAACCAACCAAACCCATTCTCTTTCCTCCAGGGTCACTGCCTGTGCCGTTGTCTGCCCCGCATGCCTGTAGCCCTGGGGAAGCCCGCAGCAGTCTGTGAGGTCTGGCTGCTGACCCCTCTGTCTCTCCTTCCTCCTTCTGGCAAAGAGCAAGCAAAGCTTCACCTGGCCCTGTGGCCGCCTGGTCAGGACAGTAATCCCAGCCCTGCAGCAGCGCGTGCTCACGGCACGCAGGACCCAGGCTGCTCACTGTGCAGCTATGTTTCCACATGGAGGCCCACCTGTCCCCTGCGGGGCGGTGGAGGCTGTGTGCTGAGCGTGCACAGCTGCCTGCAGCCCCCGTTGACCACCCTGGATGCTGAGTGGCTCTGTTGCAGTGACCCTCACCAACGCTGCTTTCTTCTGCCATCGTGGTTGGGAGAAGCTCCTCCAAGAGCTCAAGAGGAAAATCCAAGTCTCCGTGCTCAGGCCAGGGGGACCCCACTACCTGCTGGCTTTGTCTGTGAGGACCGCTGTAACAACCGCAGAGTGGGGGCTCAAACAACAGACATTTATTCCTCATAGTTCTGGAGGCCTGACGTCCAAGATGAAGGGCCAGCAGATTCCGTGTGTTGCGAGGATCTGCCTCCTGGTTCACAGACAGCGTCTTTTCCCTGAGTCCTCTCAGCAAAGGGGGTGAGGGGACCCTCTGGGTCTCTTTTATAAGGACACTAATCCCATCACAGGAGTGCCACCCTTGTGACCTCATCACCTCCCAAGGCCTGACCTCCTAAAACATCACCTTGGCTTCAACATGTGAATTTGGGGGGACAACCCCAAAACTTGTCCTTCTCCCATGCAGAATACATCCATTCCAAGAGCCCCAAAGTCTCACACATTCTAGCCTCAGCTCTAACGTCCAAGGCCAAAGTCTCGCTGCATCTTGACAAAGGAGATGTGGGTGATACTCCAGGTGTGATCCATCAGAGGCAAAGTCCCCGCTGCTGTGAGCCTGCGAGCCAGACCTGTTGTGTGCCCCCCAAATACAGCGGTGGGTCAGACTCAGGGGACATTTCCATCCAACAGGAGGAAAGAAGGAGGAGACACAGGCTCCCCTTTTGTTGGTTCTGATTCTGTATCTCTGGAAAACTCTAGCACAGCTCACAGAGTGAAGCTTTTACTCTGAGAACCTGGCAAAACTCCACCTGTGTCGCGGACCACATGCCGCAGAGGCTCTGCCACCAGCTCTCAAAGCTGTTACCAAAATGTTCCTAGTAAATTTGAGGATGAAATCACAGTAGCGAAATTTATAACTAATCATACAGGCCTTGATTCAATCATGTGGGCTTTAAGGAGAAAAACTGACCGAGCCCAGTACCAGCCCAGTGGATGGGGAAGCCATGGCTTTGACAAGTGCATCCTCCCCGAGATACCCCGTCCTCTGACAGCCCGTGTGCGTGGCCTGTCTCCACTGCCAGCCGCTGGGCGGGCGCTCAGCGCCGTCTCCCAGCAGCTGCCGTACAAAAGGAATCCAGCAGCTATTTGCTGGAATAAACTTTCCTGTCCCCCATCCTCCAGACAGTTCTGAGGCCTCTCCTCGAAGCATGGAATCACCAAACAGAAGTCTCCCTGCAACGTCCAACAACAGCCAACATCCGGGCACAGCCGTGGCCTCTCCCGGCCACCTTGAGCGAGCTGGGGCCCAGGGACACGTCACTTTGTGGCTGTGGTGGCCTCGTTCACTCCAGATCCACAGGAGAGTCCTGAGGATCCTGCAGTAATTAGGGTACATGCACACACGGGGCCTCCACGTGGGGCGGGGAGGGGTAGCGGGGTGCTGTCCTCCCCTTCCCACAGCCTCCTGCAACCCCGAAGGTGAAGGCCACAGATGGCCTCTGGCTCAGGGTTCCTACAGCAACGTGGAGTGGGAGCTTGGAGATGACCTCAGCCGGGGGCCTGGAGTCTCCATTGTAAACCGCGGTGACCCCACCTCACTCCGTGGGGGCACAGACCCCATGCTCCGTCCGAGCACCTGGCATTAGAACATCACCATCTGCTGCGTGGAGCCCCTCCAGTGTGGCCACAAAGCGGCGGGGTTACTGCTGGGTTATCATCCCTGCGGTTATTTCTTCTAGGAGCTGAGGGGAAGTGAGGTGTGCCCTGCGCATGTTCTGGATTAGGAAGTACTTTTGGCGATCAGAGAATTCAGTGTATCTTTTTGTGGCCATCGATGTTTACATTAGTAACATTTGGCCCTGCCGACAAGCTGGGACCACTGAGCAGACTACCCTAAGGCCTGGCCATGAGGACGTTTGGGGTTCAGGATGCCACCGAGACACATATGGCCCAGGTGCTGGGATGGGCCCCACTCACGGCAGGTGCACTGGGGGAGCCAGCGATGAGGTGCAGGCCTTCTGGGACCAGGCAGGGTGGGTCTTGCAGGTGAGGGCAAAGAAGCTGGCAGCCATGGGCCTGGGAGGACATGGGGTACAGTGGGGAGGGCGCTGGGTATACCCCGAGATGCCCGGAAGCAGGGGAGCAGGCCCTTTGTTAGGTTCTAGACAGCTGCTGGAGACACATGGCAAGTGTGCTGCCCACAGATAATTTCGGATTGGAGTGTGTTCCACAAGTGTTCTGGGTGGTTCTGTCTTCTAGTTACAGACACACGCGCCTGACGACCCGGTCTCCACTCCTTACACAAGGATCATCACCTCCTGAGCGAGATCACAGTTCTTTCCTGGAGACTCTGCAGGGCGCAGGTCTGACGCCACGGCGCTGAGCTACCACTTTTCATGGTTTTCGGGCCCAGACGCCCTCTCAGGAGGGGGGATTCCTCACTGAAGGAAGAGACATCTTAGGACTGCTCAGTCTGAGATTGTGAGCACAGCACACAGGCCAGCCCGGGAGAACAGCACTTCCAGTCCCCTGGGGATGGTCCTGGATCGGGGCCCGATGTCATCTGTGTCCTCGGGAGAGGGAGGCCTGAGAGCTGGAGGCAGAGGAAGGAGCCCCCGAGGAGGGCCGAACAGCACGGACCGGGAGCTAGCCTGCCCTGACCGACAGACGGCTGGAAGGCTGGAAGGAAGGGGACCTCCCCGGGGTCTCAGCAGGCCCGGGGCCAGGACTGTGCAGGGAGACACGTGGGAGCCTCCCCCAGGCCATCTGTTTCAGTGGCCCAGGGAACACAGTGGCCCACGATGGAGCTTCTGTGGGAGTCACCTGCCGGCCAAGGCTCCTGTGATCGGCCTAACCGTGCACACTGTCACCCTCAGAATCGCAGGTTTTCATGGCCTGGGCTCAGCCCTGAGGGCGGCTCCAGCCCCAGGGCCCCACGCGGAAGGAGCCAGAAAAGGGGCCCTCAGGTCCCTGAGGCCCTGGCTGCACTCACAGCCCTGGGGGTCAGGTGGGGCACACACTGGGGTCCTCTGCACCACCGTCTGGACACTCGGGGGCCTGCAGGTGCCCCCTCCCTGGCCCTCCTCATCTTAGAGGGACGGAGCAGAAGGCAGCAATGAGTAAGGAGGGGACTGTGCATCCCTTACAGCCTTTCTGGGAGAAGCCCCTCCAAGCTCCCCCAGGGTGCGGTGGGAGAGCTAAGCCTGGGGAAGGACACCTCCTGGCCTCGGTGTGTTGTGAGGTGGTGCCTGTGATCCTGGGCATTAGAGCCCGGCTTCAGGTTTGGTTTGCCCGGGGAACAGGCTCCAGGCCCCGCCCACCCCGCGCTTCAGGCCCCGCCCACCCTGTGGGCTGCAGGCTTGGGCTGTCCAGGTGTGACTAGCTCGCGGGCAGCAGCTTGTTCCAGAAGAGGGTGCGCATCATCCATGGACTGCGCCCCAGGGTGAGCAAAGGGACACTTGAGGGGACTGGAGACCAGGAAACCAGAACCTATTCTGCGTTAGGCCAGCTGCAGAACCAGGTGTACCTGGCGATAATGCAGCATGGAGTCTCCACATGTCCTGGGCAGCACATCCAGACCCTCAGCCTCACGGGGTGCTCGTCCTACAACGCCTCCAAGAAGCAGCTTCCGCCATGGGCTTCCTTCAGCTCGGCCAGGGGCTGGGACCCCGCTCACTCCCTCACAGAGGTATCCTATGGGCCAGCCCCAGGAACCACACACAGCCGGCCCTTCTCCTCCAATCCCTTTGATACTGGAGGAAAAGGATGATCTGTCTCCTCCACACTTCTCTGTGCCAACACACAGAAGTAACCGCGGACACCAGCACTGCCAGAGAGGAAACAGACAGCTGACCGAGGGAGCTACTTCAGCTCACTTCGGGTTCTCCAGAGCACACACTGCTCCCCCAAGATGGTTCTCCAGAAGACACTGGGTGCTTTAGCTAGAACACCCACCTGAGTGTGGTGCAGGAGAAGCAGGTGTGCTTGTCACTGTGAAGGCCCATGAACGTCAGAACCAGCGGCCCAGCGGCCTGCCAACCCAAACCTCAGAGGACTCAGTTGGGAGCCTTCAGAACGATACTTAAACTTTAAAAAGAAATCTTTTAGCCACTTATTTAAAAATCAGAAATGACATACAGAATATATTTTAGCCCTGTGACTTTCAAGTTAAATTCTACTGGAAAAACCCCAACAAGAAAATACTAAAAAGCTCCCAAGTTTCTCTCTTCCCCTCTACCCTCCACCCCATCTGCCTCATGCCCGGAAAGAGTCAATGGTGAGGCCACTGTGGAAAACAGTAAGGAGGTTTCCCAGAAAAGTAAACATAGAATTACCATTTGGTTCAGCAAGTCTACTCCTGGATGTTTACCCAAAATAATGGAGAGCAAGGACTCAAGCAGGTGTTTTTACATGAAAGTTCACGGCAGCATTATGCACCATGGCCCAAAGGCATTAGCAACCCAAGTGTCCATAGATAGATGGACAAATAAGCAAAATGTGGTGTATACTTAACAATGAAATACTACTCAGCCTTAAAAAGGAGTGAAATTCTGGCACCTGCTACAACATGGATGAACCTTAAGGACATTATGCTCAGTGAAATAAGTCAGTCGCCAAACATAAATATGGTATGATTCCACTTATGTGAGGTTCTTAAAGGAGTCACAATCATAAAGACAGAAAGTAGATGGTGGGTGCCCGGAGCTGGGGACGGGGGGTCATGTTTAATGGGGACAGAGTTACAGTTTGGGGAAGATGAAAAAGTTCTGGATATGGATGGTGGTGATAATTGCACAACGTGTATGTATTTAATACCACTCAACAGCACACTTTACAATGGTTAAGATATTGGTAAATTCTGTGTATATTTTACCATACCTAAAAAGTTGACGAGTGACACTCTTTCTTCAGCACCTGCCACGTGCAGTGGGCCAGGTGCTCCACAGGTGTCTCTCACCAGGCAATGGGCAGCACACGGACATACTCTCCACCATGTGCTCACTGACACTGGGATTCTTCCTCTGTAATCCCAGAACTGACTGGACGAGACAGTACCTGGCCAGTGTGAAGTGATGTTTCGGGAAGTGGGGAGGAGGGCTGACGAATGCGAACAGTGGCAGACATGGAGGCCAGTGGGCACTCTGAGGGCTCCGCAATGGCCAGCTTGACTCCTGAGAGGATGTCAGGAATCGAGGCAACCCTAACTTCTCCGGTGTCCTGATGCTTACGTACATGATTCCCCTTCTGCACAGTGTCCAGAGTTATTGCCATTTAGAAAATCCAAACACAGCCTTTTTGAAGCAGAATCTGAAACTTGAGCTAAGACACCTTGAAGCGGTAGCTCAGGAATCAGACACCCAATGGCAAAGGGAACCAATTTCCTAAAATTTACATTTAAATTTAATCTGCAGTCAGAGTTGCCATGCTCTCGGTCAGCCAGCTAATAGCTAATGTTTCAGCAGGACGTTTCACTTCAGCTCTTCGCTGTGTCTCTGGAAAAGGGGTGACCCCACCACGTGTGCTCCAGGCTGACCTCCTGACCTCTGAAGGGCTCTGAGGCTTTGATCTCGAGCTCACTGCCCAAGGAAGGGGTTCTGGAGCCTTGGCCCAGCCCCTGGAATGGGGGGGGCAGGGAACTGTGGAGGGATTATGCCCCCCCACCCAAGGAGGAAACGCAGGGCAATCTCGACTCTGTCCTCCAAATACCGCAGGACCCTCTGTCTTCCAGCCCTGCTGCCCCAGACGGCACACACTTCATGCCTTTCCTGAATGTTCCCTGGATTTTCCACGGTGTGCTCAGTGCATAAAGGCTGATACGAGTTGGGTAACATCCGAACCTGGGAACATTTCTGGCCATGTGTGCTGGCATTCTCACAGACCAAACAGGGCCAGAGAATCTACCATTTGCTAGAAATGCACCCAGCACCTCAACAGAGCCAACCCTGGGTTTGCCCGGGCAGACACCTGGCCTGGCTCCAGTGTCCTGCAAGAATGTGAGGTCGTGTCCCCTTGGTTCAAGACCACAAGACTAGAGATTAAAGCTCACAATTCTCCAGACCTTCATGATACTGAATGTTTAGCTGCAAGTGGTCCATGCTCTGAAGGCCCAACTACTGGAGAGGTTCAGGGAAGGCCTGCTGACCAGAGGAGAGACAGCTGAGTTCTTGCAGCTATCTTAATCAGTGCACAGCCGCGGGTCTGATGTGTGCGCCTCCTTGAGAAGGCTCACTCTGGGTGCTCTTGACCAGGGCAAGGGATGCTGGGCCCAGCGCCTGCAGTGTCAGCCCCCATCGGGGGAGGGTGTCAGAGACCAGCACTCAGCTTGCTCTCCCTTGGCCTAGCTGCCTCCAGGCCCCCGCTGTCCCCAACCTCTGTCCTGGCCACAACCAACCCACCGTGGAGCCAGCAGCCGCTCCCCAGGCTGAGCTCCGCGCCCCACCCCCCCCCCCCCCCCGGCCCATTCCAGTCTGCCCATCACCCCTCCTCCATCCCCCTCGCCCGGTCTTGCCCCCCATCGCCGTCCCCCAGCCCGTCGGGGCCGCCCGCGCTCACCCGCTCCTCCTCCGCGCGGATGTCCGGCATGGTGCTCAGGCAGAGGCCGACCGCTGTGGCAGCCACGAAGGCGACAGACACGCAGGCGAAGAGCTTGCCGGCGGGTCCGGAGCGCGGGTCGTCCAGCAGGTCCCGCAGGCGCCGGCCAGGCCCCGCGTTCCCCGGGCTCCCCCGCGGCCCCGCGCGCGCCTCGGCCGCCTCCTCCTCGCGGCGGCGCAGACGGCGCAGGCAGCAGCGCTCCAGGCGCGCCTCGTCTATGCCCCAGTAGGCGAGCTCGTCGCGGAAGGCCAGCGCGCACGGGCCACGCAGCAGCCGCAGCTTGCCGGCGCGCAGCAGCGCCACGATGGCGCGGAAGGCGCACGGGCTGCGGTCGAAGAAGAACTCGTCGCGGCCCGCGTCATAGTCGTCGCACACGCGCAGGACCTCATCGCGGCCGCGGCAGGCCCGCAGGCGCTCCAGGCGCGCAAGGGGACAGCGCGCTAGTGCCGCCCAGGCCAGGCGCACCCTGCAGCCGCCCACGTTGATGATGACGACGCGCCGGCCGCCCGCGGGCTCGGGGCGCAGCACCATGGCCGCCAGCGCCCGGCCGGGTTCAGGACGCAGGGCCTGCAAGGGAACAGAGGCGTCAGGCCGCGCAGGGGACCCGGCCTGGGAAGGAGCCCGGTTGTCCCGCGTCCACAGGGGACCCCTGGAGCCCACTCCTCCAGCGCCCAGAGACCCACTTAGGTGGTGCCCTGGCCTCAATTCACAACTCGGGGGCCAGGGCAGTGGCCAAGGGACAGCTGCCCTGGCGATGTCCCGCAGGGATCCCGGCCAGGCTCATCTGCTCCTGGAATAAAGGTCAAGGGGAGAAGACTGGGAATTAGTTTTCATCAAGCTGTGGGGCAGTGTGCCCTTGGACTTTGGAAAGCCAAGCTGGTTGCTAGATGGGAGAGAGAAAGTGATCAAGGCTGAATCTTGTGTGTACTCGTGACTGCCGTCAGTAAGCACTGAATGAACATACGTGTGTCAGACACCTGACACGGAGGACATGGCTCCTTGGAATTCCAGTTTGGAGGACAGAGGCAGCCCAGCACCCCCAAATGCAAGGTGAGGTCTTTATGAGAAAGAAGACGGCGCTATGGAGGGCACTCAGAAAGGTCCAAGACAACCAGGGGGGCCTCTCAGAAGCAAAACGTTGGGGAAAATGTGAAAGTTGTGTTGAAGGAGCGAGATCTCACTTATTTGAAAGCAACATCGTTTAGGTCACAGAAACTTGCTGCAAGATTTCCTGCTGCTTCCTCAAATTGAAGACTCAGGGATTCAAGGCTCTGAGAGTTCCAGCTCATGCAATCCCCCAGGCTCACAGACTGAACCCCCTTCATGGGGTAGTAAGACATCTGAACTTGAAACGGCAGGAAGCAGCAAAAGGAAGCTTTGTGGGGGCGGCGTGTGGCACTCACAGGGACGCCTCCCAGAGTCCCCCGAGCAAGGCTGACCAGCGACTGCAGTTGGTGGTGAGGTAAGGACCAGCGGCTGCAGTGTCCGGGGAGGCTCAGAAGGTGCCATGCCCCAGAGGGAAAGCACCACACGCCGCCCTCTCTCCCGGACCTGCAGAAATCAAAGATGGGACAGCAGTTTCTGCCGGGAATACAAATGTCAGGTACAGAGAAACCCAGCTTATATGACACACATGTGGGAAAACCTGCTGGGCTGCAGAGGGCTTCGATCCCTCCCCCTTTTACACCCCCTTGGAGTCATGTACTAAATTTGTGGAACAGGATGATGGACTCCTTTTGTAGCTAAATCAAATGTGTGCTCCAAATTCTCTGTAGGTGGGTGAATAATCATTAAAAGAACTGCATAATCAGCTAGACCCTGGAACTTTTGCAAACAGTTTTCTTCCTCCAGAATATACATTTAGAAATATAACTATAAATCATCCCTCACTTTAAAACTGTTCTAAAGTCAACTTCTTGCTGACTTAAGAGACCACACTGTCACTTCCGAGCACCTTAAACACATGCCCCATTCCCAACATGGAACACAACAGACATCTAAGCGCTGCTGATTTTAAGAGGACTTACAGCTCAATAGAAAAATGGGCAGAAGTCACAAAACTTACAGGAAAGGAAGAAATAGCCTTCAAACACATGACAAGATATTCAGCTTCATTCATAATAGCAAAGAGAACTGTCAGATCACCACAAGGTGGCGAACGGGGACAGATGAAGAAGTCTGATCCCTCCATTGTCAGGGGTGTGGGCTCTGTCAGACTCGTTCACTTTTGATAGACAGTAGGTTGGTTTAACCGCAACAGCAGCTGAGGGTGTGAACTCCCGGGGCCTTTGCTAGGCTACGCCCTCAGGAAAAAGACAGAAAAAAATCCAGCTGCCGGTGTAGGAAGATCATGAGATTTCTTTGCCTGGTTCTAGGTGAAAAATAAAAGCATGGATCTCAAAGCCCACCCTCACAGTGGTTTTTGACGTTGGAATTTTGGTCTCTGAAACTCAAAGCTAAGAAATGGTCCCTCATAGAAGACAGTCTCGGTGGGTGCTGTCCCTGTGGCCTGTGTTAGGGCCACACACACTCCGTCTAGAGCGGTGGTTCTCAACCTGCCATGGGGGGCATTTGGCGAGGCCTGCAGCCATTGTTCACTGTTGTGACTGACAACCGTGGGTAGAGAGATGGGTGCTGCTGACCCCTGCAGTGCACAGGACGTCCCCAGAACCAAGGGCTGGAAAGCGGCCCAAATATCAACAGTGCCACTGGTCTACAGAGACCGACTCTCATGTCCAGCCTCACGGGATTCCCATAGATGAAGCCTCAATGAAGATGAATTTACAAAACAAAATTCTAAAACACACAGGGCAACAACCCACATGAGCAAATATCAGCACACACATGAATAATGAGTGGGCTCCTAAGAACTTTAGGTAAAATAGAAGTTTCAAACATACATAAAGACATGAAAGAAGGAATTAAAACACCAGGGTAAAAAAGACCTCCTCAAAAAGACCAGGAGGAGCAGAACAAGAAACAGAGTCCCCCTGGGCCCCACATCCCCCTGAACCCATGTCTTCCTGGACCCATGTCCCCTGGTCCCCAAGTCTCTCTGGGCCCCACATCCCCCCCGCCGGGCCTGTGCACACCCTGGGTGGACTCCTAGCTGCCAGCACCTGGGTCTCTTTGCCTGGGTTTCTCTGGCCGCCAGGGCCTGCCCTGCCTGCCCAGCACAGACTGAAGATGCTTGAGACTCAGTGTCCGCAGAGGCAGCTCTCACCAAGGCTGAGAAGCTGGGGTGAGAGACCCCAGAGCTCTCTAGTCCTGCGAGGGGCCTCACTGGCTGACTCACCCTGCATTCCCTTCCTGGTCACTCCAGACTGGCATTCCTGGAGTTGCTTCCCAATTTAGCTACTTGGTTCTGCATCCCTTCCTCCACTCTGCCTTGGAGGAACTGAGCTCAAACATCTGGGGAGTGTGAGGCCAGCTCTGTGTGTGGAGCACACGGTTCCTGGAACTTTAAAGAAACAGGAAGATGCAGGGAAAAGCGTCTAAAAGAGAATGTTATCAGTGGTTTCATGCATGCATGCATTCATCCCTGTAACTAATGATCATTCAATACCTCCTATGCACCAGGCTCTTAGATTCAAGAATGGAACCTTCTGCTTCTTGCAGAAAGAAAAGGGATTTAAATCTGTTATCTTGGGCTGCTTGACTGGGTCTTTCATAGGAATTACTGCTCTTTTATGATATGGTCTCTGTGAACCTCACAATGCCAACTTCTGCCCTGCCGATCACCTTCCTCCCCCATGTAGTTTGTCATCCAAACTGGGACTCTCTTCAGAAGGCACAGGGTGCTGTGAACAATGACAGGGGACCCAGAGTCAACAGAGAGGGACATTACCCTGCCCCAGGGGAGCAGACGTGGAGTCCTGCGGACGGCCCTGGGGAAGAGGCTCATGCCTCAGCGGTCTGTTTCCCAGCTCATCTGGAGATGGCTGGCGTGACGGCTGGTGCACAGATGGCATGGCTCCCAGAGAGTCCCCGAGCTCCCTTCCTGGCCATGCCAACAGAAGCCAGGCCCAGAGGAGCAGCGTGGGGTAGGGGAGGGAGAGGAAGCCTGACCGAGGAGGCACTAGGAGCTGGGGTGGGGGCTCCGAGCACGGTGACAGCTGCTCGGGTGACTGTCTGAGGGCGTGCTGGGTCTGGGACTCCCGTGAATCCTTGTCATTTACAGGCACTGACCCTCAGAGGCAGGTTCCGCTGGCTGCACTTGGCAGACTGCAAACCACGTATCGCGGAGGGAGGGACGGAGCTGGGTGCTGGCCACTCTGGCACTTACCTTTCCCTTCTGATTCCTGCTGACTCACTCAGGACCTAATGCAGTCCTGCTAACCTGTTTGCCTTTGTCTTTTTGCCAGATCAGCTAACCTGCGATGGGGTTTGGCTCAGCCAGATGTTCTTTCAGTAAAGTGGGAGCCCATAGAGCTGTAAGCAAATTGCATGCGGAATCTGCAAGCAGAGTCATAGTGCCCCAAAGCACCATCGGGATGCGAGCAAGAGTCCCGTATATTTAAGCGTTCTCTGTGTCTTGGCATTTCTGTGTCCACAGGGGCTTGACACGCCATGGGCGGTAGACCACCCCTTGGGTAGCTGCATGAGGACAGCAGTGAGGCTATCCTCAGTGAGGCTCCTGAGGGCTGCACCTGTCGCTCGGGGCTGCTTGGCAAGGGGACGCCTCCGGGTTCCTTACAGCCCCAGAGAGCCTGTCCCTCCCCAAGTCTTCCACCGGTGTTCCTCGAAGGGACAGAAATTTTACTCCTTCTCAGAATTTGAGAAGACTATGCTTCTGAGACCAGAGAGCGTTTTCCTGGCATTTTGTGTGTGTTGTGGGATGTGTAAGACCTTTATTGCCTCACTTTACAATCCAAGGGTATTTAGGAAAACATACTAAGGGGCTCCCTGCTAGCCCATTTGGGACCATGGGACAATGGAGGCCAGCCTCTGAGATGAGTCCCAAGAGGGTGGGCGCTGCTGTGGATGTTCAGTGGTGGTACTCGGGAGGTGCCTGTCCAGGGACACTTCACCACACCGTGACTGACACCTGGTGCAATGTTCTGTGATGTAGCTTGAACGCCCAGCACCCTCGACCTTCAGCTCCCGTCGGTAACATGGACACGCTCCCAAGACTGACTTCAAAATGGGACGTCAAAGCCGGCCTGGCCGTTCAGTCACTGTGCCCAGCTCACAGATTCCAGTGGAATGAGGTCCGTGCTCCTCCTCTTACAGCATTATATAGGACCAGACACGCAAGGTCAGGAGCTGGAAGAACAGGATCCCCCATTTGTTGGGAGGCTTACACTGAGGCTGGCTTCCCCTTGAGCGCTGTCTGTCCCGTGGGAAGGAACACCACGTGTGGGCCCAGAAGGGAATGAATGCACGTTTGTCCCCGACCGCTTCGCCCATCAGCACAGGCCGGCGGCAGCTTCGAGGCAGCCTGTGGTCCCAATCCCGACACCTTCTGCAAGAGTCCCTCAAGGCTGATCACAGGTTGCTGACACCCCACGTCTGATGTTTTGGGGAATTCCTGACTTGTGTTGATGGGCGGCAGCGTTCAGCCACTGAATGCCTCTGGTCTGAGCCACCACCTGCTCCGGACAGATTTCCTACCTGTCCCCTGCGCCCAGCACCGCAGCCAGGGGCGCTCCCGAGGCCTTCCAGCCATCCCTCCAACCCAAGCTCCCCTGGTGCCTGTTCCCGCGGACGCAGGTCCGGCCCATGCGGTGCTCACGTGGCTGGTGCGGTGTCCTCCCCATCATCCTCCTGCCCCTCGCCTCCCTGGGGCTGTTCCTCTGCCCTGAGCACCCGCCCAGGTGCCACAGCTACAGTCCTTGTTCAAATCCTACCTCCCCTTGAGCTCTGCCTCCGTCCCTCAGCTCACCCCACACCCCGTCCTCCAACCTGCCGAAAGCTTCCTTTCGTCCTAGCACTTTGCTCCCGGAGAAGCGGGCAGTTTGCTCACTTGTTTTATCTACTGTTGGTTTCCCTTCAGCTCTGCTGGAACAGAAGCTCCACGAGAGTATGGCTGCCATCTCCTGTGCCCACTGACATATCAAACACCCCAACACAGTACCCAGAGCATCGCTGAAGGGACATGCAAGTGATGACTGAGCCTCACACCTGCCCCGGACGTTTGCAGCCTATTTGCCCCACACGTCACCCGCCCCCTGAATGGCAGCTGGTGTGGGCGTGGCTGGAGTGTGGTCCAGCCCAGGGCCCGGCACATAGGAGGTTTCTGGCTGAACTGGTCAGGGGGCCCAAGAACGTGGCCCACGTGATTTCCCCAGAAGCAACGGCAAGAGTCCGACTAAGGCAGGAGCCTGAGTCCTGAACGTGAGGCACAGAAGGCCCACGTCGAGGGCAGCAGGCCTGGACTTTACCTGCAGCTCTGCCACTGATCGGCTGGGGTTCCATGGAGAAGCTTTGTCCTCCTTATGTCAAGTGTCCCCACCAGCAAGATGGCGGTCCGGCTCTGACGTGCCATGGCCCACCTGGCTAGCGGACCCCTCACGGGGGTGGGAGGACCAGGGTGGCCGCGGCCCCGTCAGGGACACAGCAGCCTGCCACCTGGGCTCCACACACTCTTCCGGGACCTGCCGCATGAGTGCCTCGTTGTCTGGGACACGTCCTTTCATTAACTCAGTCTGCGTCTCAGGGGGGACTCAGCACGTCCGGACCGTGCTCAGGCTCCTGGTGTGATTTAGGATCCCAGAAAGAGAGCAGAGATGACATTGGGTACAAGATGTTCCTCAGGGAGTGAAGAGTTCAGACCCATGTCCCCATGAGCGGCAGGACATTCACGGCACAGGCCTCGCCCCCTGAGAAGGGAGGACACTTCCTCTGTGAGTCATGTTGTTGAGGAGCAGACATCCTGTTTGGTGGCAGCCATGGGGACTCAATCCCCTCAGCCCCAGCCCCACCGCAGGCCGACCCTGAGCTCCAGCACTCGAGAGCCATGCGGCCCCACAGACGTCACAGATCCCACACCCATAAACGGAATCAGTAACAGCACAACAGCAGCTTCCTCGGAAGGACCGAAGAGGTCGTGTGAATGCCTATGACGGTGCGGGCACGTGAGTCCTCGGCCTACATTGATACACACCGTGTGTTCCTAAAGGTGCACGGCCCCGTTTCTGGGCCTTCTGCCTAGGATCAGTGTAGTACCTGTTCTTAGTAGGGCAGGCATCCTGCTGGGGACAGCATCCTGGACGGAGCTCGAAAGCAGGAGCACGCTCCGTCCGTGAGGTGCCGTGGCAGATGGCGTGCTACGTGGTTTCTGAGGACAGGCCTCCACCGGCTCCTGCCCTGTCAGGAAACTCGCTGTGGGGCCCCAGGATGACACAGGGAGCCACGCGTGGCTTCAGGCTCCAGCCAGCATCAACCACCTGTCGGGCGAGTGAGCGAGCCCTTGGGGGTTCCAGCCCGGCCCTTGCAGCCCCTGAGCTGAGGCTCTGGGCGTGAGGCATGCGGCACAGACGGGCTGTCCACGCTGGGCTGGAGAGAAGCCAGCTGCTGTGTGTTGCTGTGGTGACCCACACGCTGGGGCCGGCAGGGCCTGGGGGCACCTCGGAGCTGCTGTGAGCACCACAGACCTGCAGGCCTGTCTGGCTGCACGCAGTGCCCGCCCCTGGCTGAGCCCCGATGCGGGGAGTGCGCGGCTGGGAAGGGACACCTGTCCGTGAGCCAAGAGGGGGCTCCTAACAGGGGTGCCAGGAGGGCAGGGTGGTGTCCTTCTTGCATTACCACCGTGTCCCGAATGCCCAGAACACCATCTGCGCTTAGTAGGTGCTCGGGAACAATGAGTTTTGGATAAAGGAGTGGAGGCTGAGGGTGGACCGGAGCTGAGGAATGCTTCTGAGCGGGGTCTGTGGGGTTTTCCTGCATGCGGATGTATGAGAACAGAGTGAGGTCACCCTGGTGTTGCAGAGGCTTTTTGGGAAACGTAATAAAGAGCAGTTGCTGGGACATGCGACATTCAGTTCTGAACTGAAATCACTCAGAGCTTCTGGGGGTGCTCATGTGGGGGCACTTGCTTACACTAAGTTCGCCTTCCCCGCGGCCTGTTAGTCTCCACGCGCCCCGCCAGGCCTCCATGGAGCGGCTCTAGGAAACTGCGGCCAGTTTTCCAGACCAAGGCTCCCACCAGGGGACGCGGGGCACCGTCTGCCGGCGGTTTTGGGAGGCCACCGCGGGAGGTTGGGGGGCTGCCCATCGCGCTCCAGGGCCTGGGACCCACACCCTCCTGTCAGCAGTGCCGAGGGTGAGACCAGGCTCAAACTAGGCTTATTCAAGCGGCCCCACGAGGGGAGACACAATAAAGCCAGACATCCACCCGGAGGCTGGCAGACATTGCGAGGCTGCCGGGGCATCTGTGCCACGTGGTACAGGAGACAGGGGAGGGCGTCCTGGCCAGGAGGAAGCTCAGAGTAGTTTGGTCTCCGATTCACAGCCGTTGCTTCAGGATCTAAAAATGTTTTCACACTACAGATGTTGCAAGATAATTAATGCAGCAATTACAGGCTCTTGATGGTTGTTCCTGCCTCAGTTTTTGTTCGGGTGTCTTTGCGGAGCGGACTCCCCCCTCTCCTCACCATCAGCCACTGTGGCCAGGACGTCTGTCCACGGAGCATCTGTCCAGCCCTTCCCCCCTCCCCACCACGTGTCTAGTCTTCTCCCAGGAGCAAACTCTGCTCTGTGGTCGAAACACTTAACCTCCGAGATGACATGTGTCCACAAGAGCAGATGCGTGGACCAGGCCTTGGGACACCAGGGAAACGTGGTCTCAACAAGATGCTCTCCCCTTCCACCAGCTGGCTGGCGTGGGACCGAGCGAGCCCCCTCACCTCCTGACGTGAGAGCTCACAGGCTGACACCGGGTGAGGAGGTGCGCTGTTTTAGGTTCTCACTGTCCTACAAGACAAACGCTACATGAGTTATGATAAAGATCACCTACCAGTTAAAAACCAAGAGCCAAAGGTAAATAATTTTAAATAAAACATGACCCTTAGAAGATTTTCATAGTCTTAAAAATTAGTACTTATTAGGATTATTCTTATAATTCCTTTCTGATTTTTTTAAAAGGCTTTATTTGGGGATGAATCAGAGTGAGCATGAGCAGGGGGAGGAGCAGAGGGAGAAGCAGGCTTCCCGCTCAACACAGAGCCCTTTGTGGGGCTCGATCCCAGGACCCCGGGACATGACCTGAGTCGAAGGCAGATGCTTCACTGACTGAGCCACCCAGGAGTCCCTGATTTTTTAAACTCATATGTGTTCAATTATTTTATTTTGAAATGGGTTTATTTTCTGTATGTCAAAGCAACACAAGTTACAAGAGGCTTCTAAAGTGTATATATGAACAGAACTGAAAACTTGCTGATTAGACCTATTTTTAGCCATGTTGTTGACAGAAAAATTGACGATTATTTTCCAGTTATGATTTATGGGAACCACATATAATGTCCAAATCTGTAAGACACAGAAATTTGGTAAGTAATGACTCTTACCCACAAAGCAAGGTGTATACTGCCTCAGAGACTTTTTAAATTAAACTTTAAAAAAAATTCTATTTATTTATTATTTGACAGAGAGAGAGAGAGCACAAGCAGGTGGAGTGGCTGGCAGAGGGAGAGAGAGAAGCAAGCTTCTCACTGAGCAGGGAGCTGGATGCGGGGCTTGATCCCAGGACCCCAGGATCATGACCTGAGCCGAAGGCAGACGCTTAACCGACTGAGCCACCCAGGTGCCCCTAAATTTAGCTTTTAATTTTAAGTTTGCAGAGACACACACGGGTGTGCCCTTCCCCTGGTTTGCCCGCGGTAGCATCTTGCAAGCCTGCAGCCCAGTCTCACCGCCAGGACGTGGGGTGACACAGACAGAACCGCCACCGCCCCAGGGGCCCGGCCCAGTCTCACCGCCAGGACGTGGGGTGACACAGACAGAACCGCCACCGCCCCAGGGGCCCGGCCCAGTCTCACCGCCAGGACGTGGGGTGACACAGACAGAACCGCCACCGCCCCAGGGGCCCGGCCCAGTCTCACCGCCAGGACGTGGGGTGACACAGACAGAACCGCCACCGCCCCAGGGGCCCGGCCCAGTCTCACTGCCAGGACGTGGGGTGACACAGACAGAACCGCCACCGCCCCAGGGGCCCGCAGGCGCCCACCTCCCTCCTGTCCCCTCTGCAACCCCCAGTAAGCACCAGCGTGCCGCCTCCCCGTCCTCCAGTCAAACCCAGGAGTGGTGGGGGCACCTGGCTGGCTCAGTTGGAGGAGCCTGTGATTCTTGATCTCAGGGTTGTGAGTTCGAGCCCCAGATGGGGTGTAGAGATTACTTAAATAAATAAGTAAATAAACTTAAAAAACCCAAAAACCCAGGAGTGGAATATAGATGGACTGTTAGGTAGCCTTCCAGGACTGGCTCTCTGCTCAGCTTTGTGCTCTCTCTCCCTCTGCCCCTCCTGTTTATGCTCTCACTCTCTCTCTTAAATAAATCAATCTTAAAAAAAAAAGAAAAAGAAAAGGAAAAAAAAAAAAACCAAAAACCCAGTTGGGCCTGTTTGTGTGTCTCCTCTGTGGGTTTTCTGTTCCGTCCCACGGAGTGTGCACTCAGTCCAGCCACCACAGCGTGCGGCGTGTCTCCAGACCTGCGCCTGGGCTCCTCTCCTTCATTCTTTCCAAGACAGCCTTTACTGATTCTAGTCCCTTTGCCTCTCCACGTACGGTCCAGAATAAATTTCTCTTTATTTACAAAACCCACTTCCCTGGGCATTTCAGAGAAACTGTGCTCACCGCAAACCTGCTTTCAACCCGGTCACAGCCAACCCCCTTGGCAGCTCCTTGTGCACATGCTCAGCACAGCCATGTCTCCAAGGCTTGAGTCTCAGCATTTAGAGTGTCCCTCCCTGTCCTGGGCGTCATGTCTGCCCTTTGTCCGCTTTATCAAATACAAAGTACGGCCACTTCACCCTCCCTTTGACTGATGTTTGCACGTCATAGCCTTCCGTTGTCAACCTGCTTAGGTCATTATATTGAAGTGGCTTTCTTTTTTTTTTTTTTAAAGATTTCATTTATTTATTTGAGAGAGAGAGAGAATGAGAGATAGAGAGCATGAGAGGGAAGAGGGTCAGAGGGAGAAGCAGGCTCCTCGCTGAGCAGGGAGCCCGATGTGGGACTCGATCCCAGGACTCCAGGATCATGACCTGAGCCGAAGGCAGTCACTTAACCAACTGAGCCACCCAGGCGCCCATTGAAGTGGCTTTCTTGTAGACAACATACAATCGGGTCCTATTTTTCCATCCAGTCTGTCAATCTCTCTATGCCTTTTAATTGGTATTTGTTTTCTTTATACCATTTATGCTTTAAAAAAAATGGTTTAAATAATCTTTTCTTTTTTTTTAATTAAGAAGCTCTACACCCAGCGTGAGTCTTGAACTCACGACCCTGAGATCAAGAGTCATCAGCTCCACTGACTGAGATAGCCAGGTGCCCTTATACCACTTATGTTTAATGTAATTATTTTTTAGAGATTTATTTATTTATTTTGGGGGGGAGCATGTGCACAGGGGGAGGGGCAAAGGGAGAGGAAGAGGGAGAGAAGCAGACACCCCACTGAGTGTGGAGCCCGACACGGCGCTGAAATCATGACCTGAGCCGAAATCAAGAGTCGGATGGACGCTTAACTGCCTGAGCCACCCAGGCGCCCCTATGTTTAAGGAATTATTGATGATTAATGTAATAATGTAATTTTTAATAAAATGTCCCACTTTATTTTTTGTTTTCTGTTCTTCATTTCTGTGGATGACTTGCACATATTTTAGAATTCTCTGTGGACTCATGGCAGTGTTCCTGAATGTTTTACTGGCTGTTTTGGACACTGCATTATGTATACGCAACTTGTCAGTCTACTGTGGTGTTCTACCAGCTTGCGTGAAGCACGGATCCCTAACTGTCCTTACACGCTTATACCACGCCCGATCTGTAACTGGCCTGAATCATTCCTCTACGAGCCTTTGTAAGCACATCAGCAAGCATGATGGTTTTCACTCCCACCATCAAACATCACTCAGGAAGCTCCAGAGGAACAGCAAGCCGGTTGTGTTTTCCCTGTGTTTGCTTACCAAGCTCTTCCTTCCGGAGGCTCCTTAGCCCCTCTTCCTCCTCAGAGTACTTCCAATCTGCCGGTGACAAATTCTCTTAGCCAATGTATTCTGAGAATGTCTTGATTTCACCTCATTCCTAAAGGGTATTTTTGCTGAATGTAAGATTCTGAGCTGATACTTCTTGTCCTAAACTTAGCACTTGAAAAATGTCTCACTTCCCCTGGCCTCATGGCTTCTGATGAGAGATTTCCTGCTATTTGAATTGTTTCCCTCAGGTAAGGCGCCTTTTCTCTCTACCTGCTTTCCAGATTTTTAATTTCTCCTTAGCTTTCAGAAATTTGATTATGACGTGTCTTGGTGTGGAGCTGTTGGGTTTGTACTGTTTAGAATTCATTCAGCTCTTGAATCTGTAGGCTTGTGTCTTTTACTGATTTTTAAGTCCTTATTTCTCCAAGAACTTTCAGCCCCACTGTTCTCCCCCTTCCAGGACTTGGATGACATGAATGTTGGATCTTGTTATGGTACCACAGTCTCTGAGCCTCTGTCTATGTTATTTTCAGTCTGTTTCTTCCCTGCTCTCCAGATGGGTCAGCCTTGTCATCCACGGATGCTCTCATCCATCCTTCCCATTGGCACGTGAATCCATCCATTGAGTTTCTCATATCATTTATTGTATTTTTCAGTTCTAAAATCTCTAGTTTCTTCTCCTTTATATCTTCTCTTCCTTCACTGAGACTTTCTGTTTCTTTTCTAAGGCTTTATTTTCTTGTCTGCATCAAGCTTGTTTGTAATTGCTCATTGAATGTTTTTACACTGGCTGCTTAAATAATTCTGACGTGTCTGCTATCTCGATGTTGGTGTGTGTCTACTGCATGTCCTTCATTGGGTTTGAATCATCCTGGCTCTTGGACTGATTTTCCACTGAAGCCTGGAAATTTGGGGTATGATGTTATGGGACTCTGGATCTTATTAAAACCTTCTGTTGTAGCTGCTCAGAATAGAATGAACACATCCAACATAGCTCGTAAGATCGTACAGCTAAATACCTTCTCTTTTTACTAAAAATGCTCTTAGCCATCAGGGATGGGTCCTTCCCGCTTCAGCTGAATCTCTCAGGAAGTGCCAATTCCCAAGGTGAGGCAGGCAGAATCCAGGGTGAGATCCAGTGCTTTGTGACCGTAAGCAGAGAGGCAGTCCTGGGTGAACAGGCACACGGAGAAGGGTCCTACTGGCAGATGCTGAGAGTGGACACATTAACGACTCAGCTTATTGTGAAACACGAGTAAAGAGAGGCCCATGAGTCTGTAGAGATGTGGTAATAAAAGAGAGAAGTATGGAGGAGAGAAAAACCTTTGCTACCCCCGGGGGACGGTCATCTGTCCTGCACCGGCCACCCAGACATCGTGAGGGCGAGTGTGGCCTTACAATGGGTACATTTTGGGTTCACCCCTGAATCCAGTCGCACAATTTGGCATGGCCACGCTGACATTATGGGCCTCTAACATGATGCAATGTGCAGTGGCTGACACAACCATTGGGCTCTGCCCTAGGTGACAGGGAGACCCATGTCCACGTGTCCAGAGGATACGGGGCGGGGGTGAGAAACACCACACACAAACATGAGCAAAGGCCATTCTGTGGAACAACTGCTTGGACTCTTCACAGAGCCAATGACGCAGGAAATCGAAATGTGGGAGGAATGTTCTAGAATCAGGAGTCAAAGAGCTTGAGACAACCAAACAATGAAGTGTGGAAACCTGATTAATTTTATCCAAAACGTCTACAGAAAACAGTTTTGCGACAATTGGGGAAATCTGCATTTGGACATGATACATCCATTATTGTTAATTTTCTTCAATGTTACATGGTATTGTGGTTACAGAAGGGAATGACCTTATTTTTTAGGAGATTCATACTTAGCTATTCAGGGGCAAAGTGTCTTGATTTCTGTAAGCTACTTGCAAGATGGATCATTATTCGTATATATGTGAACACACACACACATGTACGTATAGATGGCCAGGTTTTCACTAAACTACTCTTTCAACTTTTGTGTATGTTTGAGATTTTTCACTTAAAAAAAGCTGGAGAATAACAGCCAAAAAACAAAACCCTGAAAAAAACTACACCAACAAAACATAACTCTCATGATGTTACTTTCTGTGCTGGGCATTCCCACTCTTGACCATCTGCTGTGGGTCACTAAGGCTTTCCTTTCTCTTCCCGGGCCACTTAGTCTAACATCACCAGCTGCCACCGACAGCCTTTGGATAGAGCCTGGTGCATGCTGCTCACAGTGTGGCCCCAGGACTCAGCTCGGCTATGTGCAGATCTGCTGTGTCATATTTCTGTTCACGGCAATCCATCAGAATGTACCACACTGGCCTTGGCCAAATGGGACAGATTAATCTTTTTTTAAAAATGCATTTACACGGATGTGTCCATTATTCATTCATGTATGCACCACACTTTGACATGCTCAGCTCTTTGTCCATCCGTGGGGTGTCCTAGTGAAAGCGTGCTTCTAAAACTGCTGTGGCGGATTTGGGTTTTGTTCTCTAAGTTCATAGCTCCTGCTTTCTCACTCCCCAAACACCACTAAGATGCGGGTGTTGAAAGAAAAGCCTAATCACAAGTGAAGCTCCCAACAACGCTAACAGTCACATCAAAGTGCAACAAGAGATTTAAGTTAGACGTCAAGAAATCCTGAGCCAATCGTGAAGCCTGAGAAACACAGAGACACCACAACAAAGAAAACTCACATGCTATCCTTCTCTGCCAATTTTTAAGGGAAATGAAGCTTCCACCTTCCCTGTTGAAGGGGTGAGTCCTGGCTCGCAGTCGAATGCCAATGAGAGAGGACCAGCCCGATTCTATATTCTAGCTCACGGCCGACCTGCCTCTGCTCATGGGTCAGAGCGGGCACACGGGAGCTGTGAGGAGGAGGGATGCTCCTTTGAAACCACACGTCTGAGTGTGTGAAGCTGTTGTGACCGCTGAGTGCTGGCCCAACAGGACTCTTGCCACTGAGGCGGGGAAGCCCGAGGACTGAGTCGGGGGAGGGGGGGATGGTGTCTTGGCCTCATCTGTGTGCGTCTGGGGCCCACCGCTCAAAGCTCTCAGGGCCTCAGGGTCCAGGCAGCAAACTGAGGGTTGAATGAAATAATCTCTAGTCTTCTCCAGACTTAAGGTCTGTAAGTGCCAGATACGAGTGGACAAGGAGGGAGGTGTGGTATTCTGGAAAACAGCCGAGAGTGGGGAGAAGAGGGAGGAGGAAAGGAGCAGCAAAGACTGAAGAGGGGAGAGGCCCAGGCTGTTGCGGGAGAGCCTGGAGGGGGGCAGGTGAGGAAGGGGGTGTGCGGGTGAGGCAGGGGAGGAGGCGGGGGAGAGCTGGGGAGGAGGGCAGGTGCGGGAGAGCCTGGGGGGCAGGTGTGGGACCTCCCGGGGCAGGTGCGAGACCGGATGCATGGGGCTGGGTAGGAGCCAGTGACACCACTCTGCTTGGGGTGATGAGCCCCTAGATCCCTGCACAGCCTTCAGTCTGGGATCTTGGGGCAAAGCCCAAAGAATAAACAGCTCCCCAGCGTTTGCCCCACGACCGCCCCGTGGAGGGTGAGGTAGACGCTGGGGGACTCACGGGACAAGGGGTAGGGCTGGGGGACTCCCAGTTCACCACTTCGCCTCTATCCCGCTCTTCGGTTAAAACTCAGGGTGGCGCCCTTGGCCGTCGCCTGCTGGCCTCCCAGAGTGGCTGGCTGTGGGGGGCTGTCCTGTGAGGGCAGGTGTGCAAAGCGGCTGTGCTCCCCAGTCCATCCTCGGGTTCTCTCCCCAGAGTTCACCCTCCTTCCCATTCCTCATCTAAGCTCCGAGGAAATCAGTGTGTTTGTGGCATCATATGGTAAGATTCTTTAAAGGAGATGGTTTCAGGGAAAAGACCGGCCTTCCGGTTTCCTCCTAGTGGGATGTCGGGAGCAGACACTCATCTTACCGCAGGTCGGTTTCCCCATGTGGTGGCTCATCCCAGGTGGCCCTTCGCAAACGGTGCCATCCCGTCAGACCTCTGCCAGTGCGTCTCAAGTCCCTGAAACGACATGTCCAATCCCCCTTTTATTTTTTCATTTTTGTTTAAAAGATGTATTTTATTTGAGAGACAGAGAGAGAAGAGAGAGAGGGAGACAGCGCGTGAGCAAGCGGGGCGAGGGGCAGAGGGAGAGAGAATCCCAAGCAGACTCCCCACTGAACACAGAGCCCGACACTTGATCCCAGGACCCTGAGATCATGACCTGAGCTGAGACCAAAAGTCGGATGCTTAACCGACTGAGCCTTCTGGGGGCCCCTCCAATCCCCCTTTAGCTTCTTGACCCCGTTGGGCCATGAACTTGTTAGAGAATCTGACCAACCCAGGCCATCCCTTGTGTACAATTTATGTCACTGTACACATCATCTTGGCTCAGCCTGGGGCTTCCCTGGACCCTCTGAACTCCACCCGTGGTCACGTGGACCACAGCTCCCCCGTTTGAGAACTTCTATTTCTGGGGGAACATTTTGTATTTATCCCATTTGCCAGTTTAATATCACGATGGCCAACGTCTACCAAAGGTAGAGTCACCCCGTGCAGGGTTTTGGAAAAGGAAAACATAAGAAATTTCCAGAATTTGCTCCTTTCTCCTACCTTCTCCCGGCCTCCCATTTGCAAACTAGACAGCTGCTTGGAAGCCCCCCACTATACAGTGTGCGAAGTACTACCTCCAGGCTCCAGCCCAAGGTCTTTGTCCACCTGGCCCCAGACAGCCCCCAAGCATGGCGAACTGCTCACCCTCCCTCCTGGACGAGGGTGTCCGCTGCCTCAGCCGCACGCACGCTCACTGTGGTCCTCCTCCACCCACACACTAGCTGCGCGACGCTGGTCTCAGCCGACCTCTAACCCTCTCTCCTCCTCGCCGCCCGTCCTGGCCCCGGTCCGGCGCCTCCTGCTTCTCCCTCTGCACCTGGCTGTTTCTGACTTCCTCCTGGACGTCTGAGCCACATCTGCACCATACATTCTACGTGCCCAGAGCTGTCTCCTTCTCTCCCCCCAGGAACCAGCTGCCCTCTGGTGTAACAGGAGCCCAAAGTCACTGTGACACAGGCCACCCACTCACCCTGCTTCCGTCTCCCGGGTGGGGTGCCCTCCAGGTCAGCCATAAACCCTGGACTTTGTTCATCATTTCACGGGGTGTAAATCCCATTAGAGGCACCCTGGCTTCTCGCCTACGGTGCCATCAGTCTGCAAAGCTAAACATGCACGTCCTCGTACGCACATCGGTATACCTTTCTCTGCCGGCACGCCTATGTTTTTTTAAGATTTATTTATTTATTTGAGAGAGAGAGGGAGAGAGCACATGAGAGGGGGGAGGGTCAGAGGGAGAAGCAGACTCCCTGCTGAGCAGGGAGCCCGATGCGGGACTCGATCCCGGGACTCCAGGATCATGACCTGAGCCGAAGGCAGTGGTTCAATCGACTGAGCCCCCCAGGCGCCCTGGCACACCTATTTTTTTTTTAATTTTTTTATTGTTATGTTAATCACCATATATTACATCATTAGTTTTTGGTGCAGTGTTCCATGATTCATTGTTTGTTCATAACACCCAGTGCTCCATGCAGAACGTGCCCTCCTCAATACCCATCACCAGGCTAACCCATCCCCCTACCCCCCTCCCCTCTAGAACCCTCAGTTTGTTTTTCAGAGTCCATTATCTCTCATGGTTCGTCTCCCCCTCTGACATACTCCCCTTTTCTTCCTCTCCTGTTATCTTCTTCTTTTTCTTTTTTCTTAAAATATGTTGCATTATTTGTTTCAGAGGTACAGATCTGTGATTCAACAGTCTTGCACAATTCACAGCGCTCACCATAGCACATACCCTCCCCAATGTCTGTCACCCAGCCACCCCATCCCTCCCACCCCCCACCACTCCAGCAACCCTCAGTTTGTTTCTTGAGATTAAGAATTCCTCATATCAGTGAGGTCATGTGATACATGTCTTTCTCTGATTGACTTATTTCACTCAGCATAACACCCTCCAGTTCCATCCACGTCGTTGCAAATGGTAAGATCTCATTCCTTTTGATGGCTGCATAATATTCCATTGTGTATGGCACACCTATTTTTAAGAAGACTGTTCCAGTACAATTGTAACTGCTAAATCTGCTTCAAGGTGTAGGGTAAGAGGGTTATAATTAGTGCGCAAATGTACATCAAACCCACTTCTTCTCTGAAGTAGCTATTTACGCCGGTATTTCTGCTTGTGGAGCCCAGACGAGAGAGACCTCCCTCCACCCACCACACTCCATGTCAGCGCGCTGAGCAGCGGGCAGCCGTGGGTGGGTAATGGAGTCGCCCGTCCGCTTCCTGCTGGTTCTGGGCCGCAGTTTGGAGGAAATGCAATCCTGGAGAGAGTGGTTAACTCTCTCCGGGAGTTGTGTCTTTCTTCCTGGTATTTCCCAAATCCATCCCGAGCATCCCTCATCTGTGATGGTCTCTTGGAGACAGGGGCTGGGCCCTCGGAGTCACGGGGACCCCAGGGCACTCACCGGGCACACCTCCAGGGGCCTTGTTCCTGCGCCATCGATTTCTAACCTGGTGAGGGTGATACACACAACCCACATTTAAAAAATGCTCTTTGATGGCCTAAATCATCCCTAAGGTGGAGAAGTCTGAGAGCGGCTATCCTAAGCTGCCGAGTCCTCCTTGCTGGGCCCAGGACGACTTCCCTGACCTGAGCTGCCACAGTTCCGGGGCAGCAGGCCCTGAACACTGACCACTGAGCAGGCGTCTTCACGACACAGAGCTACTGAAATAGCAGGGGAGCTGACAGGGACTCGGTTTGAAATTCTCATGGGTTCCAGGAGTTTCCCCGTCCTGACCGTCTGCCCCTCAGTATTCCGACAGGCAGGTGGGCTGCGATCGGACCAGCCACCAGGCTCCTCCATGCTTTCTCTGCCAAGCTTTACATGAGGGGTCCCTAGGCTGGTCCTCAGGGGGCCTGAGACCTCCGTCATGTCCCCGTAAAGACCAGCAGAGACCAATGCTGGGCCCCCCTCCCCACGCCGGTGAGAGCAGACACAGAGCAAATTTCCCAGATAATTGAATTTTACTTTTCCCTCATGACAACTCTTATTTGGTAATTTCTTTTTCAAATCAATTTTGTAAAACAAGTGATTAATCATTCCCATACCTCTGAAACAGCATGTAATGCACATAATTTAACTTTCCGTGAGAACTGCACACACACACTGTGAAGTCACCACACCATGCGGCCAACAGCATGGTTGTGGGGTAAGGAAGAGAGGGGGGCCCTGATGTTGGCCTGGTTTCTGCATGACCCTCACTTCCTCACAGAGGGGGCAGTGCAGCGCATCTCCAGGACGTCTGGCGCTGCCCACCTGCTGCAAAAATAAGGCTTCAAGTAAAGCATGAAGGACTCAGGATCCAGACATTCCCTCTGCCGGTTTGAGGACAAGGCTGTTGGACATGCCCTGACGTTCCTGCAGCCCTCAGCAGCCTGCCTCCTCCCTGTTCGCCAGGCTCGCCAGGAGTTTCCCTATCTCGACCCCCTTCCCCTCCGTATCCCCGGCACCCGACAGGCAGGTGGGCTGTGATCGGACCCTTTAGGGAGTTTCCCTTTCTGTGTCTTTTTCAAGACGTCCTCTTCAAGTCTGGGCAGTGACATCTGTGACCAGAAAGAACAGCAGGTTACAGAACAGCACAGACCTACGACTGACCATTTGTATACAGAGTTTCTCTTTCTGGGGAAGATGCATAAAGAAACTTCTGGAAGGAAAGTCATCAATAGGTTGATAGCACACAGGTGTGGGCTGTGGAATTTTAGGTGATTTCTACTTTGTTCATTATGTTTTTCAATCTTGCTTTTTTTTCCCCCCCAAACAAAGGATCCAAGCAATTTTAGTAGTCAGGAAAAGGAATAAATCCATTCTGATTTTAGGGGGAAGTCATATCTTACAGTTTTTTATATGATGAGACGGACGTCCCCTGAAATGTAACGTGATACAATGGACCTTTGTGTGAGGTTGTACTGGCGTTTAACTCCCTGAGGATCTGCCCTGTGAGTCGGTGTCAGCTGGCACCAGGGAGCCTCAGCTTCCACAGGGGCTCTGTAGCCCCTGCAGATCTCAGGCAAGAAAACTGCTTTCCATGGTGGACAGCTCTCTGACCAGCAGCACAGAAGAGATGTTTTTGTAAACCACCCATCGGCTTATTCTTTGAAAACAGGGTGAGCAATACTCTGTAACATTGCTTTGAAAAGAATAATGCTTAAAATTCTAGTATGATGATCTTTTCTGGTCACTCAAACTTCTTCCCCCCACCCCACTTTTTTTAACCACATGATCATATTCAAGAAATTTAACTTCTGAAATGGGATATAAAAAATCATGAGACACTTTGAAGTCTTCCATGCAAATAAATCTGGAAACCTAGAGGAAATGGATAACTTTCTCAGGAAATACAGACTATCAGAATTGATCCCATGAGAGTTAGAGACATAAACACACCAATCTCCACTGAAGAAACAGACAGAGTGGTAAAGGAACTACCCCATGAAAAGTACCAAACCCAGATGAGTTTACTGGAAATTCTACCATACTTCATAGAAGACCTGACAGTCCTGTTGTGCTACGAAGTATTCCAGAGTGCTGAAAAGGAAGGAAGGCTTCTGAGTCCCTTTTATGAAACAGGTAAACACTGATACTTAAACCAAACACAATTAGTACAAAGAAAGAAAACTATAGCCCAATATCACTCATGAACATCAATGCAAAAAATCTAAGCAAAAACTCCAGCTCTATTACAATGCTGTCATCATCAAGACAGTATGGTACTGGCACAAAAACAGACACATAGATCAATGGAACAGAATAGAGAGCCCAGAAATGGACCCTCAACTCTATGGTCAGCTAATCTTTGACAAAGCAGGAAAGACTGTTCAATGGAAAAAAGACAGTCTCTTCAACAAATGGTGTTGGGAAAATTGGACAGCCACATGCAGAAGAATGAAGCTGGACCATTTACTTACACCACACACAAAAATAGACTCCAAATGGCTGAAAGACCTAAATGGGAGACAGGAGTCCATCAAAATCCTAAAGGAGAACACAGGCAGCAACCTCTTCGACCTCAGCCGCAGCAAATTCTTCCTAGAAACATCACCAAAGGCAAGGGAAGCAAGGGCAAAAATGAACTATTGGGATTTCATCAAGATAAAAAGCTTTTGCACAGCAAAAGAAACAGTCCACAAAACCAAAAGCCAACTGACAGAATGGGAGAAAATATCTGCAAATGACATATCAGATAAAGGGCTAGTATCCAAAATCTATAAAGAACTTATCAAACTCAACACCCAAAGAACAAATAATCCAATCAAGAAATGGGCAGAAGACATGAACAGACATTTTTCCAAAGAAGACATCCAAATGGCCAACAGACCCATGAAAAAGTGCTCAACATCGCTTGGCATCAGGGAAATCCAAATCAAAACCACAATGAGATACCACCTCACACCCGTCAGAATGGCTAAAATGAACAAGTCAGGAAACGACAGATGTTGGCGAGGATGTGGAGAAAGGGGAACCCTCCTACACTGTTGGTGGGAATGCAAGCTGGTGCAACCCCTCTGGAAAACAGTATGGAGGTTCCTCAAAAAGTTGAAAATAGAGCTACCATATGATCCAGCAATTGTACTACTGGGTATTTACCACAAAGATACAAATGTAGGGGTCCGAAGGGGTAAGTGCACCCCGATGTTTATAGCAGCAATGTCCACAATAGCCAAACTGTGGAAAGAGCCAAGATGTCCATCAACAGATGAATGGATAAAGAAGAGGTGGTATATATACACAATGGAATATCATGCAGCCATCAAAAGGAATGAGATCTTGCCATTTGCAACGATGTGGATGGAACTGGAGGGTGTTATGCTGAGTGAAATAAGTCAATCAGAGAAAGACATGTATCATACAACCTCACTGATATGAGGAAATCTTAATCTCAGGAAACAAACTGAGGGTTGCTGGAGTGGTGGGGGGTGGGAGGGAGGGGGTGGCTGGGTGATAGACATTGGGTAGGGTATGTGCTATGGTGAGCGCTGTGAATTGTGCAAGACTGTTGAATCACAGATCTGTACCTCTGAAACAAATAATGCAATATATGTTAAGAAAAAAAAAGAAGAAGATAGCAGGAGGGGAAGAATGAAGGGGGGTAAATCGGAGGGGGAGACGAACCATGAGAGATGATGGACTCTGAAAAACAAACTGAGGGTTCTAGAGGGGAGGGGTGTGGGGGGATGGGTTAGCCTGGTGATGGGTATTAAAGAGGGCACGTTCCGCGTAGAGCACTGGGTGTTATGCACAAACAATGAATCATGGAACACTACATCAAAAACTAATGATGTAATGTATGGTGATTAACATAACAATAAAAAAATTTAAAAAAAAGAAAGCAAAAAAAATCTAAGCAAATATTATTAAACAGGAAGAACCCAATGTGTCTTTAAAAAAATACTAGAAAACGTGGAATTTACTCCAGGAATGCAAGATAGGTTCAATAGTAGGAAATCCATTAGTATCATACACCATAAAAATAAACCCAAGGGGTAAATAATCATATGATTATCTCCATAGATGCCAAAAAACACTTGACAAACACTCCGGAAATTGAGGAACATTTCACTGACACAATAAACCACCAGGTTAAGTCCAAAAGCCAGTCTCTTGTTCAATGAAGAAATACAAGAGGCATTCCCACTAAGATAAGGAGCAAGGGAGGACACACACTACCTCTGATGTTATTCAACATTATCCTCGAGGTATTAACTAATGGAATCAGGCAAGAAAATCAGTTAGAGGCATAGAGTGGGCAAAGGTGATAAAACCATCCTACTTGCAGATGAGATGATAGTGTAATTGGAAAACCACAGGAACCAATGATAAAACTTTTATTATTGAATAAAAGAATTGAGTAAAGTAGCAGGCTACAAAATCAACAGCTTTCTTTACACAAAAAATAGAGAATGTGGTGATTGAAAAGTCCATTCACAATGGCAACAAGAAAAGACTAAATATGTAGGAATATATTTCACAAGGAATGTGTACACTTTTTACAAGGAAAAATTTTAGAACCCTCCAGAATCACAAAGGCAGAACTGAACAAAGGAAAGCCATCCCCTATTCTTGGATAGGACGACTCAGCATTTTACATAAAGAGGTTTTTCTGCTAGGGTTAATTTATACATTCAATTCAATCCTAGCAAAAAACAGAGTAAGCTATTTTATGGAGTTAATCATGTGGTACTAAAAGTCAAATGTGCAAGAGCAGTCAGAAATACTCTGAAAAAGAAAAACTAACATAAGAACTCTTACAATTGAAGGAGAAAGGACCAAAATCCCCACAGAGAAATGGGAAAAAACCATGAAAAGGCAATTCACACACACACAAAAAAAGATAAAAATGGCTCTCAAATGTGTGGAGAAAATGTTCAAGCACACTCATAATCAGAGAAGTACAAATTAAAACAACACTGAGACATCTTTCCTCATCCATGAGACTTGAAAAAATTTAAAAATCCAGCCACACGGTGCGGATAGGCTGTGAGGAAGCTGCTCCTCACCCTGGGGGCGGAGGTGCCCGTGGGTGCAGCCGACCAAGGGTATCCGTCAAGACACACATGCCTGGGTCGCTCACTGCAGCACTGTTCATTCCTGCAAAATACTGGGAACAATGCACATGCCCACGTGGGAGAGTGGCTGAACAGAAATGGTGGGTCCACGCTTGGGGGGGGGGTTGTCTGCAGCTGCACAAAGAATGAGGAAGGTCGCCATGACCTGGTGTGAGCTCATTCCAGGTAGACCGTGAGGTGACCACGCAAGCCGCAAAGGAATATACAGAGCACAACACACACACGTCTTTCTGTCTGTACAGAAGAAATTCAGGAGGGATAAGCCAAAACGGAAGAGAAGGAGGGAGGACAGCACAGCATGGTGGGACGGGGAGGGAGTGAGCCTCTCTGAGCCCCTTTCTGGACAGCCACGACTCCTAGAAGCATGGTGGTTTCCAAATTCCCTTCACATGCCACAAAATCAGTGGCTCCAATCATGTGGCACCTGAGGCATAACGCAGGGAGGTGTGAGGAGCTGGACCTGAGCGGAGCCATGGTGGGATGGGCGGCCGGTAAGTGCTGGGCTCCAAGGGCGGTGTCTCAGCAGCAAACCCTCACAGGCCCAGAACCACCTCCTCTCACACGTGGACATCTCGAGAGGCAGGGAAAGCTGCAGGCCCTTTACAGGCTTGGGGACTCAGGAGGACACGCTGAGTGTGGTGTGGGGTCCTGAGGAGGCGCCTGAAACACAGACAAGCCTGGGAAGAGAGCACCTCTGAGCGAGGGCTCTAAGCTGGTTCACATCCTGGTTGGATTATCGTCACATAAGATGTGACATGAGGGGAGCTGGGTAAGGGAACTCTGGGCTAATTTTATAGCTTTTCTGTAAGTCTAAAATAGTTCTAATAGAAAGTTTTTTAAATCTAACTTTTTCTGCTTCAACCCTGGGGCACTGGAATGAAATGTGCCTTGAGTCTGAATTTGACAAGTTTTACTGAAAGTGTCACAACCTCCCCCAAATATTAGTGCTGGGATTTTCTCACAGGCAAAACCTACCAGAATGTTCAGCCCACTTCTAGGATGGCTCATCAAAATCCTAAAGGGTTTTTTCCAGAAATAAAAAAAAACCCTAAAATTCCTATGGAACATCAGGGACTCTGAATTGCAAAAACAATCTGGACAGGAGCAACAAAGTTGGAGGTCTTACACTTCCCAATTTTAAAACATACTACAAAGCTACAGTAATCAAGAGTGTGATCCTGGCATATGGATTAGTGTGTCTACACTGATCAATGTAATGTAATAGGAAGTGCAGAAATAAACCCTCACATCTAAGGTCAGTTGATTTTATTTATTTATTTATTTATTCTGAAAGATTTTATTTATTTGAGAGAGAGAGCAAGAGAGCAGAGTTGAGGGAGGAGGGCAGAGGGCGAAGCAGACTCCCTGATGAGCAAGGAGTCCGACATGGAACTCGATCCCAGGACCCTGAGATCATGACCTGAGCTGAGGGCAGATGCTTCACTGACTGAGCCACCCAGGTACCCCTTTGGTCAGTTGATTTTAGACAAAGGTGCCAAGATGACTCAATGTGGAAAAAAGTGTGTCAATAAATGCCATTAGGAAAACAGGACATCCACATGCAAGGATGAACTCTAACCTTTACCTTACACCATATATAAAACTTAAAAAAAATTTTTTTATTAACATATGATGACCATATATAAAACTTAACTCAAAGTAGATCAATAATCTAAGTTCAAGAGCTAAAACCATAAAACTTGTAGAAAAAACATAATGTCAAATCTTCACAACTTTGGATTTGGCAATGGTTTCTTAAATATGACACAGAAGCATAGCCAATGAAAGGAAAAATAGATTAAAGACTTCTGTGCTTTGAAAGGCACCATCAGCCACTTGGAAAGATAGCCCATGGAATAGGAGAAAGCCCACGGAATAGGAGAAAATATTTCCACGTCACATATTTAGTAGGACTTAATATTGAGAATGTTTAAGAGCTCCTACAACTCAATGATGAAAAAACAACCCAGTTAGGGCACCTGGGTGGCTCAGTCGGTGCAGCGACTGCCTTCGGCTCAGGTCATGATCCTGGAGTCCCGGGATCGAGTCCCGCATTCTCCCTCTGACCCTCCCCCCTCTCATGTACTCTCTCTCTCTCATTCTCGCTCTCTCAAATAAATAAATCTAAAAAAAAAAAAAAAAAACCCAGTTAAAAAAATGGGCAAAGGACAAACAGACATTTCTCCAGAGAAGACATTCAAATGGCCAATAAATACCCGAAAAGATGCTCAACAGCATTAGCTATTGGGGAAATGCAAATCACAGTCACACGAGATCCCACTTCTCATCGATTGGGATGGCTGGAATCAAGAAGACAGACTATCACCAGCGTAGGCGGGGATGTGCAGACACCAGAGCCCTGGGTGCACTGCTGCTTGGAGCTGCTGCAGAAAACAGTCTGGAGGGTCCTCGAAAAATTAAACACAAGTATATG
This sequence comes from Eumetopias jubatus, assembly GCF_037043125.1. Taxonomy (NCBI): domain Eukaryota; kingdom Metazoa; phylum Chordata; class Mammalia; order Carnivora; family Otariidae; genus Eumetopias; species Eumetopias jubatus. The sequence goes on from NW_028274822.1 coordinate 415,434, forward strand.
ACCAAGCAATTCCACTCCTAAGTAAATACCCAAAATAATCGAAAGCTGGGACTCCAACAGGTCTATGCAAGCTGATGTTCATAGCAGCATTATTCACAACAGACAATGGTGGGAGCGTCCACCAACAGATATATAGATAAAAAAGTGTTCTATATTCGTACAATCTTATGTTTTTTTCTTGAAGTTAAAAGAAATGAAAAAATGCGTCCAGCGTATTTTAAATTAAACCACATATTTTTACAAAAAGAAAAGGGAAGAAAATGTGGTATGTACATGCAACGGGATATTTGTAGCCACAAAAAGAAGTGAACACTGATCCGTGCGAGAACATGGATGGACCATGAAGACATTATGCTCAGTGAAGGAAGCCAGACATGAAAAAGACTGGTGATTGTGTGGAACAGGCAAATTTGTGGAGACAGAAAGTAGCTCGGAGTTACCGGGGGCTGAGGGGGAAGGGTTGATTCTGCTTAATGGGTACAGGTTTCTGTTTGGGGTGATGGGAACATGCTGGAGAAGACGGTGACGTTGCACGGCCCGGTGAGGGTACTTGTGGCCACCCCACGGTCACGTCTAATGTGGCTGGAATGGCAGATTCTAGGTTTTAGATGGTGGACAGCTCCCCATCTATGAAGTGGGGCTTACACACGCCACAGACTGGTCACCAACGTGACTCAGGACTCGAGAGTCATGACCGGTGTGTTGCTCAAGCCGGCAGGGCCTGACACAGCCCAATCAGAGCAGACGGTATGCCCAGGATCGCACCTGGCGTGGACAGGCACTGCGTCTGTGACATGCGTGCGGGGGGGCGGTGCATGGAGAAGCCCGGACCCTGGAGCCACGGCGCTCCCTCTCACCTCCCAGCTCTGTGACCTGAGCCCCAGCTGCACCTGTACGGCCACCTGGAAGGTGGCCAGTGTTAGTGCTGCCACGTGCCAGGGCGCAGGGCAGCTGCCTTGTGAGAGCAGGATGGAAGACAGGCTGCCCCACTCTGCCACTGACCTGCTGCTGACCTGCCGCTGACCTGTTGTTGACCTGCCACTGGCCTATGGTTGACCTGCCGTTGACCTGCCATTGACCGGCTGCGTCCTGGGCCATGTCCGGCCGTCAGCTTGCCCAGCATCCCGTTGCAGGTTGCTTCTACAGCCTGCGTCCTGTGGGCATGTGGTCTGGGCCCCCACCTCCCTGTGTGCCCACTGCCCCTCCCTAGCCTCGGAGGACCCAGGGGTGTCTCGCCCCAACCCCCTGCTGCACCACCAACTCCTCCAGCAGGCGGGATGCACCTCTCTGCTCCTCTTCTTCCTTATTTCATTTCCTTCACCTCCTGACTGTTCACAGACGCCTCAGTTTCCCATTGAACACACAAATGTTTGCGGAACACCCACCCTGGCCAGGTGCTGGGCTGGGCCCTGAGCTCTGAGAGGCTGGACCGGGTGTCCTCAGTAATCCCAGCAGCCCCACCAGATCTTGGGGCCATGGCCTCATTGCAGCCGATGGGGGTGGGGCCGTTTTCAGTGGCAGGGCTGCCAGAAGCCCCCCTCGCCCTGCCAGTGATACCCAAGCACCCCTGAGCTCAGCGCCTGCAGGGAGCGTGCTTCGGACTTCCTCCGGGAGCTTCTCTGCCTTGGACACGAAGGGCGCCTGGAGGCAGGAGCTGCTTCTTAAATGTACGGAGCTGATTCTAGCATCCGCATCTCCTGGTGTAGTGCCATGTAACTGCCCCTGAACGCACACCCCACCCTCCACGGTACCATAAGGACCCCGCATGAGGCTCCTTCACACAGCCTCCAGGTCATTTGCATGTCGGCTGCTGTGACTTTCAGGCTTCAGAAAACATTTTTTTAAAGAAATGCTGTTTTCCTGTCAGCAGCAGGTTTCCCCCGCTTCTCTTTTATCTACAGCTGCTACAGTTAAAAATGAGTTAATTAAAGCCAACATCCTGCTCCCGCAAAGACGCTGGGGCCTCTGCAGCCTGGAATCACTGGTGTGCCCCCACCCCCTTCACCAGGGCGGCACCCTGCCTGCCAGAGCCCGCGAGGCTCATGGAGTCGGCGAGCGCCACCCTTCTTCACCGTGCAGGCGAGACCGTCCTGGGGAGTGTCTGTACCAGTTACATGTTCGTCTCCAGGAACTCTGGCCTGTGTTGGCTCAGGGAAACTGGTGATAAGGAGCCTGGCAGAAGGTGTCCCAACTGCTGTCCTTGACTCACCGGATGGGGGGATGCAGCTGGACTAGAGGTGGAGGGGGGCTCTGTCCGTGGTTGTAAAGCCCAGAGGACCTCGTGGCAGAAGCAACAGGAAGGAAGCTGGGCAGCAGGGGCCCCAGGAAGCAGGGGTGTGGGGGGAGGGGCCCCAGACCCTGCCAGGCCCAGGCCATTGTAAATGGAAAACAATTCCACTTATGATAGCATGAAAAAGAATAAAGTGCTCCGAATACAGCTGACCAAGGAGATAAGTTTTCTTGGCTACAAAGGTGGAAGAAATGAGAGAAGCTGCAGCTACTACGGAGTATACCCCATGTTCATGGACTGGAAGACTTACAGTACGAAGATGTCTACACCACCCAGAATGACCGACAGATTCAATGCAACCCTATCAAAGTCCCAACAACATGTGTTTGCAGAAACAGAAAAATCCATCCTTAGGTTCATATGAGATCTCTGAACAGCCAAAACAATCTTGAAAAAGAACAAAGTTGGAGGTCTCACACTTCCTGATTTCAAAACTACTACAAAATGAGAGTGTGGTCTTGGCCTCGAGGCAGACTGACAGACCAAAGGAACAGAGCAGAGAGCCCAGAGATCACGTGCACCGTATGTGGTTAAATGATCTTCGACAAGGGTGCCAAGGCCCTTCATTGGGGAAAGGACAGTCTTCTCAACAAATGGAGCTGGGAAACTGGACAGAAGAAAGGAGTTAGACGCTCATCCTACTCCAGATAAAAAAATGAACTCAAAATGGATCAAAGACCTGGATATAAGCGCCAAAGCCATAAAACGTCTAGGAGAAAACACAGGGGAGAATCTTCATGACATTGGATTTGGTAATGAGTTCTTGGGTATGACACCAAAAACACAAATAACAAAAGAAAAAATAGGTTAATTAGACTTCATCAACATTAAATGATTTTGTGCACCAAAACACAGTATCAACAGAGTGAAAAAACCCCGCAGATCAGATTATAGGGAGAAAGTATTTTCAAACCATATATCTGATAAAGGATTAGTATCCAGAATACTCCACATATCCAGAGAACTCAGCAACAACAAAACAATTTTAAAATGGGCAAAGCATTTGAATGGTCGTTTCCCCAAGGAAGGTACACGGAGAGCCAGCACAGGAAAAGATGCTGTAACCTCACTAATCACTAGAGAAATGAAATTCAAAACCAAAGATCCTACTTCACAGGTATTAGGGTGGCTATTATATAACAAACAAAACCCCAGAAAGTCCCACAGGTGTTCACAGGATGTGGAGGAACTGGAAGCTTGGGGCCCTGGGAATATAAAATAGTGCGGGTTCTGGGGACACAGTACGGAGATTCCTCACAAAATTACAAACAGAACTGCCATAGGATCCAGTAATCCCATTGCCAGGTATACACCCCAAAGAACTCCAATATCTGGACACCCATGCTCAGAGCAGCGTTATTCACAACAGCCAAGAAGGGGGACCAGCCCCAAGCCCGTCAGTGGGTGAATCGATGAGCAAGGTGTGGTCTCTCCATCGGATGGAATATTCTTCAGGCTTAACAAGGAAAGAGGCTCTGGCCCCTGCCACAGACGGATGAACCCAAGAGCTGCGCTGAGTACAGAAAGCCAGGCACGAAAAGCCCGATGCTGTAGGATTCCATGTAGGTGAGGTGCTTAAAGGAGCCGCCATCACTGGGACAGAAAGCAGATGGTGGTGCCGGGTCTGGAGAAGGGGATGGCATGTCCGTGTTTGATGAATGGGCAGTGAGGGCTCCAGCTGGGGAGGAGATGGGTGATGGGGGCTGTGTGAGGGTGTTAGTGCCCCTGAACTGCACACTTAGAAATGGCTGAGCGGTAAATTCTATGTTCTGTGTATTTTATCCACCAGAGCCACGTGGCTGCTTATGATCTTAGCACTGGTTCGTTTTCCGGATTACAGGCGTCACAAAAAGAAGCACCGTTTATGCATCTGACACACCACACCCAGATTCCTCCAGGAATTCTGGCCCCCCTCGGCTCATCAGTTCCCTCTTGGCTACCATTCGAATGCGGCAACCCCTCTCGATTCTGAAATGCTCTCCCTCTCAGGAGTTGCGCTTGGAGTTTCCAGAACAGACTATAAATGGCTCACACTCTCACTGGTACTTCTCACGGAGAGTCCTGGGGATACCTCTTCTTTCATCTGTGGTGACGCAGGCAGTGACTGTCTGTGCCTCCCTAGAAGCCGGGTGCCCTCCCCACTGAGACCCTGGCCTCGGCCCCCAACCGCGAGGCCACAGTGCGGCTTCACTGCCTCGCTCAGGAGGGTTTGGGTGCCGGGCCTCTTGGAGACCAGAGGCCGAGTCAGGATTCAAGAAGAAGATCCCGAGGCCTTTGGGTCCAACCGTGTGCGCCACTTCCAGCCTTGCTGTCTGCAGAGGATGCTGGCGTGGGTCCCTAAGGCTCCCGTGCACTCACGCGTCTAGCCGGGCGCCCTCCCTTCCTGTGCCAGTTCAGCCCACATGGAGTCCTGCTCCTACTCCGTGGAGCCGTGCTCAGAGGGCTAGACACCTGCCCCGGAATCTGGGTTTTCACATGCTGGGGAGAATGCACCGATGAACGTGTGAACGACGTCCCCATTGTCCCTACATCCTAAATAACTCATCAGTGCTGAGCTCACAACCAACCATACTCTTTTCTAACTACTCAGGATTCTCTCAGTTCTCTTCAGTTCAGATGGTTTCCTAAGGCCTTGATGGTGTTTGGTGTGAAAAGCCAGGGAGAGTGGTTGCCAGGTCATGAGGAGGAAGGGGACTCTCCCTGGCCCCTCAAGCTTCTCTGGGGCTATGGACTACAGGAGCATTTTGTGCAGGAGGGCGACTGCATCCCCTCGGTGCTGGGCTCCTTGCCCTGTGCACCCTCCTCTGGGGAGACGGGGAGCTCTCGCTTGTGAATCCAGCTTCCTCTTTGTGGCCTCAGGTCACCTCCTGCAGGGGGGCTGCCCTGTGGGTCCCAGGGTGGGAGTGGTCTGCCAGCTCTTCAGGGTCAAGGATGAGAACCAGAAAGAAAGAGAAAGGGAGTGGAAAAAGTAGTAGGGGGAGAGGGAGCATGGTCCAGGACCCCAGCGCAGGGGAGGCTGTGGGCGTGATGATGGGCAAGGACAGAGGACAGGGCATCTCAGAAGGCTCTGTGACTGCTGATGGGACACCACCCAATACCTGCCAACCACTCAAGCATGTGGCAGCCTGCATGACAGCTTTGCATGACAGCTGCATGTGACAACATGGCTTTAAGGAGTCAGGCAGCCACTGCACCCACCTGCCTGCGCCCCCCTGCCTGCAGCCACCTGCCAGCAGCCACCTGCCTGTGCCCACCTGCCTGCACCCACCAGCCTGCGCCCACCTGCCTGCACCCACCCACTTGCGCCCACCTGCCTGCATCTACCCGCCTACGCCCACCTGCTTGTGCCCACCTGCCTGCACCCACCGGCCTGTGCCCACCTGCCTGCGCCCACCTGCCTGCACCCACCGGCCTGCGCCCACCTGCCTGCGCCCACCTGCCTGCACCCACCTGCCTGCACCCAGGCATTTGCTCTGTTCAGGAATAAAACCTGCGAATTCTCTATGTGTGACAGCCAGGTTTTTGTGGTCCTTGCTTTTTGTCCTCATGGTGGCCAGGCTGCCCCTCTGCTCACTCACATGCCTGCCCTGCGGAGGTGTCCCACGGCCTTACTCAAGTCAGCCAAGGCTCCCCAACACCCCCTTTGGTTAGGCCTGTGAGAACCTTTGTGGGGCAATTTAACATTCACAAGAAACAGCAGATGACACATTATTCAACCATTTGCACGTGTGTTAACAGCCTTTGAGTTCAGTTTGAAATAAGCCCTTCATCCACTTTTGGAAAAAAACCAGTGAGTTGAACTAACTCAAATGTTTCAATCCCACACCATCTACGTCTAATTGATAGCATGGTGACTGACCCAGGGACCACAGAGATGGGGCCCAAAGGATGGGGCCTCAGAGTTCCAGAGCTGACTGATGGGTCACGGAAGGATGTAAAAGTAAGTGACTGTGGCATCCCAGATCCCCGACGAGGAGCTGCCCCTCCTCCGACAGCCCCGAGCCCCAACACAGCCAGCTCCGTGGAGTCCGCTGCTGCACCCGGACCACAGTATTAGCCCCTGTCATTCAGCGCACCACCACCGAAGGAAGCAGGCATGTGTCCTTGTCCATCCTGCAGAAACAGCGCGTGCTCCTGGGCAGCTGGTAGGTGCCGGGGGAGGAGGCTCCCTCAGCAGATGGACACTCTTCTCTGTTCTTTCAGGCACGAGAAGGATGTGTTCTGATATTTCTTATTCTTCTGTATGTTAATTCGCCTAAATGAGTCTTAGACGTTCATCTTCATAAAAAATAATGTTCCAATTATAAAACTAACCCATGGCAAAAGTGGAAACCCGGGCAGTACAATAAAATAGAAGGAAAAGAATACCTTTAATCCCATTGCCACAGGCAGCTGTGGGAACTCGGGTCTTCTTTCTTGTACTTTCTCGTGGCTGGCTGACTCCGCGCACTGGCTGGCCGTTGGCTGCAGCAGGTGCTGCTGGCCTCCGGGGACTTGGGCTGAGGGGGACGGGGCACGGCACACGGGGTGGACGTACATCCACATGAAGGTCTGAAGAGCCCCAGGGGCCAGAGTTCAAGCGTCCTCAGATTCCACGCCCAGGGCTCTCCTCTCTTCTCCCTCCCCAGGGGACGTAAACGGTAAAATAAGAAGCTTGAGCAAGACCTTTGAGGAGAAGTTTGGGGTTGTGCTGTGTGGTTGAATGGGGACGGGCATGGACTGTGATGATGCCCATGGTTTTGTTAAATTGTGGTTCTTTTATTTACACTGGGAGTCCAGTACAAATAGTGACGTTGGATCTTCTTGGATTCCACTCCCACATTTGTCTACAGTCGGTGAGCTTGTAGACAGACACTGTGCATAGCATCTCATTCCAAGGATGGGCCATTACTTACATCAGCATTCCTCCATCACTGGATGTTATTTTAATATTAACCTACAATCAGACACTGTGAATGCTCTTGCGTATTCAAGTCACTTGCTCTGAAAAGCCTTCCTCATCCCCAACTAAGCATCTTCATATTAGCATATAGCATTTACGACAGTACGGAGAGGGGATGGTCCAGGTCCACCTCTACCCGCCCTTCAACGGCACCTACAGGGGACGGTCCACCTCCACCTCTACCCTCCCTTCAATGGCACGTACAGGGGACGGTCCACCTCCACCTCTACCCGCCCTTCAATGGCACCTACAGGGGACGGTCCACCTCCACCTCTACCCTCCCTTCAACGGCACGTACAGGGTACGGTCCACCTCCACCTCTACCCGCCCTTCAACGGCACCTACAGGGGACGGTCCAGGTCCACCTCTACCCGCCCTTCAATGGCACCTACAGGGGACGGTCCACCTCCACCTCTACCCTCCCTTCAATGGCACCTACAGGGGACGGTCCACCTCCACCTCTACCCTCCCCTCAATGGCACCTACAGGGGACGGTCCACCTCCACCTCTACCCTCCCTTCAACGGCACCTACAGGGGACGGTCCACCTCCACCTCTACCCTCCCTTCAACGGCACCTACAGGGGACGGTCCACCTCCACCTCTACCCTCCCCTCAATGGCACGTACAGGGGACGGTCCACCTCCACCTCTACCTGCCCTTCAATGGCACCTACAGGGGACGGTCCACCTCCACCTCTACCCGCCCTTCAACGGCACCTACAGGGGACGGTCCACCTCCACCTCTACCCGCCCTTCAAATCCAATCCAATCTTCATGGTGACTTTCAAGGTGACATATTTGTCCAGAACTTTTACTAAGCCTTTATATGAAATATTTGCACATATGTTCTAAAGATTAAACTTATTTTGAAATATCTGTGGATTCCTATACAGTTGAAGAAACAATATTAGGAGATTCGTGTTCCTTTTCCTGGTTGCCCCAGTGTTACAACCACCGGGACGCTGACACTGACAGCCCAGAGGGAAGACATCCATCACCACCAGGGTCCCCCCTGAAACCCAGGTCCCGCCCTCTCCCCAACTCCTTAACCCCTGGCAACTGCTAATCTGTTCCCAATCTCTGTAATTTTGTCATTTCAAGAATATTATATAAATTGGAATCATTACAATGATTATCTAGAGATCGGCCTATTTGATTCAGTGTGATTACCTGAAGATTCATCCAAACTGTTAGTGTATTAATACCTCACTCCTTCTCAGTGCTGAGCAGTGTTCCATGGGGGAAGACGTCCTTCAGTATAACCATCCACCCATAGAAAGACAGGTGGGTTGCATCCAGTTCTTGATTATTACAAACAGAACTACTATAAACCATTGTGTACAGGTTTTTGAGTGCATGTAAATTGTCATGTCTCTGGGATAAATGCCCAGGAGAGCAACTGCTGGGTCATATGTTAACTCCATGACTGATTTTATTAGAGACTGCCAAGTAATATTCTAGAGTGATCATACCGTTTTCCATTCCCACCAGCAATGTATGAGAGATCATTTCTCTACATCCTCGTCAGTATTTGGTATATATATATTTTTATTTTAGTTGCTTTGATAAGTGTACAGTGATATCTCTTTATGGTTTTGACGTGCATTTCCCTAATGGCTAATGATGTTGGACATCTTTTCATCCATCCTCTGTATATCCTCTTCAGTGAAATATCTTTTCACATATTTTGCTCATTTAGTTGTATATTTTATTTGTGGGGTTTTTTTGGGGGGGATTGCTATTGAGTTTTGAGAATTCTTAATATAGTATAGATTTTGATCCTTTACTGGATGTGTGGTTTGCAAATATTTTCTCTCACTTCAGCTTTTCCCATCATGCTCTTAAACAGTCCTTTGAAGAGCAGGTTTTAATTTTGATGAGGTCAAATTTATCAAGCCAATTTTTATGGATCATGCTTTTGGTGTTAAGTCTAAGAACTGATTGCTTAACCCTAGATCCAAATGGTTTTCTCCAATTTTTTTCCTAAAAGTCTTATAGCTGTACATTTTACACTTAAAATGTGATCCATTTTTAGGTTAATTTTTATATAAGGTGTGAGGTTAAGGATGAGGTTCTTTTTTCCCCAGCTATGGATGAACAATTGCTCAGCTGTTATTTGTTGTAAAGGCTCTGCTTCCACCACTGAACTGGTTTCACAACTTTGTTAAAGATCAGCTGGACACAAGACCAGGAAAAAAATCAGGTGGACAGACTGGTGTGGGTCTGTGTTCTGTTCCATTGTTCTGTGCATTTGTCTGTCCTGCCAGCATCACAGGGTCCTGGCTCCTGGATCGTGATAGTGAACATTAACATAGGGTCGTAAGACCTCACACTTTATTCTTGTTTTTCAAGATTGTCTTAGGTATGTTAGAGCTCGTGCCTTTCCATATGAATTTCAGAATAAGCTGTCCGTATCTACAAAAATTCTTGTTGGGATTGTGATAGAAATTTTATTAAATCCACAGATCAATTTGAGGAGAAAAAACAAACTATATAGAGTCTTCCAATCCATGAACATGGTATGTCTTTCCATTTGTTTAGGAGGTTTGGGGAACATTCCTTGGAATTTTCTACATAGATAATTATGCTATCTGCAAATAGGGATTGCTATATTTCTTCTTTTCTGACCTATACCCCTTTTACGTCCTTTTCTTGTTTTATGTTTCAGTACTAGGTTGAGTAACAGTGATGAGGGTGGACAGTTTTGTCTTGTTCTTGATCTTAGGGGGAAAACATTCAGCCTTTCACTTATGTATGTTATTAGCTTTGGATTTTTTGTAGTTGCTCTTTATCTAGTCGAATATCTATTTTTAGTTTTCTGAGAGTTTTTATTATAGGTGGGTGTTGGATCTTATGGATCTTATCAAATGCCTTTTTTTGTATCAATTGATGTGATATTATGTCTCTTCTGTGGATATGGTGGATTATACTGACTGATTTTTGACTGTTGAACAAGCCTTGCACATCTGGAATAAATCTCACCTGGTCCAGCAACTTTATACATCACTGGATTCAATTTGCTAATATTTTGTTTAGGATTTTGTGTCTAAGTTCATGAAAAATATTGATCTGTAGTTCTTTTTTGTGCTTTCTAGTGTGGTCTCCAGGTAATGTTAACCTCATAAAGTGAGTTAGGAATTGCCTCCTTTTTGCTGAATGCTTGATAGAATTAACTCTTCTTTGAATGTTCGGTAGAATTTTCTAGTGAAATTGCCTAGGCCTGAAGATTTCTTTTCTTAGGAGTTTTAAAAGAATTAATACCATTTTGTAAGTTATATTGATTTGAGACTGGCGGGGGCTTGTTTCAGCCCCGGAACAGGACAGCCACCCAAGGCTGACTGAGTGAGCATCATGGGACCAGGTTGGCCTGAACACAGGTGCCTGCCTGGGGCACGGACACTGGCCATGGGCTCAGGGCCCTACCAGCCCTGCAGGCTGGGTCCCCACAGTGGGGAGGAGGAGTCTGAAACCCAGAGCAGTGAAGGAGACAGGGAGGAAGGCTTTTGTGAAATCCCATGACCTGGGTGGGCCAGCACAGTTAGTGTCACTGGGTGAAGCGCTTGTGTTTTCTAGAAGAGGTGACCAGCCCCTATTCTAGGGTAGGATGCCATGGAGCACCGCATGAAGAAGATGAGTCAGTGGACGTGAGTGTCCTCCCAGCTGTGAGTGAGGGTTAGGATGGAATACCCGGAAGCTGTGTGGGGCTGGAGGCAGATGGCACCAGGCTCTCAAGTGCAGACCCAGGATCGGATTTGGGGCATCACAACCAGGACCAGCTTTTCTGGCTGTGATGTGAGGAGAGCCAGCCACATGAGGGGCTGTGGGCCCAACACCCAAAGTGCTGCCAGGGTGCAGAGGATGGAGAACAGTCAAGAGGGAAGGGGGCCGTCTGGTCCTGGGACAAGCTGGGAAAAGGGATTTTGAGCCCGGAAATATGTCCTAATCATTTGCTTAGGAGAAGTGTGGCCTTGAGCTCATTACTCAAGATGTTTATCTGTAAAACGCAGTGAACACAACTGCTTCAGGACCTTCGTGAAAGCTAAGTGTGTGATGTGTGCAAAGAGGTTGTAAAGCTCAGAATCCCTGTAATGCGTCCCTGGCGAGGGAGCCCTGTGCTCTTTCAGGTGACGAAGCCTGTGGGCAAGTGGGGATGCTGGGGAAGTTCTGGAAGTGTCTCACGGGATGTAAGGAAAGACACGTGGCCCATTCAAAATCCCCCGTGCATACAGTCCTCACAGAATGGTCCCCTCGGAGGCCCTCCTTGAGGAAGAGTAGAGAACAAGAGCCACACCTGTGCGTTTGCAGGCCTAGAGCCGCTGTGCCGAGGAAGGCCAGGCGAGGCACGTGGGTCTGGGCCACTCTCCTTATCTTCCTTGGCTCTAATTCTGATCTTTCACTTAAAAATAGGTGAGGGAGTGCAGCCCTGGGGGCAGCCTGACACCCTACACACAGCATCGAGCCATGGGGAGGGACAAGAGAAAAGAAAATGATGCAAAACCCCCATTTATTATTAATTTCTAATTCTGGCCCCAAAGCAGCACATGTGTGGGGAGCTGTCAGTCTTGAACTGATGAGAGAGAGAACACAGTTTTCACCTTCACTTGCCTGAGGAGGCTCTCAAGCCCTTATTTCTGGTCGCAGCCTGAAAGGGGGTCACCACACGGTCTCAAGGGAGGTGCCGGTCCCAGAAGGTGGAGCGAGGGGCGACTCCACCATGGCTGGAAATGCTGCAAGGACCAGAGAACCCATGTCCTGGGTTTCCATCAGCGCCAACTTCCGAGAGGTGACAGACATCCCCGATTCTGAAGGCTTTCTTTTCCAGACCTGACTGGGGGTAGAGGGCATGTCTGAAAGATCCCAGAATAATTCCCACTGCCCAGGGCCTGGGGCAATGAGAGAGGGGCTGGCTGAACCCATTTCAGGAGACACCCCTGAGGTCCTGCAAAGTGCAAGAGGCCCCAAGCCACCGATGAGGTAGGCAAGGCTGCTGGCGACACCGCCTCAGGGCAGAACCACCACGTGCAGGGCCCAGGACAGGCCAGCCAGTCCCTCAGGCACAGATGAATGGCTTCTTCAGGCAGCCCTTCATGTCGGGAGATGACCGAGCCCTCAGAGGCAGATGTGTCCTGGGAGACAGGCTCCCACCACTCAGCAGGGACGAGGCTCAAAGTCGCCCTGGGAGGTGTTTTCAGGCCACTGACATCCCCCCACCATAAAGACATCCGGAAGATGGATGTGAACAAGACACCAACACACAGACCGCCCAGCTCAGACCCTGCAGGTCAGACCCTCCCTGGGGACTTTATTTGGGAGTCTCGTCAGCCCTGAGTCAGCTCTGGATTAGCATCTGCTCGTCAGGACATGCCTGGTGACTCTTACTAAGTTCTCCCCTGCCCACCAGGCTTGTGTATATACATGCATTCATGCACGCACGTGTGTGTCTGTGTATACGTGTATTCATGCGTGTGTGTATGCACTCCACAAACCTGCCAATGTTGCTGGCTCCCTAGGAAAACAACACGTCATGACTATCAGAGGAGAAGGGTGGACTCGTTTGTCCTAAGGGCTGCCCACCAGCTCCTACACCTGCATCTTCTCCAGATGCTAGAATTGTTCTATTTCTAATCTCTTGAGTATTGAAGAAGCTGGTACATATATTTACTATCCTTTCTCATCTAAAAGATGCCTTTTTCTTCTTCTGGTGGAAATAATCAAGGAAATTTGTTCACAGTCAGAAACTGTCCATTTCCTGAAGGAAACGTGAACCAGCCAAATGAACGTGAGCTGTGATAAATGCTCCAGAAAAGCGGCCCAGAAGACAGGCGCGCCGCATCCTCCCGACCCCACAGTTGAATCTCACAGATGCCAAGAGGACTGTTTCCCTATGACTAGCTAATCTACATAACGAGCATTACTTTTTAATGCATTTTATTTCACCAAAGCATTTCACTCGATTGCATTAATTGCTAGGATGTTAAATAAAATACACAGATATAAAACTTGTCATGCACTTTATTTTCCCATTAATCTACACACGAAGACATCTCCTCCACACCCTAAAACTCGAAAGAAAGGAAATAGGAAGGGAACCTGTTCTCCCCTGCCCACCAGGCTTGTGTATATACGTGTATCCATGCATAGCTTTTACCAGACACGGGTCTGCACGTCTTCTCTGGGGCATGATGAGAAACCCACTGGGCCACACACGTGACTCTGCGCAGGGGGATGGCTGGGCACCCCTGGGTGCAAACTGAGGGAGGAAGACTCTGGGGTGGGGAGCCTGCCACGCGCCCCTCAGCAAGGGCAGGGGCCAAAGTGCAGCCAGGCCTGACCTCAGCGCCCTGGCCCAGCCTGGGCTTCCTAGCTAAGAGCATTTGGAAATTTCTACACCTAGCTAAATTCACTCAGAGACAGACCTGGGTGCCTCAAGACATAAACAGTCTGGATGGGGGCTGTCCATTACTGTAAACTCACAGTAATAAATACATTTTATACTGTGGCCCAGAACACACAAAACCACACCTGTGAGATAGGAAATTCTGATAGTTTCTCTTCTCTATCTCATTACAGAGATGCCAGTTCCAACCCAAACCAGCATTTCCAACCTTCAAAATGATAAGAATTACTCAGAATTCGTATTGAGAATCTGAATCCCTGGGCCCCACCGGACCCATCAAACCGAACCTGCAGGCGTGTGGCCCGGAAGCAGGCATCAACCCGACGCGTTGATTTCACGGCTCTCGGGGGCCAAGGGCGAGAGTGGGGACAGCCAGCCAGGGGCACACCAGCTGGGGGCAGACCCTCTGTCCACCCCTTCCCCCAAGTCCTGCTGGGGCCAGGCAGGTGCGAGACCATCACACAGCCTCTCCCACTGATGCTAATCCTGTGCAGAAACAAATCTGCCTCTTCAAGATAGAACTGAGTAAAAACTGCCTGACGGTATCTGAGGTTCTGCAGGGCCCCGGAACGCTCGCCTTCGATTTCATGTGCCTGATGCTACTCAAGTCTAAGATTTAAAGTTCATTCAAACCTCTGAGAAGGTTAAAAACACCCCGGAAATTCATTAAATTCTGGGAAGTGCCACCCTGGGATCAGGCCACTGTCTGTCTTCCTTACCACGCAGCTTGTCCAAAGGAGGCCGAGCTGAGGGTTGGCACCGAGCAGGTGTGGCCTGGAGCGCAGGTGCCCCTGATGGCCAATGGGAGAGACTGCTAAATCAAGAGATGCCACGACGTCCAGCTGCCCTGTCCTGGGCAGGAGGAGGCGAAGGGCAGAGTCCGGCCCCTCAGGAGTACCACTGGGAGCTGGGCCACGTGCATTTCTGTGAATTCTCTCTCATTGTCTTAGCTTTGTTAATTGAAAAGAGCAACATAAAAGTCTTCTGTACTGTTTATACATTACACTTCAATTAATCTTTTCCTAAACATACAATCAAATTAAAATATTGGGTATTTCCATTTTGAGTGAATATATTACTTCCCTTTTCACGATACAAGTTCCTCCTCTGAAAATCAGAAAGCTAAGGCATGGCTCAGTCCTGCCTTCTCATCTCCTGTGGGAGAAATCAGAAAACACAAGCAGTCAAAGAATTTGCCAACATCTCCTGGCCCACGAGGCCCAGGACATTTGCACTGGCCTTCACAGGAATGTGCACCTTTAGTTCTTAGGGGGTATTAATAACAAGAAGCTTCAGGTAAACCAGGCTGTTCATACAGTTCCTTTCAGAAGGTCTGTGACTCTGAGCAGACCCTCTGCAGTCTTCCTCTGGGGACCTGTTTCCACTTGACATTTGATTCGCTTGTGTCTCAAGGTGGTTTCTGACTTAAGTTGGCTCTTACAGACAAACCTGCTTGTTAAAGGAGCCCAGGAAAGGCTGCAGGTGTCCACAGGTGAGATGCCAAGCCAGGAGCCAGCCTCAGAGCCCAGGGAAAGAAAGTGCTGGATGCCTATCTCTTTAACGCCTCTCAAGCTTTGCAGTGCACATCAGTGGCTTACTAGGAGGCTGGGTGGGGCCTAGGAGCATCCCTGACAGGTTCCAGGGCCCCCTCCATGAAAAGGGAGAGCCAGGCGCCATGAGCCGGCCCTCACCTCACCGTTCAGCTGATCCTCTTCCCAGCCTGGGGCTCCCTGATGTTGCCCTTATTCAGTCCAACCTTGAGCCAGCCGCCAGGCACCGGGGGCTCCAGCCCTCAAATATCCCGATTCCTCGTGAAAGTGCCTGTTAGTACACAGGGGCTCAGGTATTCAGACACACGTGGCCATGCTTCTCGGACCCCTGCGCCATCTCATCTGGAAAAGCCCACCTTCCTCGTCTTGCAGCAGGGTCCTCTCGCAGCTGGCTGTCCTGCGGTGGCCTCCCGACCTCCCAGCACACACACACACACACCCTGGTGCGGCCCCATCTGCTCCCCTTCACTCCCACCCCCTCATATCCGCACTTGCTGCAGAAGCTGAGAGCGCCCTCCCACTCCAAACACTGCTCAAGCCAGTCCTGCCCTCCCGCCTGAGTAAGAGGTGCCGCTTCCGGAAGAGCAGCCGGAACCATGGGACGGGGGAGGAAGAAGCTGCCGAGCCCTTGGCTGCCAAATCCTCCCAAGACACTCAGACCCCACCTGCTTTTGCCGGGCAAACCCCAGAATTTTATCATTCCCTACCAACCCATGTGTTCTACACGACCTACTAATTGTGGCACATACACCTGTAATTACAATAATGCCACTCCCAGCCATACACCAGGTAGAAACTCTTAATATAACTCCAACAATTCATCAACCAGCTCATATTTTCGGAGCATGTGGCATGCGCGGGACTCCGTGCCAGGCATAGAACAGAAAAACTGCACAGCCTCCCGCTTTGGTGCCAGCTAACAACGCGCTTCCCTCCTTTTCTTCCCATGCCCACAAAAACACCCAATTTTTTCTTGAATTATGGAAATCTCAAGGTATTAAAAAAAACTTTTGCGAAGTAGAATATATACATTGTAAAAGGAAAGGGATCGGAACACTATTTGGCACCGGCCTTGGAAAGAATCTCAAAGTTGTTTTCCTAACCTGTCTCCAATTAAAATACAAATGTCTTTTCTTAGCCATAGCCTATAATTCTTTGCACCTGCGTGGCTGGTACGCAGCAGGGAACCACAGCCAAGTGGATTTCATCCCCCAAATGGGCCCCAATGCACCCCCTCCCCCAATTCACAGTTTAAGAGAACCCAGAGCAATTCCATCCCCTTGACTAACTGGGAATTATTAATAAAGGAAGCCTCCGGAGAGCAGCAGCAGATTGCGCAGCACGACCCACGCACCACGATCCGCGCACCACGATCCTACAGACCAGGTGCAGACAGGACAGCCTCTCTTCTGCTTCAGCCTGTCTGAGGTTTGTGGGATCCCGCCTGGATTTCACGGATCTCATGACTTCCTCCACTGGGCCTTCGTTCCTTGTGCACAGGACGACCTTGGAGGGTTCACCTAACTAACCTCCTTTTCAGCAGCTGTCCCTCGGCAGGGCTGGGACGAACCGGTCTCCCACTTGTGTTGGTCCAAGGAAGTCAGCCATTCCGAGACGCACCAGCAGAGTCAGAATCCATTTTACAACTGCTACTCGGTCCAAACATTGGCCTTGAGCACACACTTGAGGAAACCATGGGTTTTTGCAGCCCAAGGAAGAGGGAGGAGAAAGGGAGGCCTGGGACAGGGAAAAGAAGTACTTTTTGGAATTCTAAAGACCAAGTAGAATTCAGGGAACTCAAGCCCAAGCTCTGGGCTGGGGTTTCAGTCCAGGTGATAAAGGGAGTAAGGGTCCCTGACCGTGGCCCTGCTCCGACAGCCAGAAACCAGAAACCGAACCCTCTGGAACAAGGCAGGCTGGGAGGGGGCTCCACGGTCACCCCCAAACCGCCAGAGCACAAACACGCGCAGGCGCACGGAACGCCTCAGCGCTCCCCTCCCGGGGCTGACCCCCGGCCGCTAGCTGCGCGCCCCCCACCTCCGCCCCCGCCCCGGATCTGTTCTCCGCGCGCGAGTGTGTGAGGCCCCTCGGCCAGCTCGGGCTGCTCCTGAGTTTGCAGAATTCGCGGCTAACTGAGCCGGGACCCCCTCACCAGTCAGGTCTGCGCCCCGGGTAGCCAGAGAAGGCAGGGCTGGAGGAGGGCCGTGAGTGTGTAAGGTGTGAGTGTGCGAGGTGCGCGCCTGTGTAAGGGGTATGCGTGTCAGGTGCACGTGTGAGGCGCGCAGGGGTGGGTATGAGGGGCGGCAGGAAGAGGCGAGGAAAGGGCCCCCACGAGCCAAGCACTCGCCCACGTCCCGCCGCCTCCTCGCTCGAGCCGGGTGCGCCCACCTATCAAGCGGGGGCGAGAGCAGGGGGAGCCCTGGTCACCCCCTGGATGGCGGACGCCAATTTGCCCCTCCCACCCTTCCTCTCACCTGGGCTCGGGCAGATCCGACGCGGACAGACGGGTCGGAGGCAGGAACCGGGCTGCGGCTGCGGCTGCGGCCGCCCAGACCTCCATGGAAGCGCACCCAGAGGCCCGAGCCCGCGCGCGCCTCCCCCTGGGGGCCAGCCGGCCAGCGGGGGGACTCGGATCTCGGCGGGGGTCTGGGGGCGGTGCTCCTCACAGCCCGCCCCTCCTCCGGGGGCCCTGGGCGCTGGGAGGGCGCTTCAAGTGCCCCCCCGAATCTCCGTTGCCCCCACTCCACGGCACAACCGAGTAGCAAGTGTGCACGCGGGACCAGCGCCGCGTCGGGACGGTCGTCTGCGCCCCCCTTGCCTTGCTCCGGCCCCGGCCCCTTCGGTGTAGGCACCCCCTGCCCCTTGCCCCGCTTTGGCCCAGAGAGACTCCAACGTAGACATCTCCTCCGCGCCGCGCCCCCTTGTCCCTTCCCTTGCGAGGAACCCTCCCTTGTAGACACTCCCCGCTCTCCGTCCCCACGATCCCCCGGTGTAGATCTCCTGCCTCTTCACCAGCCCCCGCTTCTGCCCCGCGACCCTCCGGTGCAGACCCGGCTCCACCGTGCACGCAACTTTACCTCGGGGCTGGGACTCCGAGGGCCCCCGCTCCGCTCGCCTGGCCGCGGCCTCCTCGGGGCGGAGCGCGGCGTCTCCGGAGCTGGCAGCCCGCGGAGTCCGGCACCGCCCCGCGCGCCGCCCCCGGCCCCGCTCGGCCCCGGCGATCCGCCGGGCGGCGGTGGCGCGGCGCCCCCTCGCGCCCGGCCGCAGGTCCCCGGGGCGGGCAGACACCCGGGCGCGGCGGCCGGCGGGCCGGAGCCCGGAGCTCAGGGCTGTGTCCACTTGGAGCGGGCGCTCGGGGCATCCGAGGCGCGGACCCCGCTCTCCGCACCGCTCCCGGCCCACGCGCTCACACTCACTCCCAGACGCGCGCGCTCACACACACACACACACACACATCGCGGCGGTTCCAGAAGCAGAGATCCCCACCCCCCCGCCCGCATCCCTCCTCACCATACCCCGAAGCAACCCTGTGGTAAAGAGGCAGAACCAGGGGCTGTCCCGTTGGGCGCGGCCCTGAGAGCCCTGGGGAAGGCACTGGAGTCTGGAGACGCTCGGCCCGGCGTCCAGGGAGCCGCTGTCGGGGGCTCGTGTACCGGTGGCGTCTGTGTCATGGATCTTGGACGACTGGCACAGCTCTGGTAAGGAGATGTTTCATCGCTTGCATTTTCAGGAAGGAAGTGTTCCTCCCAGCTTGAGTCTGAACATGGAAACCTTGGAAGGGAGTTTTCTTCTCCATAGAAACACTCATTGAATTTCGGATCCGGAGAAGCCTGGCCCCCCACGGGTGAAAGACCACCTCTCCCATGGGAATGATGGCTCTGGGACACAGCTCTGTGTGTTAGCGGAGTCCCCCTCAGGTCTAGCAGAATCCCTCTTCTGGAGCACGTGCCCCCAGGGCAGAATGGATACGGTTGCTGCCCAGGCCGAGGAGGCCTTGCCCACCGGGAGAAAACGCATTAAAACATAAATAAGCAAACAAGATAATTCTCAGAAGGTTCTCAGCGGGATGGCCCAACAGCTGGTAGCTGATTACCTAGGTGGGGGTGTGGTGGATACGTGATTTCTCAGACTCAAGTGACCCCGACCCTTGCCTGTCCTCCCAGGAGGACGTTTCCACACCCCCTGCACCCTGGCTGCGCCTTTGACGGGGTCTCTGGGCTGCAGGGACTGTGCCCTGCAGAGGGGCCCCACACTCCACCCCTGTGTGCCAAGCCTCTTCTGCAGGACATCACATTTTGTCAACCCTGGCCTTTTAGTCAAAAAAAATCTCTAGATCTAGTTGTTTTTTTCTTTCCTGATCCATAATTTTCAGTCATTTGGTTCTTTAAAATTAGATGTCTCAGAAAATTTAATCGTATCATGTGACATATTAGCTCGTTCCTCACCTTGAGCCGGAGGAAAATTGTTTGTCCAAGGCTTGGGTGCTGTCCTTGCTGACAGAGCGGGGCTGAGCCTGGGCCCTGGGCTCCACTGGCCTCTGCCTGGGTTGTGCTGCTGACCGGTGGTCGGTTCACCTGGGCCTGACCGTGGGGCCAGCGCAATCTGCCTCCCATCTAGACCGGTCCAGCAACTCACATCTCCTGAATTTTTTGGGAGGTATCCGCGGAGACTTTCTTGAAAGCCTCTCGGAAATCAGATAGAAGGAACCAGGCTTCTAAGTGGCGCTGGGCAGGCTGTGCGTGTGATCCTGTCGAACTGACTTGGTGTTTTCCTGCAGGCCCGTCTGTGATTTCCCTCACATGCATCTCATCCTCCTGTGTCATCTGTGTTCCCTGTTTCGGAGCCTCCAGTGTTTCATCTGTGTTTCTGATTGTTTTTGAAATCACAGTGAGGCAGCCGTGGTGAGGGGCTTACTGCTGGGGGTCCTGGACCCTCCGGCAGCCACGCGGCCTAGAGTCCCTGAGCGGCTAGCATTGTGTCCGGGCGTTTATGGTGGTTCACAAGGGCAGGGACCCAGGAGCAGGCTGCAGAAGGCAGTACCCATATCATCCTGGTAGCCTCTCTGTTGCTTTTAATAAATAATGTTCAGTTCATGTCCTGGTTGACGCATTTCCACTTTCGTGTAGCTTCTGTTTTGGAAAAGGAGCAAACATTTACAAAAAATTTGTATATATATTATATGCTCATTGTAGAAAATCAGAAAACTTTCTGGGAAAAATAAAAAGGGGAAAATAAACCCTCTGATTTTCCTACCTCCATCATCCAGAATTTATCACTGCTATGGTTTGGGTACCTAATGTTTGTACTAAAGCATTTTGCTCTCTTTTAATGTAAAAATATATTTTTGTTTGTTTATATTCAAAAACAGCACCATAATGTATGCTGGATTTTCACCCCTTAACAAGAAATGAAACAATGTTTTCCAGGCTCCAATGTCATTTTTTAAAATTTATTTTTATTTTTTAAAAAGATTTTATTTATTTATTTGACAGAGAGAGACACAGTGAGAGAGGGAACACAAGCAGGGGCAGTGGGAGAGGGAGAAGGGAGAAGGGGGGAGTGGGAGAGGGACAGGGAGAAGCATACTCCTTGCTGAGCAGGGAGCCCGATGCAGGTCTCGATCCCAGGACCCTAGGACCATGACCTGAGCTGAAGGCAGACGCTTCACTGACTGAGCACCCAGGCGCCCCTCAGTCATTTTAAATGATGGCATAGAAGCCCATCCTGTGGCCAGTACCGTACTTTGACTGAAACTCTATTATTTGACATTTATATTTGCTCCCATGTTTCGCTGGTATAGAATACTCTGCCGTAAATGCCTTTGTAGGTGTATCCCGACTCGTTCTTTGCCACAGGAACGTAATGGTGAGTACTGGTGCGCTCTTAGGCAAGTCCTGGTGGTGAATGTAACTGAAAACTCATTTCTTTGAAGGAGCAGGTTTGCGCGTGCACGCACTGATCTGTGTCTCGGCGGACGGAAGCCCCCCTGTGCAGGGCCTGCAGAGTTGGTTTTTGCCTCCTTGGTCCTTGGCTCAGGGCACCTGAGCGTGTGTTTTGCAGACGGATATTGTGGTGTGTGATGAGGAAGCAAGGGGCTGCTTCGGTAGACACAGACGTCTAGTTCCTTTCCTCACTAATATTTTCCAAAGTAGTCACTTTTTCTAGGTATTTATACTTTTCACGAATTTTCATTTCCTGGCTGCTTTTCAAACCGAGAGATGTATTCCTTCCTTTTTTTTGTTTTTTGTTTTTTGTTTTTTGGCCACAGCTTTATTGCGATAGCGTTCAGACACCGCACAATTCACCCATTTAAAGTGTGCAATTCAGGGGTTTTTAGGATGCTCACCGGGGCATGCCACCTCTGCCGCAGTCGGCTCAGGCTATTTTTCCTGCTTTGCCGCCCCAGCCCCGGCAGCAAGGAGCACCTGCCCCTCTGTTCCCCTCCTGGGCCGGGGGTCCCTGGGGGCTGTAACGCGGTCATGTCCCCACAGCCCTGGTCTGCCGTGGCCCTCCCCTCGGCTGTCAGACACCGGTGCTCTTCCGCTGACCTGGCTGGCTCTTCGCTTTTTGTCCTTTGCTTTCGTGACAGAGGGGACAGTTTCTGGCACCTGCCGCCCTCCAGACGGTGGCTTCCTCCCCCTGAGCCACCATCTCCTCCACAGCGAGCCTTTCACAGCTTTACTCAGCTGTGACTAGAAAGCACTTCTCGGTCTACATTTCCATTCTCAGAGTTTCCCTTCTCTTGAGAGTTTGGTCATCTTGCAGTTGCCCCAAACCATCGAGGGCGAAGGTGGCTCTTGCTCCTTCGAATTTCTCTCTTATCTGCTCTGTCATCCTGCTTTTGAAGGATCAAGCGTCCAGCCTCCCTTTGAGCTTTCTCAGATTTTCTCCTTTGTTCATTACTTTTCATCCCAAATTCCCTGGCTCCACATTTCTGTTACTCACCTTAATTTGAGCTCCAGACGGGAATCAGTCTCCTGAAATGTGGATACATTTACTTTGTGGTGTTCCTGACGGAGCAGAGACCAAACTGATCTTTCTCCTGCTCCCTTGTGGTTCAGGAAGAGAACAGTGTTGTACGCAGGGAATGTGTGCAGATTACAGTTTGGTCATTTAGGTCAAATACGGTGAGTTCCGATGAAGGGCACTCTGGGGGTGGGCGGAGGGGGGAGCAATCAGTCCTTTCTTTGCTCTTGGACAAGGGAGGAGTTCTACACATTCATAGAGCGTCTGTGATCAGGTCCCTCCCTCTCCAGACCGCAGGTGGCAGGCGTGTGTGGTCTGGGCTTTCTATCTGTAACTTCCAGGACCCACCTCAGAGTTGCTTTCAGGATTATGCCGTGTTCCCGATCCAGGAAGCACCACAGGATTTCTTTAGGACTGTCTCCCGTCATTGACTTTCCATCCACCCTGGGATTCAGGCATCTCTTACCACCCTATTGGTTCTGGGCTACGGATTTCACGTTCGATTTCACTGGCCCTGCTTCTCAGAAGTATCTCACATTTGATGTAATAACACTTTAAGTTATTTGAATTGCTTCGTCCTGTGTGGTATACTGGAACAGGGTTTTGGATGATTGGGACTTGCTTTTCTTCCTGAATTATTTGGCATTACAGACATTCTGAAGAGAAGTTGCTCTTGTCTGCGAGTAGAGCAGAGCCCCCGGCCATTCACTCGCCTCGATCCAGTTCAGCAACGATTTGTTCACGCGTCAGCGGAATAGCCACATGGTGCCAGGGACGCTTCAGACCCAGCGCTGCCCTCGTGGAAACCATGTCAGTGCACGCCCTGAGCTACCCCGCAGGGCAGAGTGGTGAACCTGCTGTGCCTTGAGGGGGAAGGGGCTCTGTGGACACGCACCGGAGGCCTGCTCCTCACCTTCGTCTTCCCCAAACACGAACCACTCCATGTGCTCCCTTCCCCGTCTTCAGCCTCCACAGAAAACGCAGGTCTTGGGGCAGGAGACAGCAGTGAGATGAAGGGAGATGTAGAGAGGAAGCTACAGTCGACTCCCCCACACACAACAAACCCGAAGAGAACAAAGAGCCATTCTCTGATTCGTAAGAAATACACAGGGGCACTTCTCATCTTGTGTGGGGTGTAGCCGCCTTCCTCAAAGACAACGAATGAGGCACAGTAATTGCATGGAAAGACCAAGCATTTTCCTGTAAGTGAGGAGAATGGTGCCGGAGACAGGCAGAAGAGGCTGGGCAGAGTGGCTACGGCGACAGGGAGTGTGGGCAACCAGCACACCGGCCCACGTGGCCACGGCCTCCCGAGTCCCTTGGAGAGAAAGGCGGACGTGGCTGTCGGTGCAGTGCCCACGGCAGAGGTGCCCGGAGCAGAGGCACCCAGAGCAGAGGCACCCGCGGCACAGGCGCCCGCGGCACAGGCGCCAGGGGTGCACCTGGTCTGCCTCTTCATCCCGGGATCATTAGCACTTCTAACTAAAAACAAAAACCAGAAAGCCCAGGCTGCTTCAGCATCTGGATGCTTTCCTATCTGTGAATGCTGCTCTTAGTCACCTCCCGAGGCTGCTGTCCCGAGAGCTGGCCCAGAAGCCCAGACACCCTCTCGGCTCAGGTCAGAGGTCAGTCCTGGCCACGGACCCCACACACCCACCGTTATCTGGCTGGGCCATTCTGCTTATACTTGCCTGTTGGAAAATGTGCTCCATCTCCTCTAAATAAATAGCAAGACCATTGCTTCTAAGAATGTGTAGAATTCTTAGAATTAAGGTGGAATTGCCCTTTTGCTAGAATTTTTCCCTGGATTCATTTTCAGCCTCACACCCTGGCTCACACTTCCCTTGCACAGATTCATCCTGACAGCATCTGGGGTGGTTGTAGCTGGGTCTGCCGGCCTTCATTACCATGCTAGCCACGTGGCTAGAGGGCTCCCACGAAGGCCCTGCTGGGTGTGAGCTTCATGCTCTACACACTTGTTTCTGGGGTTTGCTAACGAGGGACATGAACAATCCCCGAGGCTTCCGGCGTCCCCATGGCGCTGACGACTCTTCAGCCGGCGGCCAGCCTGCTGGCCTCTGCTGTGAGGAGTTAGCTCTCTGGGGTGGGGCTCACTGTGCAAGGCGGGGGGAGGCCCTTTCCTGGGACATAAATACACTCAAGGAATGTAGGTTGTCTCTCGTGCTTCCTGTGGGACCAGAATGCGTCGGTCAGGCCCCGTTTGGAATATCAAGGACACGATGAGACCCCTGGACAAAGCAGCATCAAGACCTCCCCCTGCACGTCTGCGGGTAGCCACCGGTGGGGTGACCGTAGGGACACTGGGAACATCACCCGCCGGGCCCCTGTGGTGGGAGCACTGTGTGAGTCAGGTTGGGCCTGGATGTCACCTGTGCTGGGTTCTGCAGCCCAAGAGCTCTGCTCACCCAGTCCTGGGCCCCCGGCGGGTCCAGGTAGTAAGTCCGTGAGGGCCGCTGCCTGACTTACCGCCTGTAGGTGCGTTATGCTTATTTATGCTCATCTTTGCCTGTGCAGTGTCCACAATCTGTGGCATTTATCAGTGTCTTGGTGGTGGGTTGTTGGAAATTCCGAGAGCGTTTTCCCATGAGATAGTTGTGGTTTGCTTCTGCGGCTGGGATGGTAACCTCCGCTCTGATCTGGGTCCAGGGAGGGAGCAAATGCACAGACAGGAGCCGCCTGCCCCTGGAAGCTGGCGACAACCACAGAGCAGGTGTGTCCCCAAAGCTCACCCCCAGGGCACAGCTGTCCCTGCTACGCTTGCTGGGACTCCCAGGCCCTTCACGCCTGCCACCTGACGTGTCTTAACCTGGTGTTATTTTTGTGTGTTTGAGCGGTGTGCATGGCTGAGACGTGTGTGTGCATGTGAGGTGTGTGTATCGTGTGCACGTGTACAAATGTGCGTCTGTTTGCATGCATGCGTGTGGCTGGTCCCCATCCTGCCCCTGTGTTGGAGGGCAGGTGCCCGGTGTCCCTCACAGAGCCTGGGACAGCATCTTGCATGTGGCAGGCACTGGGTTGTACTTGTTCTATTTGTTCAAAGAGCAAACACGATGCTTCTGCGGGAGCGCATAGGGTTCTTCTGGCTCCATGTCGGGGTGCTTCTGTTCCCCATTCCCCACCCTTCTCGGTGGCTCTAGAAGCAAAGAAGGAAGCCTCCAGGGATTCAGAGACACTGCCCAGGGGCGGGGTGAGGGTGTCGCCCACTGGTGGAGGTGAGGAACTCTCTGGAAGGATTGCCCCAGGTAGAGCTCATAAGGAGCAAAGGACCGGACTGATGGATGAAGGATGCCCCTACTTCTGTGGCCTCTGCAGATGGTGGGTGGCCCCAATGCTGAGGCCTGTGGACCACACCGATCAGGAGGGAACAGTCTATCGGCTTCATTCGTGGGCGGGAAGAATGGCTGTGCTTTGTGTTATGAGCCACTGTCCTTTACCACAGTTATACAAGTTTTCTGAAAAAAAAAAAAAAAAGTGATCTTACAGTTTGGTAGCAACTGGTCTTATTTCCTACATTTGAAATAACTAACTAGAAAAAAATTTAAACCAGGTGCAGGGGAGGGGAGATCCCTGCTGGCTGGAGGTGGCCAACTGAAACATTTTCTTCCATTTTGGAATTAACCATTTGGAGGTCACTTCGGATCCACTGGGAAATCCGGTAGGTGGAAAATTAGGAATTCCTCTCTTCCCCACACTGCACCTTGAGGAGCCTCCGAGGTCTTAGCTGGTGGTGTTTGGTCTCTGGTGGCAGTGACGGGGCTGGTGTGATGCCCAGGGATGGCAAACGGGGGTCCACATGGGCTTGTGCGTCCATAAAGGGCTTCGGCAGAAACACTGCAAGCATGACGGGTAGCAGTGGATGAAAACGGTCTGCATTCAGGGCTCCTTGCAGAGTGGGGTGGCTGGGGGCTGGGCGCACTCGGCCTGGGGTCTGGCTGCACACCCGGGCTCAGTGGGCAAGGCCTTCGGTGCACTCGAGCTGCAGAAGCACGTTTCCCTGCGTGAGGCGGGTCACTGAGCACCTGGGGCGCGGCCGACTAACAAGTGTCCTTTGACGGAGCCTCCGAGGCCACGAGCATCCTGTCTCTCTGTAGGTCTGTCTGTGGTCAGTCAGGGCTCCTGGCACCCAGCCAAGGAGGCACCACCTTCTCTAATACTTGGGGTGGGGTCTTTGCCATTGTTTTCCACTGAAAATCAGGAAGGTATTTGTTCATCAGAGTAGCTGTGTTATTTACCTCTCAGAGCAAATAGATCTTTAGTGCAAATTTCTCCAAGTTTCCCCACTGTTTCTTCAGTGGCAGGTTCCAACCCTGCTGGTCTGTGGACAGGCTGACGGTGACCACGAGTGCAGCGTGGCTCCAGCGAAGAGAGGCGTCCAGCCCACTGCCCGGGGGCAGCGCCCCGCAGGCCCGCATGCGTTTTAATTTCCTTGTCTGTCCAATGAGAACGTTCAAGGGCGGCTCCTTCCCAAGGGACTGAAATGGAAGTGACCAAATAGAACGGTATCAACAGACACTTGAAAACGCTGCTCAGGCTCACTTGCAATCAAAGGGCACACGGGAGCCCCACCACCTCTCCTTTCAAGGTGCGCACCTTCTCAGGGCACCCGCCATCCTTGTCGGGAAGTCTCTGAAGGAAGTAGATCGGATTGGACAAGTTTAGGTGCAAGAATGTTGACGGGAGCTGTATCAGAATGTTGCCAAAAGGGGAGGTACCTAACTGCCCAGTCAGGCTTCATGGGGGTGGTAGCGGGACACCGCGCCCGCAAGTGACATGATGGCAGTAAGGACAGGGGTAACACTGTGCCTAATGTTAAAATCTCACAAATGTGGTGTGAACCGGGTCCCGCTTGCACCCTCGCCTGTGGATGTGAGTGCTTTTTACTTCTCCATGTTCTCCGTAAAGCACTTGCACGACTTTCACAACCATAACAGGTGGGAAGTGAACAAAAATGAAGGGGCCCCTCCCCCCTTCGCTTTGTTCTCAGCCGCAGAAGGAGGGAGTCTCGCTGCCTTCACGTCTGACCTGTAAAACCTACTCATTTATCAAGGAAGGCTTTATGCTGGAAAGACTTAGCAGTGTTTTCCAAGCAATTTGTAAAATACTGAGAATGTAAAGTGCTATTCTTAACCATAGGACAATTGGACAAATAAAAGTTCAACAGGAAAAACCCTTAATTTGTTAGGCTGTTTCACATTACAAAAGGAAGGAAAGAAAAGTAATTCTTCTGACATTTTCAACTTCAAATCAGAGGAAAAGAGTTGTAGGCTTTGCAGAAACACTCCGCATTCCTCTAGTGTGCCGTTGAAGAGTAAGTGGCCTTATATTTTATTTATATAGATTGCCCCTTTGCTGAAAACAGTATGGCATCCATGGGCGTATAGCCAGGACTTTGGTTGGGCATGAGAAATGCTCTCAAACTGGCGTAGCTTACGGAAGACTCAGCCGTCTAACCCACTTTCTCAAGACCACGAGCCCGGCCCCAGGTGGGCCTGAGTTTAGGATGCAGACAATGTCACGGGGTCCGTTTTTCTCCTTCCACGTGTCTTGGCCCTGCTCTCCTCTCTGCTCTGTTCTCAGCAGGTGCCTCACAAGGGCAGGGGCCCCAGCATCTTGGAGTCTCTGGTGCAGAGACATTCTGGCAGCAATCCCAGGAAGGATCCGACGTCTCATTTCTGTCCCAGAATAATATCACTGTGTCCAGAGGCACGAGCTCCCTGGCAGGTCAGGGGGGGTAGGTGGGGAGAGGGCCGTGCAGAACGGACAAACCACAGGACAGCCTGCAGCGTGGCCTCTCAGCCTCGGCTCCCTCAGCGTTCAGGTGGGTCATTTTTGGGGTGGGGGAGATGTCCTGTGCCTCACAGGATGTTCAGCAGCACCCCAGCCCCCACCCATAAGATGCCAGTGCCCCCCCATATGTAACTAAGACCCTCCAGATGTGGCCAGATGTGCTGGGGGGTGGGGGTAGAGACATGCCATCTGAGAATCATGGTGTTACCTGATGTCCACACCCCAAATTCTTGTAGAATAAAGAAAATCACTGTATTTTAGAGCTGAAATGAGGTTTTCCCACTTAGACTTAATCTCAGAGGTCATCTGGTATTGTTGCATTTATGGGGCAGGAACGTTTAATGTCTCAAATACAATTTGGAGGAATAGAGAGGCAAACCCTGGTTTATTGTACTTGTTTGAGGCCTGACTATCCATTGCAGTGAAGAAAATGTGGTCCTGGCTATGTGCAGAGGAGAAAACAGCGACCCAGTGTGCAGCTGAGTCAGGAACGGCCCCTCCCCACCAACAGGCAGCCCCTGGTCCTGGCCAGTGACCCCCATCATGCCCCAAAGCCCCAAACCCCCAAAATGGGAATTGCAGGAGCTAAAAATAGAGATGTTATGGGTAATGAATTCGGCCTGTCTTTTCCCTTCAAGCTAAATAATTCCTGTTCCGTTAGCAGTCTTTCATAACATGTATCTGACAGCACTTTACTCATCTGTGTGGCCGTGGATTGAATCATCCTGCGTCCTTCCTCTTGTGTGGGGTCCAGAGCTGAGCCAGCATTTAAAATTAGTATAGAATTCGCTGAGGCTCACACGTTAGAATAGATTCCAACCAAGGTGTCCCAGAGAAAACTCATTCACCAAACAGCGTAGACTGAGAATATGTGGTAATCCAGCATTTTCTGCTTGTTTCTGCTTCCGTGGGACGACCCATGTGGACCTGCCTGTTACTGAGGGCTGCATCGCCTCCCTCAGAATGTAGTCAACCAGCTTATCTGGGGCGTCCACATTTTGTAGTGAATTGACTGGTTGAATCCACAATAGAAACACCTATTGGTGTGCAGCAACACAGTGTTGTGGATTGAATTTCCTATTATTGTAAAAAAATTTCTTTTCACCCATTCCAGAACTTTCTTTAATTACCCTCTCCCTGCAAGTTATGCGCCAGGCACTTGTGATGCAAAAATTCCTGTCATGGAGGAGCCTCTGCTCTTACAGGGGAAACAGACCCATAGACAGTTATCAGGTTGATGGGGCAGCAGGCAGGTGTGATGGGGCAGGGGGGCAGGTGTGATGGAGCAGGTGGGCAGGTGTGATGGGGCAGGCAGGCAGGTGTGACTGTGCGGGCAGAGGTGTGATGGGGCAGGGGGCAGGTGTGATGGGACAGGTGGGCAGGTGTGACTGTGTGGGCAGGTGTGACTGTGCGGGCAGGTGTGATGGGGCAGTGGGCAGGTGACTGTGCAGGCAGGTGTGATGGAGCAGGTGGGCAGGTGACTGTGCAGGCAGGTGTGATGGAGCAGGTGTGACTATGCGGGCAGGTGTCATGGGGCAGGTGGGCAGGTGTGATGGGGCAGGTGTAATGGGGCAGGGGGGCAGGTGTGACTGTGCGGGCAGGTGTGATGGGGCAGGTGGGCAGGTGACTGTGCAGGCAGGTGTGATGGAGCAGGTGTGACTGTGTGGGCAGGTGTGATGGGGCAGGTGGGCAGGTGTGATGGGGCAGGTGTAATGGGGCAGGGGGGCAGGGGTGACTGTGCGGGCAGGTGTGATGGGGCAGGTGGGCAGGTGTGATGGGGCAGGTGTAATGGGGCAGGGGGGCAGGTGTGACTGTGCGGGCAGGTGTGATGGGGCAGGTGGGCAGGTGACTGTGCAGGCAGGTGTGATGGAGCAGGTGTGACTGTGCGGGCAGGTGTGATGGGGCAGGTGGGCAGGTGTGATGGGGCAGGTGTAATGGGGCAGGGGGGCAGGTGTGACTGTGCGGGCAGGTGTGATGGGGCAGGTGGGCAGGCGTGATGGGGCAGGTCTAATGGGGCAGGGGGGCAGGTGTGACTGTGCGGGCAGGTGTGATGGGGCGGTGGGCAGGCCATTGTGATGCACTCCCCTTTGCTACATACTCTCATTGGTTCAGTGTCTCTTTTCTCCAGGTGGGCCTGCATCTGTCACCCCCAATCCCGTGGAGACTGGTGCTTGGCAGGAGCACAGAGTTCTTTGAAGGGATGAGGGAATGGCATTGAGCTCCACAGGAAGTGACGCAGTGATCGCTGGATTCCAGATGCATTTATCTGGGCCAAGTGAGGGGAAGGGAGGTCAGTTTGTGGGGACATGGTCTCCATTCAGTGTTCTCTTCTGACGCGCGACTTGCCTTCCTCTTTGTGACCCTCACTGCACGGGTTTGCTGACTCTGCTTTAACCTATTTTGCAGATATACCTGGCGCTCTACCTGCACGTTTTTCTGATGATCCCTGGTGACTTCTGATGGTCTTGTCAGCCTCAGAAAGTCCTGTGTCCCTAGCACGTACGCTCTCCCTTCTCCCATTCTGCACCCGTCTGCCAGGTCACGATTGGCCAAGGAGGGGGGCTCTTTGAGCGGGGAGCCCTTTCTGCAACTATTGCTTCGGTGTCCTAGCAGCTCGAGGGAGACCGAGGGTTCAGGGCCAGGCTTCCCGGTCATTGCATCCTTACTGGATGCTGAGTTTAGACCCAGGAGGGCTGAAAAAGCACAGTGCACAGAAAACAAAGCAAGAGAAACTACTGTTTTCATTATGCCACAGCCCTAGGAGGCAGAGCTGCTAGAATGATCTGAGCTGGAAGCTGGCACTGGGGGGGCACAGGCGCGCGCGGGGCTGCTGGAGGACCTGTCCTGCGGGGTTGGGACCTGGGGGGACACCCTGCTGGGTTGGAAGCCCAGCTGTGTGCTTGGCTGGAGCTCGCAGGCGATGCTGGACGGGGCCCCGAGCCCTGGCTAAAGATGGCCCAGCGTCCTGGGTGCTGTGCAGGGCACCTCACCTCCAGCGGGGCTTGTTCCCACAGAGACCCCCTGGGTGGGGACTCAGGCTTGAAGCAGAGGCGAGGGGAGCGGGTGGGCCTGCCCCCATCGCTGGCAGCCGCACACCCAGGCTGACTTGGCACCACGTCATCCAATACGTGACCGTGCTTTGAAGGGGAGACTTCTGGGAAAGTGTCGTTTTGCTCAGATTGGCCATGAACGTCTCGTCTGTCTGCTCCTTTCCTCCCTGGCGGGGAGTCCTCAAGGACCCCTCCTGTGCCGGGCATTTGCCGGTAGGTTCAGCAGCTACGGGATGGACTGCCCCACCTTTGGGGTGGCATCCCACGGCGTCCAGGGAACAGGCCCTGGCTGATTCCGTCCCTTGGTCAACACGCAGTTCTGGAAACATTATTTAGGGAACAGTCAGGGTGTTGCAGAGGCCCGGAATTTGAATGGTTTCCCCGCTCACTTAGTTTCCTGTATTTGCTCTGGAAGGACTGGAAAATCCCCCATCTCTCAACACCCACGAGCCAGAGATTACTAGAACCAAAAATAAAAAGATACCCCACGGTTTCCGAGCAGGTAGAGCGCAGTGATGGGGGGCGCCCCGAGTCCCCCCCAGACGCCGCTCGCGGGAACACTCTTAAGATAGCAATTAGAGAAACCCCGCTGTTGAGAAAAACGCCACAGGCTGCTGGCTTTGAATTTTCCTTCTTTCTCAAAAAATGTTTTCTTTTTCTCAATTGGATCTCTGGCCAAGTTATAAAACTGAAAATTTGGATTTTCGAAGGAAGTGCTGCAGCCCACCGGTTGGAGACTGAGAGCGGGTCTTGGGGAAGGTGAATGTCATTAGGAAGCACAAGCGGAGGGAGAAGCTCCCTCCGGAGCTGGGGCCTGGCACTCCTTCCAGGTAGAACCACTGCGGCGTCGCTTTAGAACTTCCCAGAACTTCCTCACAGCAGCTGTGCTGGGAGAGGCCACACTCCCAGCGTGACCCAGAGCCTGGTGGCAGGGGCGCGGGGATGGGAGTGCGTCCTTTGTGTGCCCCACCCCCAGGCCCCTCAAGGTCCTTCCACTCTCAGGGCGGAAACATCCGTTTATCGGTAATGAAGACACCTGAACCAGGGAGTGCAGGAGGCCAGTTCTGCTCGGTCTGCCCCGGGGTGGGGGAGGGGGTGGGGGTGGGGGACGCACAAGGGTCCTAGCCTCCTTGCTGCTGACCAAGCTCATCTCAGCTCGGCCAGAAGGCAGCCCCGCGTGAGCTGGGGCAGTGCCCAGGAAAGGCCAGTGTCGGGTCAGAGGAAGAGCTTATGGGCCTTGTGGGCCCCAGGACTGCAGCTGGGAAGCTGGTTGAGGAGAAGCTTCCCTGGGGAGCTGAGCTGCTGGAGAGGCAGGGCCCCTCACTGGGGCCGAGCAGCCGGCCCAGAGATCAGTGCTTCCTCTGCAAATGGAGCCTTGAAGTGGTTCTGGTTTGTGGCATTGTGTTGTGTCCTGTTCAGCGGGTCTGTTTGCTCACTTCTGAAACCAGGGATGCTGGCTAATTGGCTAAACGCCGGGCCAAGCACTGGCCTGGCCGTGTGCTGTGAAAACCAGTTCCAGAAGGCCAGCAAGACTCAGACCCAATTACAGCAGAGTCCCCGGGCTGTTGCATGGGGAGTTCTCACCATCCTTGCGGTTTGCTTCGTGCGTGTGCACTGGCGGGCATTTGGGAGATAGCTGAAAATCGGTGTGAGTAAGAAGAGATGCAGGCTGGGCACATGGGTCGGAGGGAAGGGGAGGGCAGGGCCAGCGAGTGGAAACATGAGCCGGGCAGTCATGGGCCCTCAGGCCTCAGGCCCTCCTCCAGCGCAAAAGGGTTGTGCAGCCCCCAGGGTCTGAGCCTGTGGGAGACACCAGGCCCCGGGTGCTGCCGGGACCACACAGTTAGATTAGATTCTCTGTGTCACGAGACCCAGGGGGCCCATCCAAGAGCCGTCCATGCTCCCGCCTCCGAAGTCTGCCCTTGACATGTATTCGCTTCTATCAAAAGAAGGCAGGACCCCAAGAGGCTGTAAAGAGGTCAGCCGTGGGCAGAACAGGCAGCATGGCCGTGTGGACGGAGAGCCTCGGCTCACTTCATATCTGTTCGGGGCAGGCAGCGGGGTCCCAGGGCTGCAGGGCCAGTGCCGAAGCAAGGCGGTCATTACCGGCCGTTGTTAGAAATTAACTTCCGCAGCTTATGACATCAACGGTGAAGCAGGAGACTGAGGAGTCCCTCGCCGCTCTCCTGCTCTCGAGGTGGCCAGGCCTGGAAGTGGTGCCCAGTCGGGGCCCTCACAGCCCAGAGGCCAGCAGACACTGCTCGCCAACTCCCGGCCCATCACTGGGCGCTTTCTCAGACATGTCTGGAAATGTGGTCCCGCCCAGGAACAGGCTGGGGAGAGTCTATGATGATGCACTGACTGCAGAGCCGCATTTCCGGAAGGAGGGGAGTGGCCAGGCGCCCTGAGGGCAGCCAGGCAGCCGTTACCATACGCAGCAAGCCCCTAGGCCCCCAGCCGCGCCCAATTTCCAGGCAAAGTTTTCACAAGTGACCACATTAAATGAGAGGGAGCTTTCTGGAGAACTGTTAGGAGCTCACAGTTTCACTGGTCAGGTGGGTGGGCAGCTCCCAGACCACAGAGCCCCAGGCCGGCTGGCTGAATGCACTTGGTGCCATGAGGGGGGCCGGGCCCTCTTCCTGCAGGACTCCCAGTGAGTGTGTGCCATGCTGGGGGTCTCTGCACCCTGACCTCCAGCAGCTCCCGGAGGGAACGACCAGCTCTCTGGTCCTCCTGATGCACTAGAGAGGACGTGCCCCCCCAGGGGCTGAGAGTGTGCCCCTCCCATGGGCCTCAGCTGAGCTTCTCCACTGGGGACACCATTTTGATACTTAAAACCAGACTCAAAATCAATTCCATCCTGAAGTTCCGGCCGCTGGGGTCACAGCCAAAGAGGGTATTTGTCAGAATCATGGGGGAGAAGCTCAGCGGCTCCGTGCCTGTGCCCTCCGGGAGTCTTTGCACTTGGAAGCCGTCAGGAGGACACATTTCCCACCAGAAGCCACAGAAGATTAGCCCCAGCCGCCGCCACCAGACACCTGCACCAGGGGCCAGGAGACAGGGTGCGGGGTCACTCCGGGCTGCCAAGCAGACAGCCGCCCCTCCCGCCCTGTGAGGAGTCCTAGCTGGCTTCCTCGTCGCCCAGAACAGCTTCTAGGAGCGGGTCTTCCTCGCGCGTGGCCCAGTGTGACTGGTACCAAGTAAATAGCTGTTAAATGTATGAACGAGGAAGAATTGTGGGAAGTGTTGGATGTAATGCAGCAGTCCCGAGACTCAGACTTTCCTGTTGCTAACAGGGGTCCTGACACAGGAGGCAGGGGTTGGCGGGAGAGGGTCAGCAGGACCCAGACTGCAGGAAGCCGTCCATGGAGACCAGGAAGACCCAGCCGGCTGGCGGGTCCACCATTGTGCCCAGTGGGATCCCAATTTAGCAATTCACTGAGAGTCACAGCCAGGAGCTTTGATAAGACCGTCACTGCCCGGCGCCTCCCCACCCTCCAGCATCTGTGTCCACGATCTCCATGATCGGGGCAGCGTCGGGATTCTGGAACCCAGTGTGGGTGAGCAAGACCCTTCTTTACAGGCTGACTGCTTTTCAGGGGTAAAGACCCAGCTGGGCTCCCTTTCCCTGGGTGGGGCCCCTCTGACCTCCGAGTCTGGGCCGCATGCCTAACACAGTAGACGTTGACTGTTCTTCTTGCCCTAAACACCCCTTTCTTGCAGGCCGGCACTTGTCCTTGAGAACATGGCCGGCCCCCTCCTACCAACCATGTTCCTTTGACGGGGCTGCTGCATGCCTTACCTGGCCGAGGGTCTCCGATGGGTACTGGGTGGATAGGCTTTAGCTGGGAGCCCGGACAGGGGACAGTTGACCTCAGCCCAGGAGGCAGATTGCTCCTCCGCGGGGTGGGAGCTCAGCGTGCGGAGGGTAGGAGAGTGGTAGGTGCTGGGCCAGTGTCGCGGGATGAGGGGCACTGAGCACCTGGGCTCAGCGGCGGACGCTCACCCTGCCTCCCGTCTCTGTGATTTGACGTTTCTGCTCTTCCTCAACGGCGTGAGCCAAGTGGTCCCCCTTTACTGAAAGCAGTTGACGTCGGTTTTCAGGTACGAGCTCGGTGTCCTTCCACCGGGCCTAAGGTGGCCACACACATCTGGAGTGTCGGTACATGGCCCTCAGACGCCCCGGCTTGTGCGGGAGGGATCTCCTTAAAGGCAGACACTGGCCTGTTGTGCAGCTCCTGGGAGAGGTTGATTCAGAGCAGGTCAGTGTTTGTTGAGCTGAACCTATCACGTCTGTGCGGCAGGCCATTCCTGCCCGAGGCTGCTTCACGCACACACACGTCTCCCTAGAAGTAGATGACGTGTCCACATCCCCGTAACAGGAGGGGCAGTTGATGTCACTGTGGGGCTCTTGGCTTCCACCCTGCTTACACGACAGAAGGGCCAAGCCACCCAGGTTTCCTGGCTGCCGGCTCCCCATATGCACCGTCTTGAATTCCACCCTTGGCCCTGTCTGCACAGCCCCCACCCCCACAGGGCAGGTCGGTGGGTACCCTCCACGCAGGGCTCACCTGGGCCACAGAGGAGGGCCACGGAACTGGTGGGCATCTCTGCTGTCAGTCGGGCTCCCCTCCTCTGGCCATGCACAGCCCTGGGGCCTTTTCTGGAGTGGGGGAAGTGTGGGGGAGCCCCAGTTAGCTGTGTGCTTGAAGCGTGGCAGGATGAGGTCGGGCAGCTGGGACTTAAGACCTTGGGCTCAAGGTACTGGATGGATTCCCTTTGCTTTCAGCCTTCAGCATAAAACGGCTGGTCAGGCTGTCCCTACCAGCCTGGTTCTGCTCGTCTAGAACTGCCCTCCCCGCGCATCTGTTTCAACCCTCGTGTTCCTGCCCCAGGGAGAGCGTGGAGCCGGGGCCACAGCCCAGATGACACACGAGGCCTGACTGAGCCCTGGTGCTGGGTGGGCACCTGCCTTCCTCAGGCAGCAAGATCAGTGCCCGTCAGAGCAGGGGCCCTCCAGACGGGGTGAGGGTGCTCCTGTTGGGTGAGCAGGCATCTCCCCAGAACCAGGGCTCGGCACCACTGGCTCACACCCCCCGTAAAAGGGTTTGTTGCTGTTGTGAGCTGCCTTGCCGTTTTCAGAGGCGCCGGGAGTGAGATCAACCAGCAGGTGATGGAGGGACTTCAGGATATAGGACACAGAATGAAGCCTGTGCCCGTGTCCAGGGCCCCCTGGTCTCCCCAGCCCTGCTCACGCAGCCAGTGGAACGGCTGGGGTAGCCGACAAAGTCTGGTCAAGATCTGCAGACCCGCGGGGGACTGGTACCGTGGACAGTGAGTAGAAGGAGCCGCCTGCGGGCTGGGTCCAGGCCTTCTTTCTCTTTTTAAAACGAACATATGTATTTATAGTGTAATATATGCAAACAAAATTTAAGTTCGTATGTGTGTGGGTTTCGTATTTATACCTTTTTCTGTTGCTGAAATGGAAAACCATTGCTAACTATATATACATACTTGTGTAAGTCATATATATGTGATTTATGTTCAGCATATTTCCTAATATTTTTTCTCTTTAATATACATCACATCACATTGATTTTTTAAAAACATTGAATAAAAATCCTTACGGTCATCCTTGTGTGTGCTATTCTAACAAAGGTCCTCAAATTTTCTCTTCTGGAATAGTCCTTGCAAAGAAAGATTACTCCTAGGAACTGCAGCCTAGCCCAGTCTGTGCTTCTCAGCAGCGGCCTGCTCTGGAGCCCCCTCCACCCTCCAGCACGGCCCCCCTCCCCAGACCCTGTCCCTCCTCCAGCACAGCCCCCCAGGGACCCTGGCCCTCCTTCGGCACCACACCTGCAGGCTGTCCCCTCTTCTCCTGATTGCCATCCTGACCGACCCTCCTGGTTGCCCACTAAGTACCCGACACCATCATCATACTGGCTCCTTATTGGTTTCTCGGACATCCTGGACTTTCCAGAGCCCTCCGCTCTTCCCACACCCTAAAGCCTGCTTTGGGGGGCAGGGGGAAACGTCCATGCACTTGGTGCATCTTTAGTTTTTTCACTTAAGAGCGATCCTCACAGTCACCTGCCTGCCGTTTGCCAAGAGCCGCGGTGGGTCGTCGTGAGGCCCTCACACCCAGCGCGGAGACACACTGGACCTTGCTCTTGGCAGTGGCTGCCCTGGCCTGATGTTCCGGAAATCTTGCAAGATAGAGATGCATGGCTATTGGTCCAAGCTACTTTCCAGCGAGAAATGGGTTTGAGAACGCCGCCTGTGTGGTTCAGGTGGACACGTGCTCACTTTCCACGTTCATGGCCAATGAGACCGTTGATTCATTCCCTCGGAGACCATTTCTGAGGATCTCCTGGGTATCCACACAGCCGTTGAG
Organism: Eumetopias jubatus; assembly: GCF_037043125.1. Taxonomy (NCBI): domain Eukaryota; kingdom Metazoa; phylum Chordata; class Mammalia; order Carnivora; family Otariidae; genus Eumetopias; species Eumetopias jubatus. The sequence continues at coordinate 452,831 of NW_028274822.1, forward strand.
ATGTTCCCCACCGGGAGTGCATCCAGGCCACGGGGACTGTGGCAGGCACCCCATGGAGGCCACTCCTGCGAGCGGCTCCCCTGGCAGGGGCTGTGGCTCACAGGCCACCATTCGCAGGCCCATAGCTGTGGCGGCCACAGGTAAGCATCGTCAGTGTGCAGAAGAATGGTGAGCAACGGGGTTGGCAGAGTCCCCAAAACCCTCCCCCCCACACTTACGAAAACTGCCCGACCACTCTAAGCCCGTGATCAAGGCCACGTCAGGATGACACGGCTGACACCAGGTGCTCCCTGAGGGTGTGGGAGGGCACAGCGCCCCGTGAGGCTCCTGGCACGGGACAGCAACGACTCTCTCCGAGAGCACACAGGACTCCTCGCAAGGGTCCAGGTCACGACAGAGACAGACTGAGGGACCATCACAGCCCGGACGGGGTGAAGGACTCGGGGAGCAACGGGGGCTCCTGGGTTGGGCTCTGGAACAGAAAAAGGACACCATTTGTGGGTCAGCCGACACAGAAATCAACCATGCGTGCAAGCCCCCGCTCCATCTGCAGACCTCCGCTTAGGCGTTCTTGAGGAAGGGAGCAAGGCGCTGTCTCCTGTCCTCTCCCACGCTGCCTCAGCCATGACAGACGTCCACAGGTCAGCACTAGACTCCAAGCAGGGAGGGCCCCGGGCAGGGAGAACCCCAGCCCCACCACCTCCTCTGACAGGAGACCGAGGCCCCACCTGGACAGTCGGCTTTTTTGGTGCCCCCACCCTCCCTGGCCTCACATTCTAGAATGGTCTCTTGGCCCAAGGTGGCCGCTTTGTTTCCTTTGCACTGGGATGTGGGTGCTGAGGGAGTGGCGGGGCTGTCTTTCCGTGAATTCGGGGCGTGCTGGGACGTCCTGAACGAGTGGCCTTGGCAGCGCCGAGCTACCCAGGAATGCTTCCTTCCATCTTGTCGGGATGAACACCTGTCCTGGGCTCTGGTCTGGATTTGCGTTTTCAGACTGAAGGACTTTTTCAGTAAAGGAAAAGATGATGTCACATGTCCTGTTTTGCTGCTGAAAGTACCTGGTGGGGCAGTCAGGCTGGTGATGTTTCAGCTGTTGTTTCTGCTCTCTTTCTAAAAAAATGTCTATTTTAATTCCGGTGTAGTTAACGTACAGCGCAGGCGTACCGTGTGCCGTCCAACGCCTCTTCCGTCACCCGGTGCTCAGCACGGCAGGTGCACTCCCCATCACCTGCTTCCCCTGTCCTGCACCCCAGTCACCACCAGCGCGTTCTCGGCAGCAAGAGTCTCTTTCTTGGTTTGTTGTTGTTTTTATTTTATTTAGCAGGAAGCCCTGTCTTCATACTGGGTCCCGTGTGGACATCCAGCCTGTGAACAGACGGGAGGGTGGGTCCTTTTGGGAAGGGGCCCAGGTGGGGCCAGTGCGACTCTGCCTGCTCCTCACTTTCCTGCCCCGGGTCCCCACCAGGCACTCGAGGAGCCCAGGACCGTCACGCAGCCGACACCTGCGCCTCACACCCTCCTCTCTGGAAGCCCGAAGCATCGTCCTTGGCGGCTGTCCTCGCGCGTTCCACAGACAGCCAGGAAGCGTCTGCTGGGGAATGCTGATGCCAGGATGGGGCGGGGGAGGCTGGGGGCCCTGACTTTAGGAGGTGGTCAGAGGGTCGTCGAGGGGCTGGAGGAGGGGGCCGTGGAAACATCGTGGATAGTTAATGCCACTCTAGGACAGTGTCTGCACGTCTGCTTCGGGTGAGCCCCTGGGCGTGGAGCAAGAACGCGTCACGGAGCTCTTCCTGCGGGCGCGAGGGCCAGGCGCCCGGTGCGCACACTCCAGGCCTCAGAACCGAGCGCCCGTGTCACTTCCTCAGCCACAGGGAGCACAGAGCTGGAGCGGCTTCGAACACAGAAGGGTCTGTTTTATGCCCGAGGTCTGCTGCTTGTGATGCTGGCCGGCTGGGATCCATCTGGTGGGGTGGCGGGTGGTTGCCCCCATCCTCCCCCAAGTTCAGACGTAATTATTACCAAATATGGGAGAAGGAGCCCCAACCGGTGAGGGCCAGACTAACAGGGTCTTGGTGCCTCCTGTGTCCACTGTGGGAGCCACAGGAAGGGCTTGCCGGCCGAGGGGTGGTGGGGATGTGGGCTGGGGCGTGCCTGAGCCCTGCTCTGACCCAGGCTGTGCCGCCTTGGGAAGGAGAGCGACTTCTCTGAGACTTGGCTAGCTCTAATATGCCTGGTGCCGGGGGCTCACAGGGGTCCCTGTCTCCAGGGCTGGGGTGTAGGGTGGGAACCAGGTGTCTTAGTGCATGGACCCGTGTGAGCACTGGGAGCCATGTGTTTCCTGACTGCTCATCTTCCTGAGGGCGTTACAGGATCAGAACGGACCCCTCAAACAGTCACGTTTTCTAAACAAGAGACCCCTCAGGACGTGACCTGCACACATAACCGTGTGCAGGTCCCCCCGTGAACGACCTTTACTCCAGGACTGAGTTTCTGGGCCTGTATAAACAGACACATCAGAGAAATTGCATCTGTTACAGGGAATGGATTCTAACTAATAAAACAGCTCTGGACCCACATCCTGTTTGTCTCTGAGCACATAACGGGCAGCAGAATTCCTAGGACACCTCCCGCTCAGCAAAACCAGCGTGCGCTGAGGTGCTAGGCACAAGGCCAGCGCTGAGGAAGGCCCGTCCCTCCTGTACACTCATCTAATGGCCACACGTGCCTAAGAGAAATATTAATATTTTTAAAGATTTATTATTTATTTATTTTACAGAGAGAGAGACACGGCGAGAGAGGGAACACAAGCCGGGGGAGTGGGGGAGGGAGAAGCAGGCTTCCCGCGGAGCAGGGAGCCCGACGCGGGGCTCGATCCCAGGACCCTGGGACCATGACCTGAGCCGAAGGCAGACGCCCAACCGACTGAGCCACCCAGGCGCCCCAGAAAAATATTTAAAAAAATCAGGCAGCTTCCTAAAGGTTACCACTGGGGAAGAAACCTCAAAGTGGACAAGGCAGGTACGGCATAACTCCTCGTGTTCAGTCTGCATGGTGCTGAGCAGCCGTGCAGGCTTCTGTTTGGTTTCTGTCTCCATCGAGCTGTTTTGGTGCCATGCGGGCTGGAGCAGTCTAACGCACAGAAACGAAACATCAGGGTTTGGGAAGAGCATCCAGAAGGAACCCGCCTGAAGCAGAGCATGCAGTTTATAAACGCCGGAAGTTGACCAGCGTTTCCTAATTGAGACTCGCGGGGCCCCTGCCTGCCGTCGTGTGGGGGGGGAGAGAGTGAGGGTGAAGAGCACACACGAGCCCCCCGCCTCACCCAGCGGGGACCCCATGCTTCCAGCTGTCCCGCCAGCCTTGGAGCAGAGCGGATGCCAGAGGAAACCCAGGCCAGCTGCCCAGGAGGACGGCACTATTTGGCCTAGATTCTCCAGCTTCCTTCTCAGCAAAGATGATGCTTGCAGACAGCGGGCCGGGCAGCAGCTGGGCCAGACCCCCTGGCTCTGCGCCGCCCCAAGAAAGGCAGCTGGACGCCACCCACCTCTGAGTGTCTCCCCCAGCGACCCAGTGCCTGGCCTGAGCGCGGGGAACATGGAACGCTGGTGGCTTCACCCCATCAGAGGGGGCCACCTCGTCTGAGAAGAAGGAGAGAGGCCAAGGAGGGGCCCTGCAGGCTCAGAGGCAGCGGATTCCCCTGTCCGCCTCCTGCAGGCCGAGTGACAGGTGTGGGTCAGGGCCTCGCCGACACCTGCTCGAACCCTCCACCTGGGGGGGCAGCGTTTCTGTGGGGGACCAGCCCTCTCTGCAGGGCTGACAGGGCCCATCGGGGTGACCCAGGGGTAGGGGCTTCCCAAGCCCCTTGCCCATGTGGCGTGACCCTCGGTCAGTCCTGACCTTGAGCGTGAGGGTTCGCTCCCGGCAGCACAAGCAAGAAGCCAGGATGTCCCCTTTCTGAGTTCTGCGTCAGATCCGGAGTGACTTTGCTGGAGCGCTGTCACCTCTGGGGAGAGGAAGAGCGGTCCTGAAGAGGTTCTGCTACGCGCCCCTCCCTTCAAAGTGACAAGTCGTGCTATAACCTTGCTGGACTTGGAGAGTGTGCCTGCCAACTCGCATTGCGTGTGCTGGGGAGCTAAGGGTAAACACTTCCACACGATGTCCATTCTGGGCCAGGCTGTGGCCGGAGCGAATATTCTCCGACCCGGCTCAGCAGGGGCGAGGTTCGTGCCTGTGGGAAATTGTCTCTTGTGTGAATAAGAAGCCAGCAGACTCCCGTGTGTGCATGTGCCCATGTGGGTCTAGAGGGTGATTTGTTTGACCCGGTTATGAAGGAGGCATTTACCTTGTGTCCAGCGTCTGACCTCAGGACTGCGGACCTCGGGGGGGAGGCGGCAGGTAATCAGGGAACCGGACGTGTGGCAGCACCACAGAGGCTCCGCAGACGGCTCGATCCAGCGGCCCACGCCTGGCCGCAGACGTGCTCTGCAGACCCTGCTCACAGGCCCAAGAGCGGAGAAGTGGGCCTCTGGTGGGGGGGACGTGGAGAGTGCGCGGCAGCATCCCAGAGGCTGGACCCCTGCTGCAGGACCGTGGGCTGGGAACAGACTGGAAATGAAGAGAAAGCAGAACTGGTCTCCACCACAGAGGCTGAGAAACGGAGCTGAAGACTTCGTATTTCTTCTTTGGTTGGGCGTACAGTTACAGTCTACTTTATATATTTGACTCTATTCCTTCCTGGGTCTTAATCCAAATGGGAGAATATAACGTGACCAGTGCAAGCTGCCGGGTGCCAGGAAGACGTCATGCTGAACATCTCACAACCAAAACCTGTGTAAGACATTGTATCTGAAGCCAACAACCTTGCGGGGCCAGGACTGGGAAGCAGGCCCATCATCACCAAACACGCAGGACGGAGTGGCGTCTTCAGGTCCCGGTCGGCATGCCTGTTGGGCGTCCCAGTGTCAGCCCTTGCCTGCCGGCCGCCCACACCGCCTGGCGTCCAGTGGCCTGAGCCCCTTTCTGCTGGAAACGCCAGAGTGTGCACTTGCCCGCCTGCCCACGGAGAGCAGGGCTCTGGGGTAAGTGCCTCCCGTCTCTGCTGATCCATAGCGGGACCTACCAGGTTTCTGCAGAGGCTCCCGTGCTTAGTGCTGAGCGCGGGGCTGCCGCAGGGATGAACGCCCACGGGTGCATGTGGGAGTGTGGCCGTGCAGGCACGCGTGTGTGTGTGTGCAAGCATCGTGTGTGGGACTGTGGCCGTGCAGGCACGTGTGTGTGCAAGCATCGTGAGCGTGTGGGAGTGTGCCTGTGCAGGTATGCAGACCTCGTGAAGCGGGTGTGTTGCCCCTTTCGAGGCGCCTGGAGAATTGCTGTATTCCCCAGGGGCTTTCTCCTTTGCTCCTCTGTGCACGTGCCTGAACAGGGGCTCGGTGGCACCACCCAGGAGCTGGGTGGAAATGCAAAGCCAGGCCCCCCGTTCCCCCAGTCCGCTGAGTCGGGCTGTGCTTCGACAAGCCCCTGGGCCCCTGTGCATCTGAGGCTGGCGGAGCTGGAGGGGCAAGGACCCTGGGGTAGCTTCTCTGAACTCCATGATGGTGGCAAACAAGAGGAGGTGTGATTCTGTGGCTCTGAAAGTTGACTCCCTGCCACCTCCATGAGCAGACTCAGTCTTGAGTCTGGGTGGTGCTGTTGGTCCTGGAAATATAGCCAGGCCGTGGTCCTTGCTGGCCCATCTCGCTCGGTGCTGCCCAGGCCGTGAGGATGGGGGCTTGCCCGCTGGGCTGGGCTTTGGGGTCCTGGGGTGGCCTGTCTGCTGTGCCTGCCCCCCGACCCGCAGGCCCCTGGCTTCCTCCTGTCGTCCCTGTTCCCCATTTACGAGGCTTGTCAGCCCTTCTTCTTCTTTTTTTTTTTTTTAAAGATTTTATTTATTTGAGAGAGAGAGAATGAGAGACAGAGAGCACGAGAGGGAAGAGGGCCAGAGGGAGAAGCAGACTCCCCGCCGAGCAGGGAGCCCGATGCGGGACTCGATCCCGGGACTCCAGGGTCATGACCTGAGCCGAAGGCAGACGCCCAACGACTGAGCCACCCAGGCGCCCCAAGTCAGCCCTGCTTCTGTAAACTCATCGGATTCCTGGAATGGAGGTGCCCGACTTAGGGAGCACATGGCTCAGCAGCTAGGCTCGGTGAGGACCGTCTGGGAGGCAGCTGGGACATGAAGCAACGGTAACGCGGCAGCTGGAGCTGGTTGACTTCCCAGCGCTTTCACCAACAAGAGGCCATTGAGCAGAGAAGGCCGTCGGCCAGCGCTAGGAGGTGGGCGGCCGCACCAGCCAGGGCGATGGCCAGTGGCCTTGACTCTGTCCCGGGCTGCAGCGCCCCAGATCTGTGTCCACGTCGTCACAGTCGGGCTGCCTCGGGGCGGGGGAAGCCAGACGTCATCCTCTGGAGTGTGTCTAACCAGCAACAGCAAGCAGGGTCCCCAGGGCAGCTCCTCAGGATGGCAGGGCCCGCGGACCACACTCCACGCGGCGGGTCAGCCGGGCCTGTGGCGCAGGAACCTGAAGGACTCAGGCTCACTCAGTTCTCAGCAAGGTGTTCCCTGGGCACCCCTGGAGGCCCATCCCTCCCTCCTCTGTCCTGCCTCCCTCCGTCCTTCCTCCCACCCTTCCAGCCACCCACCCACCCCCTCACCCATCCATCATCCACCTTTCCCTCCCTCCCTCCCTCCTTTTAGTAACAGCCTCGGCAACGGCAGAGCGCGTTTCTGAGCCTGTAAGAAGCGTAAAATCTCGGTGAGCACCCTCATCCCGTTTTGTTAGGACCCCAGGCACACAGAACTGGATTAAGCGTTTGAGGTTAATTCCTGGCTCACCAACACATTCTCATCGTTGTCTCCTATACGGCCTTATTTCATGATCTTATTTAATCCTTAACCCAATACCGCAGCACCGTTATCTGGTCCATTTTCTGGACAAGGACATTTAGGCATTAATGGTGCAAGAAATACTCTCCATGTCATGCAGCCACCCTCTCTCAGGCTCTGACAGCTCATGAGGCCAGTGCCCTCCGGGGCAGGGCACCCACACCCCACAGAGGTGACCCTAAGTGAGTCGTTCAGCCCAGGATGGTGGATCTTGTCCCCCTCCTGCAGGGCCAGAAGCATCTCCCCCTCCCCGCCCCCCAAGGACCGGTCAGGCCCTGAGGGGCAGACCAGTGGGAGGGGGAGGAGACATCTGGTCCGTCCCTGCTCGCTCTGGCGTGGAGATCGGGGCGGGGGACAGCGACACGGCCCCAAAGGCAGCCACGTGCTCAGGACAGAGCTCTGCCTCACCTCCAGGGAGACCTTGGGGCTGAACTTCCCAAAGACCAGCGGAAGACAAAACAGGCTTTATCAGCAGGTCCAGTACATGAGAAACTGCTTTTGAGTAGCGTGAAATTTCCACTCCTGATTGTGGCTCTGCAGGGAGTTGGTTTAATTAAACGGAACATTTCTTAAAAGTGTCTGAAAGTGACAGCTGTGTTGATTCAGACTGTCCAAGGCCTGTAGCAAGGGCAGCTCCCTCCAGGAAGGAGCCTGGAAACCACCTCCACAGGACCTCAGTGCTGGGGGTGCCTGGTGCTGGGGGGTCGGCTTCGGGACACCTGCGGGGCCCGCGTGGGGGTGCCCGGTGCTGGGGGTGGGTTGGCTTCGGGACACCTGCGGGGTCCACGTGGGTGTTGTCTGTGCTGGGGGGTTGGCTTCGGGACACCTGCGGGGCCCACGTGGGGGTGCCCGGTGCTGGGGGGTCGGCTTCGGGACACCTGTGGGGCCCGCGTGGGGGTGCCCGGTGCTGGGGGGTCGGCTTCGGGACACCTGTGGGGCCCGCGTGGGGGTGCCCGGTGCTGGGGGTGGGTTGGCTTCGGGACACCTGCGGGGTCCACGTGGGTGTTGTCTGTGCTGGGGGGTTGGCTTCGGGACATCTGCGGGGTCCGCATGGGGGTTCCCGGCGCTGGGGGGTCGACTCGGGGACACCCGCGGGGCCCACGTGGGGGTGCCTGGCACTGGGAGGTCAGCTTCGGGACACCTGTGGGGCCTACATGGGGGTCCCCGGTGCTGGGTGGGTGCAGCTCCGGGACACCTGCATGGCAAATTGGCCGGACAGAGAGAGGCTTTGTGGTAGGAGGTGGGCCGGGAAGAAGGTGCAGAGGAAATGAAGTTTGCGTGTTTTCCGTGCAGTCGAGCAGGGAAGAGACAAGGGCTGAGGCGAGTCTGTCCTGTCTCAGGGACAGTAGTAACCGTGCCAGGAGGGTTTCCCTGCTGACACTGAGCGGGGGTCATCGGGCTCGTGTGCAGAGTTCATCCCCAGAGAGTGAGCCCTGTGGTTTGTGACCACCTGTGGCCCCAGAAGTCCAGACTCCGACCCACGAAAGCCCTGCCAGGCGAGGACAGTGGCTCATGTCCTTAACTTGTATCTTCTTCAACCTTTATTGAGCCCCTGCTGTATGCACAAACTGTTCTAGGTCCAGGAAATGCAGAATGCACTGGCCCGGCATTTCAGCCTAACTGGGCACACGCCCAAGGAGTGACGGGAGGTGGCCCATGTCGGGCACTGTGCACACGGGGGCTCGGAACTCCTGCACCATCAAACGCATCTTCCCAGGAAGTGCCCGGGAGGGAGGGAGATTTCCAATGGCGTCTGAACTGTGTGCAGAGCATCTGTCACTTGCTTCTTCCTGTCTTGGACACGAGGACTTACTTTTGTTCCCTTCTTCCCTCTTTGAAAAGTTCTGATTTTCCAGAGAATCGAGCTTTTTAAAGAAAGTGCCTATTAATGCCCTCGACAAATCCGTGCCCCCCCGCCCCCAAGGCTGCAGACACCCGCCCCTCCCTGACTCGCCAACAGCGCCCAGCCTTCCAGCGTCTGGCATTTCACGCAGAGGCTTCTGATGCAGATTCATCCTCGTGCCATCGAGGCACTGACGCCCCAGCTTTCCTTCTTCACTGTCAAACTTAAATCAATTTTTAGAAACTAGTTATAACAACCGCAACAGAAATAACCATTGAGGCGAGACTCTTGACCAAGGCCTGGCCTTTCCTGTCCCGGCCCCCAGAAGTCAGGCTGGGGGGTGGCCACCTGCATTCCGGATGCTGAGGGTGGAGACAGACGTGTGCACCCCTCCCCTGGCTGCTTGGTGACGGGCGTCTGGGGCCCAGGACCAGAGCCACATCCTCAAGCAGGGCGGACATCAGGGACTAAGCCGCCAGTGTGTCCCTCTGGGGACGGTGGCACCTCCCAGTACTGGCGCCCCTGGTCACGTGGGACCGTCCATGTTGCCAACAAGGGCTTGTCTTTGGAAGTGGGCAGACGCATCCCCAGGCAGAGGAGCTTCTGAGGGAGGCTTTGGGATGTTTTCTAGACCCCAGTGTTTGGTAGCCATGCTGGTCTCGAGCGCTGATGATCCTGCGTGGGCTGTGTCCCCGGGGACGGAGGCACGGCTGGCCCTTCCAGAGTGGCCGTGCCAGCAGAGCCCTTTGGTGACTATGGCGTGTCATCACCTGCACGAGGACGGTCACTCTCCCAGAAGGGCAGGACTTGAACTGTCAGTCCATCAAGTGTGGGAACCAGTCCCCAGAGACCGTCAGGGAAGGCTGGTGGCTGAGCAGGGCTCGTGGGAGGTCCCGTCCACAGACGTGGCCCTCTGCCCCTGGGGCAGGGCCGGGTGGAGTGTGAGCTGCCATAACCAGGAAGGTGACTGCGTCATCTAGGAAACCTGGGGACACACAGAATGCTCCCAGCAGCCCACTTGTTCGTCGAGAGCTAGAGGCAGCATCCATCACAAGGAGAATGAACAAATACAATTCGGAATGTTCCCGTAACGGGGTACTGGGGAACACAGGACATAGGGCCCTGACATGGACAAGTTCCAAAAATGTAACGCTAAGTGAGGAAAAGAGGATTCCCTCTTAAAATCCAAAACCAGGCAAAACTAAGTAACATTTTGCAGGGGAGAAGCAGCTTGCTCGGAGAGCGGAAAGGAGGACGTCAGAGCCCCCGAGCTTGCAGGTCGGGGGTTTGCTCTTGCTGTCGACACGGGGTAGTGATACTGTCCCAAACCACCATGCTCTGAGCATGAACAGACCGCTCTTCCTCTGAGAATGAACGCACTTTTAGAAATCTTAATGTGGGAGAGGGGGTTGAAAACAATATGGAGTAAGAGAAACTATCTTTTACAAAATTGTAAAACGCAAGGACCCGAAGGAAACTTCAGAGGAGCCTGGTGTTCTAATAGGATGCAACACGCAGGACACGGAGGCGGGAGCTGCCGGAGCGCAGGTGCAGGTCGCCCGGCGGACGCTGACAAGGGGCCAGGTGCAGTGGGGAGAAGCTGCGGGGGAGCTCCCGTGGCCCCAGGACTGCGGAGGAGGAGGAGCTGGCCTCTTGAGAACCGGACTGGAGACCTCAGGACGCTACACACACTAACTCATCCTCTTCAGATGTGCAAGAGAGAAACCAGAACTGACGTCGCAAGAACCATGAAGTTGTGGTTAAAAAAGGCAAGAGGGTCTCAGTTTGGAGCCAAATTGGGGCAAATTTTGTGGCTGGGGGCCACGGCTCCCCCCGCGGGAAAGTGGTCCTCACACGTTTGTGTGGAGCCTTTTCTTTGCAAATGACCACCGAAAACATGCCACTTCATTCTGCTCCTCGCTACCAATGAACCCAAATCCTCCCTGGAAAGACGGCCGGGACGCGCCCGTGTGCTTGCCGTCTCCTGGCGAGGAGCTGGCCGCATTCTGTGCATCTGGCTGGCTGTCCGGGGACATTTCAGACACAGGCCAAAGGCAGACCTCGGCTTCACCCCCGATGAACCCGGACAGCGTTCTCATCGGGACCTCCCCCCGTCCCCACCCTCTCTGTCATTTTGAGGCAAATCCCAGACCTTGCATTCCAGGTTTCTAACAGACAGGGACTCTCAAAAAAGTATGTCCTCCAAAACAAATAGTCTAAGTATCTAAGTAAATCCTCTGAGACAAATAGTCACCAGTATTGTCTACGCCAGGTTAAAAGCTGCCAGGCTGCCCGTGCGCCCCCTTCCGACCCGGGCAAGCCCCACACCGGGAGCTGCTGACGCACTTCTGGGCTCGTTAACCACTAGGTTCCCCTCCATTTGTTCCTTTTCTTTTTTCTTAGAAATTATGTTTTGAAGAAACCAGGTTGTCTGTCTTAAGGAACTTCCGAGTCTGGGTTCTGATGCTGCAAAGACAGAGGCACTCTGAGTGCGCGTGCCCACGTGGAGACAACCGGTCTGGGCCGGTCTGTGGAGCTGCTGCCGGGAGCCCTGGGAAAGGCACCACCAGGGGGACAGAGGGGCCTCGGTGGTTGTCGGGGGGCAGCTTAGGAGAGAGGGAGGGACAGCACAGGACTTTTAGGGCAGCGAAACTACTCTGGTGGATTCATGACATCATGTATTTGTCTGGACCCACAGAACGTACACCACCTTGTTACCCAACGCAAACCATGACCGGTTGATTAGGACGTGTCAGGGTGGGCTCCTCAACAGTGACAAATACACGGCTCTGTTGGGGGATACAGGCAATGGGGAGGCCGTGCATGTGTGGGGGCCGGAGGGCTCTGGGAAATCGCCATACCTTCCCCTCAATTCTGCTCAAGAACAAGTCTGTTGAAATGATATGCGTAAGTGGGCAAACAGCACGTTGAAATGTTAATGTGGTTAAATTAGGTGGCAGGATTCTAGCAATTTTTCTTCAAGAAAAAGTCTATTAAAATAATATGCGTAAGTGGGCAAACAGCACGTTGAAATGTTAATGTGGTTAAATTAGGTGGCAGGATTCTAGCAATTTTTCTTCAAGAAAAAGTCTATTAAAATAATATGCATAAGTGGGCAAACAGCACGTTGAAATGTTAATGTGGTTAAATTAGGTGGCAGGATTCTAGCAATTTTTCTTCATCTTTGATTTGTATATGTTAAAAGGTCACAATTAGATTAATTTTAAAAAAAACAAGGGAAATGATTATAGCGAAGTGCAGAAAAGGCTATTATGTGATCATGAGGCTCGGGTGGTGTGATGCGTGTCTTCTGTTTCCGTTTCGGTACTTGAAAGGTTTTCCACCTGGGTGGTACTTTCAAAACAGAAAGCTTTACTTAAAAACCAGGCTGCAGCCTTGAACGTGGGCACACACGTGTGCAAACCCAGGCTAAGCACGCCCCGGCCAGGTGCTGGACGGCTGGGCTTTATGGAGATGCGATTCCCACGCCACGAAGCATGCCCTTCACGTGTACAACCGTGCTGAGTCCCAGTGCGTCCCGCGTGTAAAATCCCCCAGAGCCTCCGCTGGTGCCATACGGGGAGCAGGGGCCCAGGGTCCCCACCCGGACACGCCCACAGCCGCCTGGCCCTGACTCCATGCCCCCTGCCAGACAGGGCCTGCAGACTGGCTAGGGACAAGGTTGTTCTGAAAACATGAAAAACTCAGGACATGGGATCCACTCCTATTCACACAAAGTTTCAACATTCTATTTCCCAAAGAAGAAAGAAAAATTCCATTAAATTTCCAGGTTCAGATTTTTCAGTGTTTGTAAATAAATGGCCTAATTATTACCTACTTGTACAAAGATTTCTTGTGGATTTAAGGAGTTCACTCTTCAAATTCCCAATCACGTGTTTCCTTACAGCCCTTTTACAGACTGCAGAGCTCTCAGACTTGATGTGCAGAGCACCAAGTTCGAGTCTCCTGTTAAAGCTTCTTACGGAGATGCACGGATGACTCAGTGTCTCCTGACCAGGCTGCACGGTCAGCGTTACCACCTGCAGCCCCCACGGCCTCCCTGCGGCAGGAGTGAAGGCCCCAAGCCCGACGGCTCTGCAACGTGCACTCCCCAGGGAGGGGCACTGGAGTCTGTTTAAAAGGTAGTTTTCGTGCATTTAGGGCACAGACACGTGGTTAACAGTGACAAGAACACCAAAGGCCAGATGACCAGGGGCAGGCCACTGTGGGCATATGGGCCCCGTTCCTGCCCAGCGGTCCCAAAGGGCAGAGCCCCACTGCAGACGGGCATGCCCCACATGGACACGCCTGCTCCCGGGAATGCTGCCGGCCAAGGCAAGTCCCGGCGTCCAGAGGAAACCACCACGTGGCAGAAAATTAAGAAACATGGGGCTGCTGGAGGATCCTGACCAGCATCATGGCTCCTGGCACACTCTGTTCCTAGCAGCTGAACTTAAGACACCAGCTTTCTTTGGGACGGCAACTTGTAGACCCCCGTGCTTTCCTGCTCAGTTGCGCTCCGTGGGGCCCCGGTCTTCCCTCGCCAGACCACCTTCTCATGTTCCCGAGGCCTTGGCCTTTCTTTCCTGCTAACACCGGTCCGGGTCTTTTCTTCAAATTCAACCACTCTCATTATCCCGATGCTTACTGGGGCACTCGGGGCACCGGGGCATCTGAGCCCTGAGGAGCGGTCTCCCCGTCTCCCTCTGGGACCCACGGGAAAGGGCCCAACCAGCTGAGATGGACACAGCTTCCGTCCCCACCCTCCTGGGTGTGCAGAGCCCCCACAAAGTCGTCCAGATGTGACAGCAACCAGCAGCCCAGGATCAGCCCCACCACCTTAGTTCAGACACTTTTTACTGACAGCAAGCGATGCCGCAAGATACGGAATTAGCACTGAGCCCTTTTAGAAACCGTGGCCTGAGGCATTTAAGGAGGAAATCTCCAGCTTCTTCCAATTCACAGTTGTGCTGCCTCCATTTCTGTGCTAACAGAAAGAGCATCAGGGTCCTCCCCTTCCGAGCCCAGCTCCTGGAGACTGCGGTTATTGCTGTTGTAGAAAGGAGCAAATCTACGTAGCTACTCCTACCTTCTGGAAAAGAACAAGGCAAGGGGGGTGCTTTGATTGTTGGACATCTGCCTGCCCGCGCACCCATCCAGTGCACATGGTAATACCCCCACCTTCTCCCTCTCTGCCTGTCATGGGAAGTACAGATGGGATCTAGGCATCATGCCCCATTGTGTGAAGACCTGCGGAGTACAACCAGGAGAGAGATAGCCCAAACTCCTGGAGGAGGATTCAGGTTCTTGATGATGCCTGAGTATCCAGTGAAAACCTAGAACCAGCCATACCTGAAGCTCCATCCATCACTTCTCAGACAAGTGAGTAACACAGCAAGATAACCCCAGTGGAGCCATGGTTCTGTTACTTGCACTCAAAGAACATGCATATAGCACGCAGCCTTAACCTAACACATTACCTCTAATTCAGTAAGCAGTCTGGAAAATGGGGAGGAGAAAAGACTTGTGGGGCCTGCAGATCTACACTGAAAAAGGTAGGCTAAACCAACGATGTCTTTAAGCAGCACCTCAAACTGTTCTAGAGGCTCACAAACACATCCCGGGTCACCCCCAGCCCAAAGCCCAGCCGCCACCAACAGGAAGGGGCCGTCTCAGAGGGACCATCAAGATGAATTACCCACGGATGGCATGGACCAAGGCTTGCGCCCAGAGATCTCTGGACAAGGGGACTTGGAAACCGAGGCCCCTGGGCTCTCTACCAGCTCTTACCGGAGCCGCACGAATGCAAGGGGCCTGTGGGTCAGACCCAGGCACAGGGACGATGCACGACCAAGCGTCCGGGGGACGCGCCGTGTGACGAACCCTGATCTCCAGCTTGTCAGTCGGGGTCGGAACTGCCTTGTTTTCTGGGCTATCTTAGATCCACTGCTCATCGCCTGACGTAGCCACAGTAACAGCGACCCTCTGCGTTCTTAATGCTCTGGTACAAGCTTCTGAGAAGCTCTTCACAAGTAATAAAAAGTCCAGCCTCCACAGAACAGCCTAGAAGAGGAAGTTGGGTCTGTTCTCCCGGCTATGGGCCCGGAGTGCACGGGCACCCCAGCACGCACGTGCCCCAACACGCAGTGTTCTCTGGCCCACAGGCTGCTGGGCGGGCAGGGCGCTCGGGGCGGGGGCGGCTCCTGCCAGCACACCAGGGAACGAGCTTACAAAAAGGAGTTTTATTAAATGAAAGAGAAATCTGCTCGGTGGGTCAAATGTGAAATAGATATACAAAAACTTTACATCTGTGTCCCGGAGGAGGGCCCTGCGCGCCCGCCCACTGCCCCACCCCCATCGGGGTGCCCCGGCTGCTGCCCCGCATCCTGCATGCCCACTCCGAACCAGGCTGCGCGGGGCGTGGCAACATCTTTGGCACACCGCCTCCCGGGACACTGTCCCTTAGAAAAGTAGACTTTCCGTAGTAAAACCTCTAAAAACACCTATTTCTGCAAAATTACGTGTTTCTGTATGTGGAGCTCTGCAAATATACACATCTCTCTGGAAAAAAGGAACCATCCAAGGGCCCGTGGGGCCTGGAGCCCTCCGGGGACGGAGCGCCAAGCGGGTGTCGGCCCTGCACCCTGCAGGTCACATGAGGTCGCTGAGCTCTGCCTCGAGCGCTGCAGCCATCTCGTCCGCCTCCGAGCTGCTGCCCTCCTCGTCCTCCCCGCTCGACTCCCCACTGGACGCGCTGCCGGCGTCCTCCTCGGGTAGCTTCCGCTTGTGGCCCCTGCAAGACAGACGCAGGCCGTGAAACGCACGCCCCGGGAGCGGGCACACACGGGCGCCCCGGCACGCACACACCCCCAGCGCCAGCATCCACGTGCCCTGCACGCACCGCAGGCTGCAAGCACCCACGTGGCACGCACACGCGCAGTGCATCCCTGTCCTTTGCCGAACATCACCGCAAGACGCTGTCCTAGCTTCAGTGCGAGAACCAGTCAGAGCCGATGGTCAAAGACCGCAGGGCCAGCAGACCCCAGAGCACGGCACTCGCTCTATGCCCCACGCCACCAGGCCCCGCATTCAGAGGCGGCCGCGCAGTGACAGTCGGTTGGTTGTACACGAGGGCGTCACGGGCAGGTGACAGAACACCTATCACCCTAGAGGACATGGGGAGAGGACAAGGGCTGGATGCCATGAGCGCGGAAGGTGTGACTGAGGACTGATGCGGGGACCGGAGGGCGTGCTCCTGCCTTCTTCCTGGAGCTCCAAGAACCAGCAGACATGAACCAACATGCAGAGTGCCAACAGACAGGCTGGTCTGTCAGAGAAACTGCTGTGCCACCTCGCAGATGTGGAAGCCACAGCACATCCCAGGTGATCACAGGGCCAGGGCACGGTCCCCTGCCTCCAAACTCCGCTTTCCCGAGGCAGCACCAACACAAGTTACCCTGATCACAGACGGAAGCGCATGAAAAGCCTTTGGCGAAGTCACAAACATGAGGTCGGAAGACCATCTGCAAGACTAGGACCCACGTGACCCAAGACCACAAAACAGAGGAAGCCTCTACAAACTGGTTAAGGCAATAAACAATCTGTGAGAAACACTCCCAAATCAGAAAACAGCAACTGACAGAAGAACAAATTCAAAATGGACAGAAACCCTGGAAAGGACTAAGGAAACGTAAGTAAGGCATCTGTGTGACGGCTCAGGCTAGCAACGGTGAGTGTGAGGGGCTCAGCATCCGTGGCCACGGTGCGGGGCTACGTGGCAGGTGCCAGGTGTCCATCTGCAGGACTCGAACCCCGGGTCAGGCCCAAACCAGGCACACATGCAGCCTGAGGACACACTGTCAGGTAACTCAGCAAAGGCTTAATTTTGGATTTGCAAGGTATCCTGAAACAAAAGCTTTTTTAAAGAGAATTTTATTGATTTTAGAGTGTGCACATGCACATGCAAGCCAGGGGGAGGGAGAGGGACAAGCCGACTCCACGTGGAGTCTGAATCGGGGCTCGATCCCACAACCCCGAGATCACGACCTGAGCCGAAATCAAGAGTCCAAGCACCCCAGAACAAAAGCTATTTTTAAGCACAGTTACTAGGAGGCCACTCAGATGACTGTCCCTTTGTTGAGTGGTGAAGAAGCTGTATTTAGAAATGACACACACACACAACAGGTAACCTGCTTCACGTAAAAACGGCAAGTGCCCATCTAAATACCGTAAGAGGCTGTTCATACTACTGATAACAACCCCAATAAAAACAGCGTCCCATGGGGCACTGCCCAGGAAAGTGTGTGTGGGCCCCGAGCCCCAGACCCACAGGGTAGGAACACGGCTTGGCTGCTGCTGAGTGGTGGAGGTTTATCAGAAATGCCAGTGATTTTGAGAAAACCTGGGAAAACACTGGCTGTACCCTGTCCTCTGGGCACCCCGTCCTCCGGCACCCCACCCGGCCTCAGGCCTGCAGCTGAAGCGCACGCGGGGGGAACGTGAAGGCTTGTCTCCGGTTTCCCCACGTGATCTGCGGTTTACTGTCAGGATGTGTTCACAGTCCTGGGCTTCCATGAGTCACTGAGAATCGCGGCCTGACTGGGGGAGCACAGCTCACACTGCGTGCACACACCGTCAAAGCCGTTCTGGGGTGTCCTCTGCTTTGCACAGTGGCCCGGTCTCAGGAAGTGACAAACACCACCAACCTCCCTTGCCTCCTGCTACAAATGGTCTGCTCTTTGTGGAGAGCCCGGCCCCCATCCAGGTTCCCTTTCACTCCCGTGAAAGAAGGGAGGCAAAAAAGCAAAGACAGAGAGTTCCCGTGGTCGGGGATGAAGACCCCCAAGTCCAGGAAAAAGCCAGACCCACTGCTGTGAGGACGTGGACTGGGAACCCGCAGAAGCGCCTCGGACAACCCCCCAGGCAGAGGCAAGGGGTGCATGCTGGTGGGGACCCCGGGTAGCAGAGGCAGAGCTCAGGGGAGAGCAGGGACCCTCGAGGGCAGGGCCAGGGCAGGGGAAAGCTACAGACTGCTCGAAGAGTTATCTTTCAAAACAGCCATCTTACAACAATGATTATTTGTGATAAAATCTTCCGTGAAAACCTTTCTTTTTTTTTTTTTTAAAGATTTTGAGAGTGAGACAGCGAGAGAGCGAGCGCGCGCGTGCATAAGTGGGGGGAGGGGCAGCGGAAGAAGGAGAAGCAGACTCCCCGCCGAGCAGGGAGCCCGATGCTGGGCTCGATCCCAGGACCCCGGGATCATGACCTGAGCCGAAGGCAGACACTTCTCGGACTGCCTGAGCCCCCAGGCACCCCTTGTGAACCTTTCGCCTACACTTGGGAGAACATCTAGGGCAGAGGCGCCCAGTCCTGTTGCTTGTGTACGGCCCACACATGGGTAGGGCTCACTGCACAAATGCTCTTTGTATTCCCAGACAACGGGTGATAATGCCTTCTGGGTCCCTGGCTGCACGGGGCAAGGTGTCCTGTAATCTTCATAAAAAGGCCACGAGAGGGGTGTCATCGTTCCCGTCTGTAGCTGAGGAGACCACGAACCAGACAGAGGCAAGCTGACAGCCACATCCTTGGGGGGCTGGACCCCACACTGTCCCACGCAGGGTGGTGCCTCTTAGAAATGACTGACTTCACTGAAACAGGGTCGTCTCGTGTGCAAAAGGGACAGAAGGAGAGAAGACGTGGCGTAAGCAGCCCCATGTTGGGGAGGTCATGCCAGGCACTCCCACGGGAGCCAAGTGCATGGCTCAAGATCAGGGAGAAACGGCCGGTGGCCCAGGGGGCAATGCCATGTGCCAAGCCTTTCTGAGACAAAGTATAAAAAGAGACGGACTAGGAAGGGCAAACCTTTTGGTTAAATAATGTGTGGAAGATGATATTTCTATACACAGCATGACTGAATTGTAGTAATTAAAAATTATCTCGGGGCACCTGGGGGGCTCAGTTGAGTGACTGACTCTTGATTTCGGGGCAGTTTGTGATCTCAGGGTCATGGGATCGAGCCCCAGGTTGGGCTCCGTGCTCAGCAGGGGGTCTGCTGGAGGTTCTCCCTCTCGCTCTGCCCCCACTGCCCCCTCTAAAAAATTATCTCCAATATTGGGAACAGGCCTGCAAGTGATGGTTAATAAAAGCCTGTGAATGATACCAACTTCATCCCCCTGAGCAGAACACACACAGTATTTGTATTTTGTTGTTACAACCGCACAGCTGCACAGAAATGCTGACAGGCTTAACGTGGAGGAAATGTAAAGCCTGGAAAACCCTCTAAGGGCGTGGAATCCAGCAAGAACATGACAGCAGCATCAGTATGTGTACATTTCCTCGATGGTCCAGCTTCTGAATGCACTGCCGCAAGCCCAAGCTGGTGCCTCGAGGGTGCTGCCCATCGTGCACATGACGGCTTCTGTCTAACCAACGACTGTCCGACAGTATCCACAAAGCATGTGTTTTTAACTTGCCGGTTAAAGCAGCTTGTTTCTTGGCCGAGAACAAGCAGCTGCAGGGCTGCACTTGGCGAGGTCACCGTCTCGGCTAGCAAACCTGTTTCGTATGCGCGCGTGTGTGGGAAGGCCAGGTCTGGATTCTGCAGGGACGACCACGCCCGAGGCAGCTCCCTTCTCAGACACGCGCACGGTTTGAAGCAAGCGTGGGCACGGTGGGCATGGTGGGCACGGTGGGCGTCTTCTCATCCGTGAGGATTTCGACCCCATGACCACCACACTGATGCCGGAGCCGCACTGCCCAGGACCAGGAGGAGGGAGTCCTCCCGAGCTGCTCCTTTTCACGACGGTGTGGGCCGTTGTGGGCGCGCCGGCGTGTCCCACAGGTGTGTGGTGGGGGGACTGAGTGGCCGTTTGTCTGCCTCCTGCCTCTCGGCCCTTGCCATGACCGACGGTGGGCGTCCAGCCTCCAAGTGCCGCTGAGCTGCCACCTCCCTCCCCGCTGCTCACCCTTAAGAAGCACGAAGGCTGTCTACCCTTGGACTGCCCAACCCGCTCACACTGGTCATGCTCGGGGGTCGTGCAGTTCTGACCCCGTTCGTCTTTACTGCCTCCTTCTGCACTAAGCGAGCCTACCCACTGAGACGCTGCAGGACGGTCTCCTGGACTTCCTTCCCCAGTGGTTGCTGCGGGCTCCTCTCACGGACCCATGTCACGCCGTCAGGATGGATGGCAGACGGACCCGGGTCTCACCCGGTCAGATATGGGTACGGACTTGTCCCTCCGCTCAGGGCCTGCCCTTCCTTCCCGAGCTTCTGTCGTTCGTGGTGTATCTACGTGTGCCACACGCCGTTATAACCCGGACACCGTGTACGATTTTCTGTCTTACACAGAAGCTGACAGAAGGGAAGAAAACACGCACGCTGACGGCGCGTCATTCGAACCTTCTCACTTACGGTTCCTTCCGAAATATCTCATGCCTCCTGCCTCTGCGTGGTCACTGGTGAACACTCGGCTCTCCATACTGCGGGCCCCACAGACAACACGTCATCTTCTACAACTGCTCCTGATATCAGTTAAATGGAGAGAGAAGAAAACTATAAATTCACGTTGCCCGATAATTACACGGTGCTCTTTGCGTGATCCTGGTCTCTGGGTCCCTGGCTTTCAGACCGAAGAGCTCCCTTCCAGATTTCTCATAGGTCAGGCTGGCTCACAATGAATTCTCTCCGTTCCCAGCCAGGAAGGTCCTCATCACGCCTTCGTTTCTGACAGAGTTTTGCCTGGTTGATGCTTTTTTCCTCCAACACCTGGGCGTGCCACGGTCTCTGACGAGAAGCTGGCTGCGCGTCCTGCAGGCGCCCTCGGCGGTGCCGTCCAGTCGTCCACATGTGCTCTGTCTCCGGCTTTCAGCACTTTTACCACAACGTCTCTGGGCGTGGATCTCTGTGCTGACCCTGCTTGGAGTCTGTCGGGCTCGGGATGTGTGAGAATGCCTTCCATCCATCTGGGGGGTTTTCGGCCCTTCCCCTCCATGCCCTCCCGGCTCCCACTGTGGGCACGCACTACTCTGCTCGTTCTTTCTTCTGAGACTGAGCTCGACCCTCGGGCCCCTGGAGAACGTTCATTTCCCTGCTGCACTTTGCAACGTTGTCCACCTACTTGCTCTCGTCCCCCCGCACGGCCCTCACGGTGGCTGTGCTCACCGGCAGCTTCTCTGGCCCACGTCTTCCCTGTGAGTGGAAGCAGGAGTTGTGGTTCCTGTCCTGTAGCAGCTGGGTCTGGCCTCTCCCTGGCCAGCATGGCTGCTGCGTGCCGTGACCAGCCAGGCCGTTCGGGCACATGAAGAGCCTGCTGAGCACTCTGGCCATGGAGACACTCGTGTGGAAAGCGGAGCCTGTGAGCCCACCGTTGCTCACTTCCACGTCTAGTCCCCGTGAACAAGAACAAAATACAGCCAGAACCGCACATCTGCCAGTTTCTCTGGTACAGAAAGAAACGAGGTTTGCAAACCTAAGTCACCCGCCTTGGCTGACGGGGAGCCACCGTGCGCCTGACTCCACTGTGGTCAAGGGTCAGAGCCGTGGGGCACACCCAGAAACCCCAAGCTCCCGCCACGGCCACACGTACGAAGTTCAGGAGAAACAGAGGAAGGCAGGTGGGAAGGAGCCCCGTGAGTGTTCCGGGCTCAGGGACGAGCGGAAGCCGGCTCGTAGGAGGTAAGAGAGTATGTCCCACACAGCAAGCAGAGTCTGAGCAAAGTCTGGGAATGCTTGGTTCTCATGGTCAGAGATGTGGCTCCCAGAACGGGGGGCGCCTGTTGGGGGCTCAGCCCCCCACCCCCACCGTCACAAGTTGGAGGATTTCAAGCTTCTTGTTTGCCATGTTCAGATGCTCTCCACGGGACCAGGAGAAACTTCCGAGCTGGAAGCTTAGACTTCTACTCCCTATGCACGCTGACCACGGAGACGCAGGAAACCTAGCGCCCTGGGACTAAAACCACGTTGCCCCACGGACCTCCAGTGCAGAAGGCCGGCACCCAAACCACATCAAAGCAAAGTCTCTTTCCAACAAGCCCTGGTGCCTGTCGTTTGTGGGCACGTGAACCAGCGAAAACGAAGAAACAAAACAGGACGTTCACTCTGGGGATCGGTGGCGCACAGGGCTCAGCTCAGTATATGCTGAGCGCCTGCAGCCCCCGCCCCTTGAGGAGAGGACACTCCCGGTGGGCTCCGGCCAGGCCTGAGTCTTCGTGAAAAATGCCTCAATTTCTTTTTTTATTCGACAGAGAAAACAAGAGCAGGACCAGAGCTACAAATCAGCAAGAAGATGTCATGAGTCACGGGCACCAGCCAGCACCTCCATACCCGGGTTCTCAGAGCGGGTGGCAGGCCGGCTCCTCAGAGGCCCCAGTGGGACCCCTGCACAGAGAGGAAGACACAGCCCAGCACGGTGATCGTGCAAGGCTTACCATCACCCAATACGGAACTTTAAAACAACTAGTTCCTAAAACAACCGAACAGCGTTTCACACCGCTCTGCTGCATGGCTTGACGGGTGGGACGGCACCAGCACCGTGAGAAGCGGCTCCGTCTGCCTGCTCCGAAGCGTGGCTGCAGGTCCACTTCCCTTCTCGGAGTAAACTGCTACACAGGGAACCACCAATCTCTGCGCCCTCTCTCTGGTCGCTGCTAGAATTTTTGGCCCAATCCTGTTTTGTAACTGGACTGTTCAAGTAAACTAAACTCTTTTGGGCTGTTTATTCACCTACAGAACGTCTTAGGGTCGGACCAGATGGGGTGTGAACAGACTCAGTGGGTAAAGAGCCCCCACACAGAGGGAGATCCCAGTTACAGGGCGAGCACACGCGTGTGCGGTCTGTACCGGCCTCGATTCACTGGCTGACCTGCAGCGACCCTGAGGCGGCACCACCAACACCCCCATTTCAGAAGAGGAAACAGGCACGGGAGGTTCGAGAGCTTGCCCACTGTTGTGTGGCTGGAAGGAGGTTCTTGGGACGCGTGTCTGCTCGTTTCTCGTCATGGGGGGTCGGCAGGGGTTGGGGTGGTCCTGCTGAAGAACCCCTGGCCTGGCGTGAGCAGCCTGGGCTCTGATGCATGGCGTGCAAACACTGCAGGGCACATGGGGCAGGATGAAGACAGCAGGAAGCAGGGGAGAGAGGCCCTCACCGCGGCAGACAGCAGGTACCACCGCCAACACTGCGTGCAGAGCTGGAGCAACGCTGTCTGAATTCCGAGGGCCACAGTGCCCTCCCGGGACCACTGATTCCCCTCCACTGTCAAGCTAGCGTGGGCAAAACCAAGAAAGCATTTCCTGAGGCGCGAAGTTTGCCTGCCTTCCACACACACTATCCCAGAAAGCTTCTGGAAGATGCACCCACTCCACCAAAACAAGAGAACAAACATGGTGTTGGAGCCATGGAGCAGTGAGGCCAGTCCCGGCAGGCAGCAGGGCCCCACGGGGAGGCTCAGGGACGCTTGGGGACAGCAGCTCTGGCTTCGGGCCAGACTGAACTGAGCCACTGGGGTCGGAAGACTTGGAAAGAAGCAAAAAAGAAGGAAGTTGAGCAAAGAGACCATGAGGTGATAAGCGAATCCGAGTGAGACAAGGAGATGCTTCGGAGGAGACTCCTCGCACACCACTCGGTCCAGGAGAGGACTTGGTCACAGTGGTGGCGCTGGCCGGGAGGCTGCCGCGGCGTCAGCGCACACCACCCACCGACGGGCTGCGGAGCAAGAGCGGGGCTTGTGGAAAGGTGGGAGCCGGCCACAACGCGCTGCCATGGTGCCGCCTCTCTCCGCCCCCGGCTGGCGACCGCTGGTCCTGCAGGTGTTCCCACCAACCACACACAGGAAGCGCTTTCCCAAGGGGAGGAAATAAGATCTCCACGAGGCGTAACTGAAACCACAAAGACTGTTCTGTGATTGCATCGCACCTGCAGACGCCACGGGGCCTGCCGCCTGCCCTGGCCCACCTCACCTGGGCCCCCGGCTGCCTGCGGTGGTCCTCCCGCTGCATGGTGTGGCCTCCAGTGTGGCCTCCGGCGTGGCCTGGGGCTCCCGGGGTGGGGGCCTCTTCTTCTCGCTGTCGCTGTCGTCACTGCCCTCTCCTAGGATGTCATCCACCTGGCAGAGGACGAGAGTCAGTGTGGGAACACATCCACCTCCCATCCCACGTCCCGTGGCCCCCGCCCACACCCAGCCACACGCACACGCTTTTGGTGGATGGGGTGCACGTCCAGCCCCACGCTGGGCCAAGTCCCTGGGTCTGCAGACGCACTGCACCAAGGGGCACCGAGCAGGTGCATGACGAGGGCGAGGGAAAGCTGGGAAGGCCCAGGCCACCGCTCCTGGGATCCCAGGACCCCACGTGTGACCCTGGTGCAGGTCATGGGGACACCCGGCAGTCATCTCTTGGCGGCATGATTCTAACAGGGGTTTTCTCGCTAGTGCGCGAATGAACTTTACAGTGAACAGAATCAGAGGATTCTGTTCAAATGCTCATGATCAATGAGCCACACAGAACGACTGCCTTCCAGGAAGCGCTCTGGAGTCTTGGGGTGGGGGCAGCTGCTGCCGGTGGGGTCCCCAGCTGTGCCCGGGGGCACCTGTTCTCTCCCACAGGTCCCAGGCCGAACCATTCACAGACATGCCAAGTGAGGGTGATGGGAACTCATAGGCAAGGGCCCTAGAATCAGCCCTCACCGCTCCCCTATAGCTCGGGGCAGATCTGCTTCCGGACGCCGGGTCCCCAGGGACGCCCGCCAGGGGAGGCTCCCATGGCTCTCCCACCAGCACAGCTAGGCCGGGCTGCCCAGGCCAAGGGGGATGAAAGCTGCCTCCTAACACCTGTTCAGTCAGAAGGAGCTGTTCCGTCAGATTTGGGGTGGGCCTGGAGACAGAAGATGGGGTGAGGGTTGGCCTTCCACCTGTCTGACCTTGGTCTCCATGCCTCTCTCTCAAATTCTCCCTGGTCCTCTCACAAAGACACTGGATACCAGAAGAGATCAGGTGGAAAGGAGAAAATAAGGAACGGGAGGTGACCCACTGCACCAGGACAGAACTGTCCTGTCAACGGCTTTGGATTTCTGAGCACCTCCAACGACATTTTTGGAACACTGCTTGTTTTCTCTGCCGGCACAACTGAAATTGGGATCTTTCTTTGTTCTAACTTAACATGTGACAGAAACACTGTGTGGCCCCCATCGGTGGGTGGGCTGGGGGCCCCGCAGTGCAGGGCAGCAGAGCCAGCCCTTCCTAGGGGCGTGTGTGGTCAGGGTGGCCAAGCCCGAAGGACAGACGTTCACAGAGGTAACTCCCAGGCTCAGAAGCTCGGCTTCAAGGCCTCTGTAACTTCCCCAAATGTACGCACGCCTGAGAAGTGCCAACACGTTTCAGGACGTTAACATCAACTTATTAAAAAAGGCGCAAAGTGGAACACAAAGATGACCACCCTAACAAGTGCATCGCTTGAGTCCTAGGGACCACACTTCAGAACTGAAGGTGTTTTTCCCCCTCAAAATATATATACAGAAAAAGCAAACAACGATGTCAAAAATCCTCTAAGTCAACATAATTACGTCTTTAGGACCTCAAAGTGGATGATTACGTAACAAGGTTAACTGATGTGTAAAATAGTAAAAGAGATATATTTATTGGTCTCTGTCCCTCTGTCCTGACATGGAGCTCCTGAGCCCCTTGCACTTTCCAGATGGACAGCAGCATCTCTTTTTCTAATGAGGCGACTCTAGGTGGGCTCTGGGCGGGTCTGGTCACCGGAGACCGGCCAGAGCGAAGCCTGGAGCCTGCAGCCCCACCCCCACCCTCCAGGCCTCGGGGAGCTTCCGCATCCTGGCAGGCGGCCCACCCCAACTCCACGGGGACGGCAGCCCCTACACTCGGGACCCTGCGCACCGCACCCTATGTGGCGCTTCGCCTGTTCATCTGCGTCTGTCATGCTCTTCGTTACGTAATAAGCCGCTAAACGTAGCGCAGGAGCAGCTCTAGCAAAGGATGGAATATGCCAGGAGCAGGCTGTGGGAACCCCGAGTCTCAGCTGGTTGGTCACCCGTAGGTGTGACAAGCCCGCACCCCCCACGTGTGACTGGCGTCTGACGAGGGGGAGTGTGGAGGCTGGCGGTGTCAGAGCTGCTTGCTGTGACCCCCACATATCTGGGCGAGAATGGATGCGTCTGTCGACCCACTTCCCAACACGGACTTAAGACAAGAGCCACCGGGTGTGAGGGCACCGTTTTCCCAACTGCCAGGCCATGCTCTGCAGGGACGCCGGGCCGGCTGCAGCCAAGGTGAAAGCTCTCTGTGGGAACCCTGCTCACAGCGGCTTTCAGGCGTTTTGAACTTGGAACTACAGGGATATTATGGCTACTTAAATGTTAAATTTAAAAAATCCATTAATTCAGAAAGACCAGGTTTTCAGCTTATTCCAGAAAACACAGAAAGGAAGAAAGGCAGTCAGATGTACTTAACTCACAAAAACGGACTTTTCCCCATGGACAACTGGGTCGTCCCCTAAGGAAGCTCCCGGCAAGGCTGGCCAGCTGCAGCCCCTCCCTACAATGGGCCAAGTGCATGCCCTCCTGGCCCCGCCCCACCAGCCCCTCAGCGCATTCAGGGACAGGGCCGCTCACTCCTCGCCTCCCGGCATCAGGCACCCCCACAGGGCCTGTGAGCTTCTCCGCATGGACCACGAGGGCTCTGATGGATTAAGAGGAGGTCCTAATCCAGAGCAGCTTCCACCCGATACTATCAGTCGCTCCCACACTGACCTCAGTGAGAATATGGAAACGGCGACAGCTACGTCAATAAAGCAATAATCATCATGTCACTATAAAGTTTTTACACACAGGGTTTGCTCCTAAGCTAAATGCATTTAATAGAAAGCATGGAGTTAATTCTAAGAAGTTAGCGCATTCACACTTCACCATTACGTTCAATTGGTTGTATTTACTCTATGTTGATGAGCAAATCTCCTATTAGAATATTCTATTAAATTTTCCTTTGAAAATACTTCAGGCCTTTAACTCTGCATCATACCTTTTCAAGAGAAAAAAAAAGAATTTAAAAAATCAGTTATTTTAAACGTGACCACCAAAGTACACAATCACAGCCCCTCGGAGACCGCGAAGTGACCCGAAAGTGTTGGTGCTGTCTCCGAGTAGGAGCCCGGTCGCTTCTCGAGTCGGCGGACAGCTAACCCAAGTGTGTGTTCACTCTGCCAGCTGATTGGAAGATTCAGAAAAACACTGTGCACGGCCCAACTAAAATCGTGGATACACATTAAAATCTGGCCGTATCTAAATTATGCTTAAACTTGCTCTTCCTCATTCTGCTTTTCTCATATAAAAGGATCTGTTTCAGAACAAAAGGCATTTTTCCAGGGCTTTCTTTTACACAGAGGTAACTGGGCTTTTTGAAAAACAGTAATGTGTAATGAACTAGTTATTTCATAAATACTATTTAAAAAGATGCTAGGGTAAAAACTTTAGAATCTTAAGGAAAAATCTAAAAGCAAGTATGTGAAGAGAAGAACAAAATTCATTTTATACTGAATTAACTACTGAATTCTCCAAGGGCCAACACGGATCACACTGAATGCACTGGAAAACATTCCCATCCCTCACTTGGAAGACACAGGACCATGGGGATTACGGACTCCTCACGGCCTCTGTCTGCAGAGAAGTAAGGCAGCCAAGCGGAGAGTCGTGAGAGAGGGAACAGAAACACGTCCCGGGCTGGAAAAGCAAACTTCCAGTCACTCCCTCTAACAGGCGACCTTCTCTCTTGATAAAACTGGAAATGTGTCTAGACACATTAGAGATTACTTTCTCCAAGGAGGACGCAGAAAAAAGGGGACCGAAGCGGAGCTGCCCAAGTCCACCTGGACCTGTAAACTCGAAACAGACAAGGCCAAGAAAAAGCCTGCCATTCCCTCTGCCGCAGCGGCCTGGGAGCCTGCAGGCAGCAAGAAAACGCCCAGGCAACATTGGTGGCCGTGGCTTCAGGCCATCGGCGGGCTTGCCACAGTTCCTTCGGCTGTGGCCCCCTGCACGGACTGACCTGGCCGAGCCTGCAGGACAGACACTCCAGGAAACGAGAAATAAATTAGGACATGTTTCCCCATTTCACTCTCCTACTATTAAAATGCTGTTTTCCACAAATTATCTTCAATCTCAAGTGATTTTTCTAAAGGTTAATGTATGTTAGTCGTCTCACAACATCTAGAAAGTTCATGACCCTGTTTACGGAGCTGACTGCTTCCTGATGCAACACAACACCGTGCTAAGACACAAGAATTCTCACGGTGAGAATTTGGTGAAATAACTTTGGGAAGCCTGCTAACCCATGTAAATCCCTGAATGTCACAAATGTATCTGTTGGTCCATGAGTACCTGCTCCAAACAGAAGCGTGTGAACAGAAGGGTCACTTGGCAAAGTTACGGAGGCATCCCTGCCCAATGTCCGGGCCTGATTCCATTCCAAGGAAGAAAGCCCGTTTGGCGTGACCACGAGGCTGCTCAGGCTGGACACATATAGAGATTGCACGGCAAGCCTGACCGCTGAAAGGGCTGAAGAAAAAAGGAAAACATTCAGGCTGCCATGAAAACAAGCAATTAAACCTTTGCAAGCGCTTACTGCTCATAAAATGTGCACATGACGCCTAGGATTAGAGACTTCTGTGACCTAGCCTCAAATAACTCTCTCAACGATCCCCAGCCGTCTCTTCCGTGTGTGTGGCTGCCAATGAACACCGAGTCCTGCCATGTGCCCTGTCCCTGCAACCCTGACTGGGAGGCATCCTCTCCGAGCACACACACAAGGGCTCCCAGCACTCCGCAGGGCCCTCCTCAAATGCAAGCCTTCTCCACACAGCCTGCTGTGGGGCCAAGAGAAGACACAGAACACGGACAACGTCACTCTGCTTTATGAAACTCTGCAACTGGCCAGACTGGTCTGTAGCATCAGAAACCAGTAAATTTATGCCTTCGACCAAGCTCTGGGGGTTTTCAGCCATCCATCCGCCAAGTAGCTGTGCCACACCGATGTCCTCCCCGTCTTGGGAATTCCGACGCGCACGTGATGGCTCTGATGGTGACCGGGCGGCCCCGACGCTCTGACCACGGCCCCCGATCTGTTTCCCAGCTTGTCTTCAGGGTGGTGTCGGCAGCCCTGCTCGCGGGCTCTTTCCTCTTCGCCTCCACTCGATCGGGGGAGTGTCTGGAGAGCGTCAGGGACTGTGCTTAGCATGTGCCTTTCTCAGTTCTGAAATTCCCGTTGCTTGTTCTTCATCACGTGCATTCCCTTCAAGGCTGCGCGCCTCTGCCCAGGGAGCACGGCGCCGAGCTGCTCTGCAAGTGCTGGTCTCAGAACCCCGACGTCCGGGCTGGCTGGGGTGGGCGTCTGCTGCCGCTCACTCAGACTGGGCCTGGACAGCTCTGACAGGCCATCCTCTTGGAGTCTCTGGAGAACACGCGTCTGTGTTAGCAGGCGACCAGCCTGGTGAGGGCGGGTAAGATACAGAGTTCTGCCTCCTTCTGTGGACTGCGACATGAATTTTATGCTTTTGTGATGCTGTTCCATGGCCTCTTTGGATCTCACAGGGAGGTGAGCCTGTGGCTCAGTCAGCGCCTACACAGAATTGGGGTGCTCCCCTCAGCCCCTGAGCTGTTGCACAGTATGGTGTGGCTGGGGCTACCCACGGGGAAACAGGTAGAGGAAGGTGCCTCCATACTCTCTGGGCCACAGATCTCCTGTCCCCAGACCCTCTGCGTTTGGTGCCTGCCCTAGAACAGAGCCGGGGCAGAGATGCCCCTGCCTCCAAATCGGGGCAAGAGCTGGGGACACAGGAGGAAAAATGCCAGAACACCCACTACCATGCTTGCTCTTCCCTGCTGCACCCATGCTGGCTTTCAGGAACCTCTTTGCTCCTTCTCGCTTTCTGAAATTTCAATTTTTTTTCCCCTTAAAGTAAGCTCTAGGCCCAACATGGGGCTCGGACTCATGACCCTGATCAAGAACTGCCTGCTCTACGGACTGAGTGGGGCCCTCCTTTCTCTGTTCCATGGACTTGAGCTGCAGGTACAGGGGAGGCTGGGGGAGGCCGTGGCGGGGGTTACCCACCTGGGCCAGCACGGGGGGGGGGGGTGGTCAGCGATGGTTTGCTCTTCCTCCAAACCATGATCCTTCCCTGCACTTCTTCAGTGTGTGTGAGTAGCATCATTCGCTGGTTCTCTTCATTATTTATGGCTAACACTTCACCTACTGACCTGACTCTAAGCAAATCTTCTGTTTTAACATATTAAACCTTTCACTTTCAGAACAGACTGTTGCATGTTTTAACTTGAAGGGTGGAACCTTTGTTTTGGAGCCACAACCCCCACATCCCACCACAAAAACTGCTCATCGGCCTCTGAACACACACAGTGAGAATTCCATTCTGTACTTTTCTTGTGTGTCTGCCTAAAATGTAAACACACATGAATAAACCTGATCCATGAGAACACCACACTACAATAAAACATACAACCTCTGAGAAGTGACACCTTGTGAAAAATCACACACAGGGTCGAAGACTCCATTAATTCTAAGGATCATAATCTGGGCAAAGCATTATGAACGTGTTAACAACAGTAACAATCCTGACCCAGGAACACAAACTAGAACAGTGTCGCAGACACACCTGCGTGGGCCCCCACCACCCCCCAAAGCTGGGGTCCATGGTAGCTTCTGGAATAAACTTGCTTCGTCCCAACATTTTGAAGCCAATAGAAAATGTGCCTGTTTTATTCCGAATGTAACTGCAAAACAGCATTTGCTGCCAGATGGGGCAGACCGGCCATCAGGGGTGGGAAAAGCTACTCTGTGAAGATTTTCCTGATGCACGAGTCCCACACCGAGTGCAGCTTCGAAGCACAAGGGAAAAAGTGGTGGCGTGTGGCACCAGGCCGAAATCACCCCGGGCAGCTCCCCAGCATCGTGAATCCTCCAAGAGCCAAATAAATGGATGAAACCGTGCGCGTGGACACTCTGGTCAGCTCATGTGGCACCATAACTCTCCAGACAACAGCACACCCATGACGGAGGCCCCACCTCCTCTCAGGAAAGGTATCACTGTATACAAGCAGCAGGCGGCCGGAGCTCACTATGCTTACAGGTGGTGCTTACTCTTCAGAAGCAAACCTACAAGTTCAACAAAACCAAAGCATCCACACTACGAAATGAGGCTCGCCATCTCATGCATGACAGAACCTGCCACTGTGCTCAAACTGCCCACGGTGTGACCACCTGTGTCTGAACCACAGCAAAGGGTGACCACGGTCATGGAGTCTTGGCAAAAAGCTCTGCTTTGTGTGAACCACAAGACACAAAGCAAATTGGTACCAACATGACTAAAAACAGAAAAAATAATCACACTAGACAGCGTATGCAGCAGTCCCTCCCTATGCACGGGGTATGCTGCAGGACCCCAGGGGATGCCTGAACCCTAGACATACGTGTCTAGGATAAAGCTGAACCAACAGCGAAAGGTCACCAGTAACTAGTGGTGGAACAGAACGTCACAGCGACACGTTGCTGGTGAGATGCGTGTGAACGTGGTCTCTCTCAGAGCATCACCACCTCCTCTCACCTCGCTGCTCCCACCTTCCTCCTCCAGTGGGGACACGAAAGGGGCGAAGAACGTCAGGCCGCTACTGACCACCTGACCACACGTCTGGAGGAGGACCCCCAGCCTCTGGAGCACGGCCTGCTGCAGGTACCCCGAGCCTGCAGCAAGTGAACCCCTGGATGAGGGGGGCCACGGTGGCGTTAGAACTCTTTGAAAACAGTCCACAGAAGGTTCTGTCTCAGACCGTGGTTTGCAAGGATGGTCTGAGATGCCGGCACAATGCCTGGTGCATGACAAGGACTGACAGGCCAGGGGCAGGCCCTGCAGCACCCAGAGTACCTCGTCACCAGTGAGACGCGCCTCCAGGGACTTGAGTTGAGCTGCGTTTACAGAGAACTCTGGCAGCAGGACAAAGGAGGGACAGAAACGAAGGGGACCGCGCCTGCTGGGGGCTGGGCGAGGTGTCCGGTTCCAGACACAGGGCCTCTGACAGACACACTGCGGAACACCCTGGCTGCGGAGCGCCCGTCGGTGTGGACTGAAGCCCGGCGGGACAGCTGCCTCGGGCGGAGCCAATACAACTACAGAAGGCATGGAGTGACTGCACAGGTGAGCGAGCACAGGGCGGAATCGGGACAGGGCCCAGGATGGTATGGGGACCTCCTGATATGACAAAGGTGAGTAATCTCACATTTCTCGATCCTATTTCCCAGGACCCTCCATCTACTGAACCAAGTAAGAGAACTGCCTAATATGTGTACAGAATTAAGCCAGGGGGCCTGTGGCAGATCTCACAATTCCCAGAACCTAACTGTATTTAAAACAAATGTTTTTGTCAGACAGATCACTGAAAGAGCTCATACAAGACATTTTGTTATTCAGTCGACGTTCTTGATAAATCCAAGAAAAAAACACAAAAAGCAGGCCACCTAAGTCAGTTCGCCGATGTGTACAAATTTCTACAGAAACCAGGACAACTCTGGAAAAGCAATCCACCCTGAATTATCTCAAAAGAACGAGGGCTGCTAGAAAATAAAACCAGTCCAACATGTTGCTGGTAGAAACATGACCCCTTTCTATCAACCCACTCCAGTTTTTAGGAAGCTTCCTGGGATTCTCTCCAGAGGTTTCAGGATTTCCTACAAGCCTCACCCTCCCTTCTACTCTAACGAAAGACCTCAGGGTCACTGCCTCGCAGACTGGGGTGCTCTCAGAAACCTGCCTGTGAAACACGATCGTCACACAGGTCTTCATCTCACAGTATCTGCTCTCCTCCTGACCCAGAGCTGTGTGAGGTGAGTACGGCACGCTGCGTGAGACTCAGCGAAGCGGACGCAGGACCGAGTGTTACTTCCTCAAACTCACAGAGCAAGTGCCCAAGACCAGTGTCCGCTGAGGCCACGTGTCTGCTTTCTAGCAGCACTCCGTGAGGCTGATGTGCATCTCCCGCCACCTGGACAACGGTGCTTTAAAGACCCTTTCTGGGCGTCTGGGTGTTTCAGAAGGGGACACGGGTGGCGACAGCATCTTCTGACACCTGGGTGTCCCTCCTGTCGGGGGCACACTCGGTTCAGGACGTCCCCATGTGACCTGGCATGAAGCTGCTCTGAGACCACCTGCGGCCGCTGCACCACCCGCTGACCACACGTAGCAGCCAGGGGCCCAGGACTGTCCCTCCAGTCGCGGCTGCTTGCTGTGGCTCTTGGGGACCTTTTCTGCTCCGGATGGAACCGCAGACAAGAGGGACCCCGTCGTACATGGGCTGGGCTGTGCACCTTCGTCTCCCTGCTTCTCAGCTTCTGATTTCTAAACCGTGCAGTCTGTGGCCCACCGTGCTTCCCAAGAACTGGGAATCCAGTCAGAGGAGCAGGGGTGGAGGCTCGGCTCTGGCTGCCACTGGGCAGGGCGCCCAGCGTCTGTGCCCAAACGCAGCTGTGGTCTCCCTGGCGGGGTGCATGGGACTGAACCTCTGTTCTCGCCCCACTTACAGCACAGCCCAGTGCTTGCCGGTCCGAAGTCCAAGACTGCTCTCGCCCTCCACACCTCCTGTTGCTGAGGAGCCAGACGTAAGGCTTGAAGGCTAATTTTTATTTCTCAGAGTGACGGTAAGATTCCCACCCCTCTGATATGGAGTGAGTGCCGCAATCAGCGTTGCCTCCCAGGACTGGAGCGTCGCCGGGCGGCCAGGAGGACGGGGGAGGCAGGTGCTGGCGGCCCCACCCCGAGGGCCCCTGCGGGGTCGGCAACTCCCTTAGAGATATACAATAGCACTGAGGAAATTTTTTTGGAGAAGGCATTTTTATGAAACAAAAAACAGCACATATACCAGCTAATGTTCAAAAAAATGGCAGAGAGAGGAATTCAGCACATCTGCAAACACGGTGTAACCGTCATCAGGTAAACCAGCATCTGAAGATGATAACCTGAGATGCTGGTGAGATTTTGTGCTAAGTGTAACATTTTCCTGCTGCGACTGAAAATAAACTAAGAAACGTTTTGCTGGGTATGCATCTTCCCAGTGGTCGCCATGAACACAGAGCGTGGCGTGGTGCTGGAGCAGAGTGAGGCCGCCGAGGGGCCGGCTGGGAGTGTGCCAAGAAGGGGCCACGTGCACTCGGATGCGTGATGAGGTTTTCTGCACAGAAGCTGCACAACCACCTACAAGTAAACGGAGACCCCCACAGGCAGGTGGGGCCCTCTCAAGGGCGCTGGCCTAGGGCAGGGCATGAGGGCCACAGGGCCCGGGGGCTGACAGGACTCAGGATGGGCTGACATGCGAGCGTCGGTCATTTCCGAAGACGACCCAGGAGACAGACAACAGACTTACAAAATTATCTGCAGCTCAGTGCTGTTTGGTTCCGAAAGAAAAATCCCCACCGTATTTAGTCTCCGATTCAAAACAGGCTCAGGCCCTATTATCCTTATTCCCACAACTAAGCATTTAAAAAAACAAAAACCCCAGCGATGTGGCCTAAATCTATTTAGTGGTGTAACGGTAAGATCCTACAATAAACTGCCGGCCGTGACCCAGGCAGGCGGTCATCGAGGGTCTCCCGCTGGGCCGTGCAGGCCACCAGCAGCCCCACCCACCCGAGGCCGGGCCCTCGTCAACGACGGGGGCGAGCACTCGCCCGTCGGCCCCACCGGTGGGTCGCAGCTGGGCTTTCCAGTGTTGCCGATGCCCTGACGCGTCACTCAAGGCCGCTGCACATCTCTCAGTGGAAGCGTCCCTGGGAAACCAAGGGTGGTGCGTGAGCGCGGTCCGCGCCTGCCCCTGGCGCGCTGGCGCCCGCGGGCCTCACCTCTTTGTCCATACTCTCTAAGTCCTCCTTACAGAGCGTGTACAGTGGCATTGTCTCTGACATGCTGGGCTGTCGCTTCCGTCCACTGGGGCCGGGCTGCTCTCCGGGTCGGTTATCTGGCAGCTCTTGAGCAAGCATCTGCCGCGGCGGCTGAACCACTCTGAAATGAATGTCACAGGTCCCACGTGAGGAACGGCACTTTGAAGGACTCCTGGCTCTTGGAGCAGGTACATAAATACATACAAACAGAGAGCATTTTAGTCACGAAAACCCACCGTGTCTCTCAACAGCGCCTACTTATGCTTTCTCAGAGCTGACTCCCCAAATCCGAGTGACGCCCCCTCGGGCTGGAAGCCAACACCTACCTTCTTGTGCCAACACAACACCACTGCATTTGGTTCCCTCATTTTAGAACAAAGGGCAACATGTGAAGAGCTACTGAACAATTTCCTAGAAACAGCAGGAAATGTTATTTATTCTCAAATACAGTCATGCAAGTCATAAGACTCTTAAAACGACAAAGGCAACAAACTGTTTCTATCCATATTCTCTGGAACCGAAAGAATGTGCGGCGCTAGGAAGCAGGTGCACGGGGCTGAAGTCAGCCGTCCACCGAAGGGCAGGGGAGGCAATTCGGGACGACGAGTGCACAGTTCTGTTAGACGGTCAAATATTAACACAAAAAAACAGCGAGTGCTGCGGCAGTGCTCTTCCCTGGGGCCCACCCCAGGCTGGCCGGGTAGTTTCTCCCAGCACCTTCCACGCTCACGTCTGTCTCTGCGTCAGACCCAAGCACATGCTCTCGCATGTCATGACCCTGAGAGATGAGGGGCTCATGCATGGCTGGCGGGTCCGCCCCAAGTGGCTGCTTCTAGGGGCTGCTCACTGGGGTCGGAGCCTGCACGAGGACACCTCAGGCCCCATGGCCACTGCCAGTCACATGCTCCCTCCCTGAGATGCTGATACAGTAAGACCTCATGATTCTGAGGAAAAACAGGGGTGCTACATCCAAACCCCGTAAGTGAAGAGAAGCAGCTATGCTAGGAAGTGAGACTTCTCCCCGATGAACATAAAGCGCCACCACACTGCGCCGCCCTCTTCTTCCTCAAACGTCAGAGCACACACCTCACCAGTGTGTCCACACAGCTCCCCACCTTGGCACCAGGACACCGCCACCCCCACTGACCGGCAGCCCCAACTCGGGAAGACAGCAAAGTATCTTAAAAACAAGTACATTACAGTCTCCCCTCAGAAAACTGGTTTCAGCTTTAACCAAAACCTGAAATGTGCAGGCGGGTGACCCCCCCCCCCCGCCCCAAGGGGCCGCTGGTCAGGGTGCGTGGGCCGGCCAAGCCGCATCTGCATGGGC
The DNA here is from genome assembly GCF_037043125.1 of Eumetopias jubatus. Taxonomy (NCBI): domain Eukaryota; kingdom Metazoa; phylum Chordata; class Mammalia; order Carnivora; family Otariidae; genus Eumetopias; species Eumetopias jubatus. The sequence goes on from NW_028274822.1 coordinate 488,864, forward strand.
GCTGGCCCTCGAAAAGGCATGATTCTCTTCATCTCACAGGGCACTGGATTGGCCACCAAACCAAGGGCCCCCGAGTCTCCCTTCGCCAACAATACCCCACACCGGAGGCGGCAGAGCTTGGTCCTGTGTTTCCACCAAAGGGCAGCTCCCAGCAGGTGGGCACAGAGGCAGAGGGCAAGCACCATCCTTAGCCAGAGCCACAAAAATGCAAACAAGCCACTCTTTTCGTTATGCTTCTTATCCGTTGGCAAATAGCTACCTTGTTAAAAACGCGATACTGTGTTAACACGCAATGGCTTCCTGTTACTCTGAAACGCGTGAATGAGTGTCTCCCAGACAGCTCAGTTCCTATGTCTGACATGGTCAGCTCTGGGGGACGAAACCCCCAGGACAAGAGCTCCCTGTTCCTGACACCATGCTGCTCGCACAGCTCCCCCCAAACGGGACGACAAGTGCAAAGAGAAAATAAAACACAGAGGGATTCACTGCTATTCTGAGCTGCAAGCTGACCTTCAGTCCCCGGCAGGCAGGTGGGCCTCTGCCACCCTCCTGGGAGCTCAACCCTAGACCTGGGCCTCTAGGGGACCACAGAGGACGGACGGAGGAGGAGGACCAGGAGCGGGCGACACGAAACACCAAAAGGCAGACACAGAGCCCCAAGAACAGGCTGCTCTCTGCAGCGGAAGCTCAAAGAGAGGCTGCCTTGTAGGACAGGAACGCCTGAGAGAGGCACTGCTCTACTGCAGGCCACCACCACAAGCTGTGTCCCCGCCAGCAGTCTCCGGGAAGGCTGAGTGGGGAGCCAAGGCCCTTCCTCCCAGCCAGCCTGTAACAAGCACCCCACCACCATGCCGTGTCCATGGAGACCAACGTAGGCAGGAGCCTGGACAAGCACCCTACCCTGCCGGTAACAAAGCCCCCAGTCCAGGCTGGGAGGTGTCAGGGTCAGATGTTCATCTTCTCCCAGTGGTAACAGCAGTGACCCCCAGGGACAGCCGGAGCCCCCATGGCCTGGCGGCAGCAATGACCACCCCCATGCAGCAGGTGCCAAACGAGGCCGGCGCACACCTGGACTTCCCGCTGGGCACAGGTGAGGCAGTGCATCCACCTGGGCTGCTGGCGCACAGCCGGGCAGAGACAGCCAGGCACAAGGTCTGAATAAGGTCCCGATGCTCACAACGTGATATGAAGCCGTCCAGGCTTCAGTCGAAAATCACTCGTCCTACCAAGAACCAGGAAGGTCTCAAGCTGAATAAACGTCACCTCTGAGATGGCAAAGATGATAGAAGTCCTGACACGGATGTTATCGCATCGCAGGAAAAGATGCTGCCACAAGAACTACAGGCCCACAAAACGTTAAGTGAGAAAACCCGGCAAAGAAGCAGAAGACACAAAGAAGAGCCGAGCAGAAGCTTGAGAACTGAAAACATTGTGACAGGCACAATTTTTAAAGATGCAGGGAATGGGCTCTACTTCACAAGGAAGGGAACAGAAACCACAAAATCAGTGAACCTGAGGGGTAGTAGAAATTGCTCGGTCTGAACAACAGGGAGAAAAGAGACTGTTCAGAACACACAAGAGGACAACAACATCCAGTGTTCGCGTCCCCGATCCGAGGAGGAGGAGAAACATGGCAGAGCTGGAAAAGTCCTCAAAGAACAAGGGCTGGAAATGTCCTAAATTTGGCAAAAGACATTAAACTTTCTGACTCAAAAAGCTGAGTGAATCCAAAAAGGATAAACCCCTAAATCCACATTAGGACACATCCTCATCAAACTTATTATTCAAAACCAGGAAAAAAGTCTCGAAAGCAGCGAGAGAACTGTAATTCGAATGACAGGCCAAAGAAGAGAAACCATTTTACCATATCACTATAGATAAAGCACCTAAAAAATTAAATACCCATACAGGATAAAAACTCGCAGGAACTTGGGAAGAAGGAGGGAGAACTCTCCCAACTTGGTAAAGAGCATCTACAGAGAACCTAGAGCCAACATCATACTTAAAAAAAAAATGGAATGCTTCCACCTTAAGATCAAGAAAAGCAAGAACGTCTGCGGATCAAGGGAGCAGGTGGGAACCCAGAAATGACCCAGACAGATGTCCCTCCACACCTGACACAGGCACCAAAGCAACGGACGGAAGACGCCTTTTCAGCTGACAGTGTGGGCGGAAGACTGACCCCCAGCCGAAGATCTCACCCCTTGTGCAAAAACTCAGAATGGATCATGGCCTTCAATATAAAACATAAAAGCTATGAAACTTTGAGAATAAGACAGAAGAGAAAACCTTTAGGATCTCGGACCACACAGAGAGTTCACAGACTTGACACCAAATGCGTAATTCATGAAAAGAAAACTGACACACAGAACCTGATTCATCAAAATGAAACACTTTGGCTTCGCCCAACTCTGTGAAGATGAAAAGCTACAGAGAAAATACCTTCCAGCCACACTGCTCACAAATAATACCTAAAATACACAAACAACCATCAAACTCAGCAGTCACATAACCATCCGGTTGGAAAACAGGCGAAGACACACACACGCTTCACGGAGGAGGATGTTCAGGGGCCAGCGTGTCCCCGCGGGGCGCACACGCCCGTCAGAGCGGCTACCATCAAGAACAGTGTCTACTCCAAACGCGGGCGGGGTGCAGGGAGGACTGCACTGCCGGCGGGAATGCGAAATGGTGCTGTTCCTCCAGAGGAAAGCCGCGCACCCACTCAGCACACAGCGCCGCAGGTACACCCCCGGGGCACCGGTCCCGCAGAAATGGACGCAGACACAAAGGTTCGGAGCAGCCTTCTGTTGGGGGGCCCGGGGCTGGATACACCCAGGAGGCTGCTCGGCCGCCGGAGGAGAGAATGTGTGAGCACGTGTGAGCAATGCTGCAACAGTGCAGCTGGTCTTGGGCTGAGTGCAAGAGCCTGTGTGCACGGCACTCCTGGACTGACCGAAGGACGGGGAGGAGCCGGGTCAGCGGTTGCTGGGGGGGTTACAGAGGGGGCGGAAGGGAGGTGGGCATTGGAGGGCCCCAGGGGTGGTGGCGGTTCTGTGTCCCCGACACCCTGGCGGTGAGACTGGGCTGCAGGTTTGCAAGATACTACCATGGGCAAACCAGGGTGAGGGCACACGGGATCTCTCCTACTTCCTACACCTGCCTGTGGGTCTACAGTGACACCCAAATAAAAAGTTTAATAATGAAAAAAACCCCCCAAAATGTTTACAACTGACAGCACATTATAATGACGGGTAAAAAATGAAATTCAGAATTCTGGACTCTGTGCTTGCAGGGGTATAAGTTTAGACTGACTGTGAGGTGAGCCCCTGTGGTCCTGGCTGCTCAACCCCCCCCCCCCGCCCCCCCGCCACTCCCCGACCAGGCCTCTCACCTTCCCCTCCAGGCACGTCCTGGGATCACTGCCTGTGGAAGCCCTTCGACCCTGCCTTGGGCGAGGTGGACAGAACCTGGCAACATGCAAGCAACAGCAGGAGAGCCCCAAGGAGCTCTGATCCCAAGTCCCCAGGAGAGCCAGCACCCCAGCCCAGAACTAAAACCACCCAAGGAGGACACATACAGATCTCAGGGCCTCGGCCAGCCAAGCACACAGAACAGTGTCAGTGCACCCTGTCACAATAGGGTCTGCGCGGGGTTCCAGGTTCAGAACGGGGCGGAGCCACCCCTCCTGGGGCTCTCCTTCCTGCAGCCCTCGACACACAGGGACAGGGGACCAGAGCCTCGAAGGGGCGGGCAGCTGGTGCAGGCCTCGAGCCTGTGATTCCAAGGATTTGCAGTGTGGACAGCTTGCATCTCTGAGGGCTGACGCTGCACGCGGACCGGTAGGTGCCTGGGTAGCTGTGCGTGGACAGAGGACGGAGGACACAGGCGTGTGTGGGTCCAGCGAGAAATCAAAGAAACGGGGAGCTCTAGCTCGACGCAGAAAGGACGCCCTGGCTCTATGCCGCGACGATGAAGGGCGTGGGGCCTCTCCCTCTCCACAAGCGCCTGTGGGAGCGGGACCCGGGCCTGCCTGGGCCTCTTGCCTCCGGGTTCTGGACTAGTGCCAAGACAGGGGCCGCCCCCCGTGTAGAAATGGGTCATTTCTTTCATCGGTTTTACAACGTACAGTGTCCTACACACGAGTGAGGAAAAAGATATAGTTACCACAGTGAAGGCGACAGGCTCCCACCAGCGCACGCACGGGACTGACGCGCGTCCACCGACGGTGCCACCATCCTGCTGCTCACCTACACTGTTGAGTGAACGCTGGGGTGGAAATCACACCTCCAAGCTAAAGAAAGAAAACTTCACCAGAGCCACCTCCAGATAAGCTGCCACGCAGCGTGCGTTTTCCTCCCAGAAGACGAGGCCGAACGGTTCTTCCGTGCTCTCAAACCGAAGTGCCGCTGTTCACAAAAATTACACACTTTTCAGAACAAATAGGCGGTTATCTGTTGCCTGATGGTTACTGTTCTATGTGAAACAGCGGCACTCGACTGTATTCAAGTTCAGCTTACCATCTGCAAGTGTTTTCAGACAACACTTCATTACTTCTCCCACACCTTGGAAGTCCCTGGCCCACTGCCACTTACTGTGAGCCAGCCTCAACAGTCCCCAAACCAACTCTGAACCCCACTTCTAAACATTCCAGACACTTGTTCTGTATGCTTCAGAGAATTAACTCAAAAGGTTCGTGATCTAATTTCCAACAAGATGAAAAGCAGATTCTAAAAACCAGGACTCGCTCACGGAAATATCAGCATGGCACAGACTCGGGACGGCTTCTGACGACGTAAGAGGACTGTAAGCTGCGAGGCAGGTGCTGGTTTGTGATCCATGCTTTTAACGTGCACCCTGTCCAGTCCTCCACACCTTCCCGGACGCAGACCAAAACTCCCTGCACGACGTCACCCGCGGCAAGAATCTGAACCACACAACCGTCCGGACAGCAGTGCAGCGCCTCCTCGAGGAGGGAGTTCCAGATCCTTGTGATAGAAGCCCCCGCCCCCACTGTCATAAATCAGGATATTGCTCAGCTCTCAGTGCTCAGTTGCCTGGGTCAGTCTGGGCGATGAGCACGGGAGTCAACGAGGAGAGGCACGAACGGAAGGCTGTCTGCCGCGGGACGACTTCTGGAAGGCGGGAGACACGCTCACCTTTGTGGCTGGGCCGTCTGTCCCGGTACGTGCAGATTCACTGCAGCCCCTTACCCCCGTCCCACAGTCCGTGTTCCTCCTAAACCGGACCTGGGACCACCATCCATCGGCCCAGGGAGCAGGGACAGCACACGACCTTGGCTGAGTCCGGTGCTTGGGATACCTACGTACAGGCCACAGCACTGCCCACGTGGAAGGACAAGAAATCAGGGGACCCCTCCCCCCAACTGTATAAACACCTGTGAAGTGAGATCCATGAAGTGAGGAAGAAAGGCAATGCAGCATCCCACGTCCCCAAAGGCTCCAGCACAGGGTGCAGAAGTCCACCTTCCCGCACCTCTTCCCGGTGTCCACCAGTGTCCCCCAAACGCAAAACACACGGTGTCAGCACCTGCTTTGAGCAAATGTCCCTGAGCCAGGACTCAGGAGGTGCCCGGCAGTGTTCCCACACGCGCATCAGGGTCTCTGCAAGCCCGTCCCCTGGCGTCAGGGTCACGGAGGCTCTGCCCAGGACACCACTGAGGGGGCCGAGCTGCCTGTGCTCATAATACAACCAGCTCCAAAAAAAAAAAAATAATACAACCAGCTCCACAAAGCAACTCTCTCGGCAGGAGAGACGTGCAGGCCCACCGCATGAGCACCCAGCTCTGCCTGCTTGGCACCTTGTTTCTGCTCCCTCCGGTCTGTACCGTCCGCAGCTGTGCGGGCGTTCTCAGGCTCTGCCACGGCGAGGCAGCTGTCCCCGTGCACCTGCCAGCATCCAAGAAGTCCCCTCTCAAGTGGACGCCCTGCCACCTGGCCTGCTGGGACCCTCTTGCCTCCCTCCCTTCTCTCCACGGCTCACATCCCGCCAGGAGACCCGGGCCCTGCTCACCCCTCCTGTGCATGCACACCATCCACACGGTACCTGCTGCTGCCTCTCCATGTTAATCTCTGTCCACGGCCCGAGCGCTATCAAACGCCTAGTCTGTCTTTCTCAGACAATCCGATTACATTCGAAGGTTACTGACCCTGTTGTACTTGTGGCAATTAAAACAAACTGCTTTTGCTTTTCTGCTGTGTATAAACACTCACATTTAAGACGTAAAATTGACCTGTTACATAAGTACACGTGTTAGGTGATACTGTTTAACATTTAGGAGTATTTTAATCGTAGGTCATTCACATTAGTATCAATATTAGTGGTTGTCGGACCAGGATATACACTCATACTGCACGTATAAAACATACACTTTCTTCTTGTTTTTGGTTTAATTCTTTGTTTTTAAGTCATCTCTACACTCAACGTGGAGCTCAAATTCACAACCAGAGATCAAGAGTCCCGACGGCGAGGGACCTATCTCGTTTTCCTTTAGCTTGTGTCACAACTTACGGGATCTGAGGATTTGTTTCTCCCTGGCTCTGGCCAGTCTGCAGAGATTAAGTCCACACCCTGACCTGCCCCAGGGGCCGCGGCTCGCTCCTGTTCTTCTCTGCTGCTTCCAGCATGGTATCTACTGGCCATCTCCCAGTTAACTTTACATTGGGACTTCCCGGTTCTGGAACATGCTTCTGTTTTCTGTACCGGCGACAAGTCTCGGCTGACATTCTCCACCCTTCACCTGTTTTGCCTGTCCTACTTCATCGAGCACAGCCACGCTGCTACTTGAAAGCCTCTGTCCCCCTCTCTCTGGGACCCTGTCCCAAATCCCAGCTGTGCTGACCACTTCAACCCCACACTCGGTCCCCAGAGCCCATGTGCTTGGCTTCGCTCCATACAAGCTGAGCCGAGTGCCTCCCAACCACAGCTTTTCTGGTTATTCATCTTTGGCAGGAGGATTAGTCTGATAAAAGGCGTGCCATGTGCCATAGTCACACTCCAGGGGCACGTTCCCAAGGGGAGAGCCGGTTGAGGGGGTGTGGAACCATGCACACTCCTCGAGCAGAATGAGTGCGCTCAGTCCCAGGCCCTGGCGGTCAGCACTGAGATCACCACCTGTAAGCAGCTCACCAGCCGACCCACATTAAGTCGCGCTGTCCCACCCAGCTCTCCCCTCCTGGGAGCTTCTATTCACACCTGCCTCCATCTGGACCACAGCTCAGGTGCCGGGGTACAGCGAGTCTCCCCTCACACTGCCCCGGCCACAGAGAGCCCCGAGAAGCCGGCTGTCCGCCCCCAACAGCTCTAGAGCTGCATGTTCCTCCTGCTGCCATGCGGGCCTCCCACTGGGGCCAGAGTCCCTCTGACGGCCTCCCGACAAGCACTTTGTCAGAAGCGCCTCTAGAATCTCCACTAACCGTGACCTTGTCTCTACCCCAGACCTCACAGGAGTGGCTCCCCTGACCTGCACCCACACAGCCTGGTCCAACACCTCACGCCTCAGAGCTGGGAGATCAGCATGTCCCTCAGGGCTCCCGGAGCAGTGCCCCGCCATCCTGCACACCCATGGATTCCCTTCAAATGCAGGAACCTCAAAACTGGGGTGATCTCACCATCTCAGAGAACATTTCAGCAATAAAAATGAACTCTCACAACATACAGGACAAGGGAACGGACACAGAGTGTGTCCTGAAATCAACGTCTACACCTCTTTAGAGCTCAGAAGGGAGAAGGCAGAACTGACCCGGCAAGGGCTCTTTCCCTTACGTTCCTGTTGCTACCCCCTCCCTTGGTCTGATCTGGGCAAGGAAGTGGGACGGGATGCCAGGGGAGGCCCAGAGCTGGCTTGTCTTCTGGCCCTCCCACCCTACGCCGCCGCCTTCCACACTGCAGAAGGGACAGACCAGGGGGCACTGGCACAGGGGGTTTCCTGCTGGGGGTAAGTGGGCCGCTATCAGGGTGCAGGTCTGGTCTGTAGATGGAACAGCTTGTCGGAGACAGCCTGAGCCAATGTGAGAGCATGTCTGGCACACGCAAGACAGGCTAGACCCCGGCCCTATCTGTTCTGGTGTCAGACACCAGGACAGGACAGAACATGCAAAGGCCCGATGCCTCGGTGCGGAAGCCCGGCCCCAGCTCAGGATGCAGCAAACCCCCAACTCCACGTCCCACCAGCACCGCTTTTGGTCAGCTCTCAGTGAGCATGGTAGTCCAAGGCGCTCAGAGGCACCCTGCTGCTGCAAGACAGCTCCCAGGCCCATGTACCTGAAGGAGGAGTGCTCCGTGTGGACCGCCAGGGAGCCAGGGGGCCCGGGGCCCACGGCACCTTTCCGGATGAGCTTGCCCGTGTTGGCGTCATAGATGCGAACTTCTGGCCCAGGCTGGGCCCTGGGGTGGACGGGCGTTGGGTGGAACAAGGCAGTTGGAAGCGCACCCTGCCTGTCAGGAAAGGCTGCTGGGCCATCCTCCCTGCGGGACCAGAACAAGGGCCATGAGAAAGCGCTGGAACAGGCTCAGGCCCAGATGCAGCCAAAGGCCCGTCCAGATGAAGACGAGAAGAGTGCGTGCCCCGTGGCCTGCCTGTGGCCTCAGATGGAGTCTGCGATCACCGTCCCTCTGATGCCTGTTCCAGAACTTTACCCCGAAACACAACAGCCAAAGTCTGACAAAGAACAGGAAGCATTTTCTCAAGCTGGTCTCAGCAGAACAGACCGTCCCCGACAAACGTACAGAACCACCTTGCCCCACCAGACTCCCAACCACCCCTCACTCTGGTCATTGTCGCCCTGGCCACTGGGACTCCACGAAGGCTCAACGTCGTTCAGGACGCTGCTCCCAGGCCAGGAAGGAAGCGCAGGCAAGCCGAGCCTCCCTGCTAAGCCTCCCTGCTGGTGTTGCTGGGAGAAAAAGCAACTACCTTTTCGAGATGGTGACGGCGTTTTAGAGTGTGTGCTCTGCAGGGCTGGGAGTGCCAGTGGGGAGGGCCTGGCCTGGGTGGCCGCGGAGGCCGCAGGGACCACAGGGATGGAAGCTCGTGTCCTCTGGCCGGGGCCCCGTGCTGAGGGTGGGGAGTGGGAGGCAGGTGCAGGCGTGGCGCTCACCTCTGCGCTCTGCCGTAGTCATCCCTGAGCGGGAAGAGCTGCTCCTCTACCCGGTCCCAGCGCTCCAGGCAGCTCCACAGCCAGTCGGGGTTGACCACATGCAGCTGCCCGCACTCCTGGGCCTGGCGCACCTTCTCTGTGCCTGCAGGGAGACCACCTCAGTCAGTGCAGCCTGGCCTGCAGGCGTGTGGCGGCCTCGAATCACTCACTTGGGCCCTGAACCCTGCCTGGCACGAACTGTTTCTGGAATCCGGGACTTCACCGTCCAACCAGTGCTGCCTGCCCCCGGCCCGCCCCACAGAACAGGGACCTGCCGTGGGGTCTCACTGGACCCACTGACAGGCCCGCGGGGAGGGCAGGGATCTGATGGACCCCACCACACCAGCCAGCAGGCACCCATCCGTTTCCGTGGGAAGTCTCCCGCTGCCTCCGTGACCTGCAGCCAGCTGGCCGACATCTCTTCCCCAGGACCCACGGGCTCGGCACTGGCAAAGGCTCGGCCACTGCCGTGGGCTCAGAGCCCCACCCGGCCCCCTCTACCAAGGTCACCTTGTTACTGCAGCCCCCCGAAGGGCAACGGCCACAGCGGCTGGGGTGTAAGCGGGCCAAGTGGAGGACAGGGGGGACGTGTGGGTGCGTCCCTGAGGCGCACATGTCTGCATCCTCGGAAAGGCTCTTCGGTAGTTGGCAAGGACACCTGTCCTGCCCACCGCAGGCTTGGACCACCCTGTGCTGTGACCACGGGGGCAGAGGCCAGGCACTGTCAGCCATCACGCGTCTCCAAGTGAACAAGCAGTGACTTTGGGATTGGGGAGGGGAGGACAAGGGCGCTGGGCACCCAGGCAGGAGTGAGCCAGGTGCCTCCCTCCCCTTGCCCCTGGGCTCACTGCACGTTCCTACAGTGACATTCAGCCTCAATTCCTTAGGACGGACGTGGCTCCAGCCGGAACCTTTGGGCTCAGTCTTCTCAGAGGCTTAGCCGCCTGCTCCCCCCTGAACTGTGTGTGCTGACAACCATGTAACTGGGCTCCATCATCAACTCCCCAACCCCTTCTCCACTCCCCACTCCAGGCAGAGGAGCCTGACGACATGGAGCACGCAGCGGCAGCCGGGCCAGGAAACACGAGGTGCTGCCCCCTGGCTTGGGAGCGCCTGCGGACAGCACACACGCACGCGAGCAGACCAACTCCGACTGGACTTTGGACCAACTCCAACACATGACCACGAGTGGACGCATACGAGGCACTGATGCAGGACAGGGCTTCTGAAAGCTCACCACGGAACAAGCAGCCACGTAGGGCCAGTGCAGATGGGCCCGGCCCCAGGAGCACCACGGGGTGGTCTTCTGTCCGCCCCCCCCCCCCAGCAGGATGGCGGGAAGCAGGCCGGCGTGGCGCACGTACCTGCCCTTGCTGCGATCAGGTGCGTGGCCCTGTCGGGGTTGTCCGGGTCCAGCACCAGCTGCGTGAGGATCTTGGCTCCAAGGGCTGTGGCATGGTAGTGCTCCCGCGTCTTCTCGATGGGGAAGTTTGTCGGGTGCAGCCCACTAAATATTATGGCAACATCCGCCAGCACCCTGCTCTTGAGCTCCGGGACGATCTTCCGTATGTCGGGGGCTTCCTGGCTGTCCCCGCACAGGTACCGGTCGTACCTGGCGTAGTAGTCGGAGTGCACTCGGGCAAGGATCCCCTCCAGGTGGACCAGGTGGTCGTCCTGATCCGCGTCCTCCCCCTCCTCCTCCTCCTCCTCCACACTCTGGTCCAGGGACTCGCCGGCCGTGATGCCCGACTGCTCGCTGTTCTGGGACTCAGTCTCGGCCTCCTTCCTGTCCGCAGAGCCACCGCCCAGCCCGCAGAGGCCGTCCCGCTCACCCTCCTCCTGCACTTCGGCATGCAAGCCTGGGGCAGGCTCTCCGCATGGACTCGCTCCTGTGGGCCTCTCCCCTCCTGGGCCCGGGGGGCCGCCCCGCTGTGCCACCTTCCCTGCGTCTCGTGCTCCCTGAGGCCGTTCCAGGCTCCTCCTCTCCCCACTTTCACCATCGGAGGACGACTGGGCGTCTGACTCGCTGTCGCTGGAAAGGTCAAAGTCCAGGTCACTGCCTGCCAGGCCCTGAGCTGACCGCTTTTCCGGCAATGTCCGATCATGCTGCTGAGCACATGCTGGGGGGCCCTTGCCATCAGCCGAGGGTCCACGGGCAGTGAGCCGGCTGCCTCTCTCCTCCTCCTGCCCAGGCAGGGGCCAGTCCCCCCGTGGAGAAGCACCCCCGTTGAGCTCCCTCGTGGGCTTCCCGAGGCCATTACTTTGCTCGACCCCAGAAACCTGCCGTCCTTCCTCGGTCTCCCTGACGGACGGAGCTTGTTCTGCGATGTCGGCCCCTTTCGGAGACTGATTTACTATAGGTATGCACAAAAGAAAAGGGGTGACTGTTATTTAACATCCAACGTGAAAGCTCTCATTAAAGCAACGGTGGTTCCCCACCCCCGTGTCTGGCTCTAATCGTGCTCTAGACCTGGGCTTGGCAAAGTCTGGCTGTAAAGGCAAATTTTTAGGTTTCTGGCCACAGATGGTCGCTTTGTCTTGGTCTTTACAATGGGTTAGAAATGAAGAGAACACTCTAGGCTTCCACGCTGCGAGTGGCGGCCTCCCAGCCCTGCTCTGGCAGCCCTGAGAAGTATGTCTCCCTTAGGCCCCACTTCCCCCGGCCTGGGCCTCCAGCTCTTACTGACTGCAGCACTCACTGCAGGCCTCACACGGAGTGTTTACACACTAAAGATCATCAGACACACTTTCCACCAAAACCTCAAATTTTCTTCAGACTCTGGCTTCATGCTCGCCCGACAGGTTAAGCCATGTGGCTCCCTGCATGCTCTGGGCCCGGGCACAGCGCCAACCACCAACAAGCTGGAACTGCTACGCCCCCCAGCTCGCTCTTTCCAAGGATTGCGACGGCCAAATTCCCGCTGTCCTGCTTGCCTTTTAAGAGACACCAGGACAACAGGCAGGATTCAGACACAATGAATTAAGCAAATTCTTTAAGCTTCACTCAACTGAGAAAATGTTTAGGTTAGTACTATTAAAAAACAAAAACAAAAACAAAAAAAACCAAGGCAGAAACCAAACATTATGCTTTTCGTTTTTATAAATAAACACGACCAGGTCTGAGATGCAAAGAATCAAAAACAAAGCAGCCACAAAAGAGCTGGGAAGCACTGTCACCTACTCCTTTGCCGCCCAGAAGATCCTCACCCACCTTTCCTTCTCGCCTGTGACTCCCGAGATCCAGACGGGGCGTTGATGTCCCCTATGCCCTGGAAGTAGACGTATTTCTTCACGGTGATCAGATTGGGGGCAAACTTCCAGACGTCTTCTCGGTCATCAATAATGCAAACCATTGAGTCTCCACAGGGAAAGAGATTTCTAGAAGTAAAAATGTACCAGAACTAGCACACTTTACAAAAAATAACCAACTAAAAGTAACAATAATCTTTTACAGGTAGCCAGCAGATCATGGATTAGTCAGAAACAGATGGAAACTACACTGTAGGACTTTTGTTTGGCTCATGTTTACACTCTCAAGGTTTCCAAACAAAATAATATTAACATAGTTAGACTTTCTCCACTGTGTCTGATGCTCCTTACGGGGCTGCAGCACAGAGTCTAGTGTTTGGGGGCCGTGTCCCCGTCCTGGGAAGCTAACAAACGACCACACCCCAGTACGTTCACAAATACAGGTGACGAGCCTGTGGGCCAGTCTGAAGGTGCCCGCCCCACAGCGAAGGGCTTTCCAGGTAAAGGTGGGAGGACGGGACCGTACATCTCAGCCCTCTAAAACAAACAACGGTTTCCTGCAATGTACCTGCACGTCTCTTTCAAGCCCCCAAACGTTATTAGAATGTACAGGGTCAGCAAACATGTTAGCACGGGTTGGCCACCTGACAGATGGAGGCACACTGTGCTACCCTCACACGGTCTTGTGAAATTCTATTTCTGTCCACAATTCTGGGATTCGGATAGGCTCGGAGCATTCAAAATTCAAAGTGGATTTCGTCTCGGATCTAGAAATAAACTCGGGAGGACAGCCTGGCACTGCTCAGTCCTATAGCTGCTAATGGCTACAACTACCCAGAAAAACATGTTCATGTGTCCAGAATTAATACTATTTCCTGAGTCCGTTTCCCACAGGTAAAACAGCAGCTGAGGTAACTTACATGGTCCATGCTTTCCGGTACATTTAACTCCAGACGGGGGGAGATAAAAACTGGGAAAAGAGCCCCCACTGCCTGTACCTACACGAGCCATGGGCTGGTCACCTGCGCCCGCGGGGGAGCACGCCGCTCCCCTCCGGCGTCCCTGTGGGTCCTATGCCTGAACCCATCGCTGACAACACCTCCCACTTTCCTTTGGCTTCACCAGTGTGCTCACTCTGACACTAACTAGCAAACGCGAAGCAGGGACTTTCAGATTCTCCTCTTGGTTCCTATGGCCTCGAATAGGTCCCTGTGTGTGGGGACACCCTAAATCTGAAACACGCAATGCTGCATGAGGATGGCCAACACCAGTGGAAGGCCAGAAGCCACAGCGTTATTGCCCAAACATCCCCAAGAACCAACGTGCATGAAAATGCGTTACAGCTGATACAGTATCGTACGGGAGGGTTACTACCTCTCAGGGCAGAAGTGGGGAAATTCCTTGTGCAGAGTGAACATGTGCAAGAACCTTTGGACTGGGGGGTGAGGGTGCCCCCCCCGTAAAAGCACAGAGGGCAGGACGGGCAGGGCACACGGTGATGGGAGGGAATGGAACCAGGAGCAGATGGGACTGGGACTCTGGACCTGGGAGTAAACTAAGTAGGATTAAGGGCAGGCGAGCTCCTATGGGAATACAACTGTGAGGCTCCAACACCTCTTTTCGAGTTGCCCTGCACTCGCAGGGGCTCTGGGTCCCTCTGCTTGTCACCTCCCGTCCCCCCGGCCCCAGCACACTGCTCTTGTTCCCTCTGCCCAGACTCTCCACCTCTGGGGCGGGTGTGGCCCGCGTGCCCTGGAGTCCGGCAGGGAGCCCACCACGGCATGGACACTCAGGGAGCTGGGGGAGGAAGGAGCCTGGCTAGAAGAGAGCAGGGTTTCTGAGTGCTGGGAAGATAAAGCCGGAAATGGGGAGAGTGAACACGAAATTGCTGGTCTGACGTGCTTTCCACTGGACAATGAACAGTGAACGTCCTCCATGAACACAGCCAGGTACATACCTGAGGTTCCCTGTTTTAGAAAATGGGTCAATACATTCGTCCCTCGATAATATTCGATGAGAAAAAAGCTTCTTCTCAGGGTCTAAAAAACCTTTGAAAAGAAGACAAAACAAGGGCAGACGTGTGACTGGCTGATGTCCCCCTGCGTAGAGCGAAGCCCCTTCTTCTGCATCAGGACACTAAGCATCCTACTCTGGCACCAAATGCTCTCGTCTCTCTTGGTAGACTGTGATTCACTTACCGTTCCTTTTAACATGTTTAAGGGCATCTGTCCATTAACCATTTGCTGAATTTAACATGACCTGAATTTGGCTGAGAACAGAAGACGAGGACTAAACAAAGCTCAGTGTTACTCCCCCAGGGAGCGTGGAGTCTGCGGGAGCAATAAACACATGAACACATAATTTCTACCCAGCACGCTATGCAGAGATGAGGGGCTGGGACCAAGAATTCTGGTTCTGCCACTGTGCAGCTTCCCTGTGCCTCCGGCTGTTTGCAAAGTGAAGCGGCGAACGAGGCGCCCGGCAGCCTCGCACACTTACTCAGACAAGTCTACCATGTTCTCTGGAGATCTTTTTAGGGTGCATCCCATCAGCGCATAAACGTGACACGGCGTCCCACCTCTGCAGCCCACTGCTGTCGGGCAGCACGCTGAGCAGGCCAGCCTCCCGTCCACCTTCCCAGCAGGACCCCCGAGACCACACATGTGACTCACACACCCTGTCACAGAAGAGGCGTCCCGGTGCTCTGGTGGCTGCGCACAGGGCCCGCCACACCGCAGGGGAGCGGCTGCCACCTCCAGCTGTTTACATCTGTGGGATCCCCATGCCATCTGCATTTACTAACAGAGAGCACTCACTCCGACAGAAAATGTTACAAACACTCATTCTTACTAAAGAACATGCAAATTCTCTACGGACTGATGCCACTCGGTGGCTAAACCTGAAGCTTACTCACAGGGTTCTTAGTCTCTACAATCAAATAAATGAAAAGCACCCCAAGCTCTTAATCGTTCTAACAAAACAGGTCTATCCTAATTATACCAAAAATATACATCCTGAGAAAATGATAACTTTCAAAATTAAAAGTTGACAGGATGAGGAAGCTATAGAAACTGTGGTTGTTAAAAACCACGGCAGGGCCTCCGACTGTCCTCTGTCGACAATCAAATCCACCCGACACCAAGCTCAACTCCCCCAGCCCCTGGTGCCTTTCCGTGCCGGCGACCTGCCCTCTGAAGGCCCAACCACCTCAAAGCCATGTGGGGCACGTGTCCCATGGGCTTCCTCCCAAGTCCTCTTCTGTGCGTGATGCCGTTGCCAATGCTGGAGGCGGCCGCCCAGCAGCGGTGGGTCTCCTGGCCTGTGGCAAGGGGTACTTCCTGTGACGTGTCTGCATGTGTTAGGATGTGGGAATTCTAAGGTACGGAGCACAGCCTGACACAGGGAAGAGGCAGACTGCCCAAGGGCCCCAAGAATGTCCTCTCAGCCTCCAGGGGCGCCCTACCCCCCAGGCGCTTCTACCTAAATCAGTATTATCTTCACTACCCCTTTGTGGACCCCACTGACGGAGATCTGGAGAGATGCCACGGCTCCGGAGGTAAAGGCCCAAGTCATCCTGTGGCCAGGAGACAAAGCCCAAAGTGGACACCTGAGGACCTGACCGCTCTTTCGGCTTGGGGTGCTCAGTCACTGGTATGCAGGTTCCATGGAGTGGGGACACCAGGTGGCCACTCAACAAAGGCAAACACAAGAAGACGCGACTTCAACACACGGCCGCCGTGCTCAGGGATGAAAATTACAAAGGTGCTACGTGTTGAAGGGGGATTCGAAAGTCATTTACCCATCAACAAAGACCAAGACCAACCAGTAAAAACATTTCAATGTAGAAGTACTTAATGTGGCCACCCTGGAATGAATATGAAGGTGTCGTCGCCAGCATCTGAAGCAGGTGCCAACGTCCACGGACGGTGAGAGTGCACTGGAGCCCTGCCGTCCCCAGGCAGAGCTGCCACCGGCGTGCAACACCTCGCCGCCCAGGGGGGCCTCTGACACACACTGCCCAAGCGCAGCACCAACACTAAATCAGCACATCACTCACGTACAAGAGACAGCTGCCTGCACTCCAAGTGTCAACTACAGATAGACACTAGCAACGTGGCTCCAGGGGGCTTCCAAACCAAGTAATGAAACAACCTCAAGTATGCTCACACAGGAAGTTTGTCCTTTTCTACCTCCCTGCAGTCCTGAGCAACTCTCAAACTGGCCTGCTGTGTGCCCCTGACCAGAGCGCGAGCAGCCCAAGCATTTGGGGAAGCAACAGCTAGCTCTGGGACTGAATGGAGTTTGGGAGAGCTGGATTTTTCCCCTCCATCTTTAAGGGTGTCACTGAAAGTAACACTGTGGACAATGTTCACACAACGCTCGACGAATACAGGGTGACCGAGGACTGAGCCACCCACCTGCGATGGTGTGGGCATACAGCCGGCTCCCGAACGTGAAGACGTGCAGCTCGTACAGCCTGGCAATCTTCTCCAGGAACTCCCTGCAGTGGGGACGCACACGGGTGTGCAGCATTGGCTCGCCCCGGCCCAGCTGGAAGTGAAAGATGCCCTGGAAAAACACACACGCCCGTGAGAAGGCAGGAGCTGCCCGGGACGGCACCTCCAGACTGCATCCCCCTGCCGTGGTACCCACCCACGACCAACACCCGTGGTAACTACGGAGGGAACTGTGCCTTCTTAGTTGCCGAAGGACAACTGAGGTAACCACCCTGTTACCACGGGCTTCAGCGATGTCGCCAGATCCTTACGCTAACCATTTCGTCCGCAGTCTTTTTCTGATAAGGGATAAAGCAAGTCTCCCAGAGTGATGACGTGTGTGTCTGGTTCCTCAAGCATGAACCCTTATTGAGTAGCTGAGCCACAGCAGGCCACCCAGAACAGGTGTCCAGTGACCCACCGACAGCGTCCTCCCGGGGCAGCAATAGGAGTAAACCACGTAATTTAGTCCAGCTCCCCAACTGTTCCAATATGCAGGTTTATTAACTTACAAATACAGCACAAAAGCTGACATCGTATTCCAAATCCCCTTTAGTAGACACATAAAATCAGTAATACTAATCTGCTTACACATGATTAATATACAAGTTTACTTTCCTAAGGAAGCTAAGCTTTGATCCTTTCAATCCTGTTTATCATTAATTTCCTCAGTAAAAATATGCTGAACTGAAAAATAAAGGTAAGTGACCCTGGTCTGAAGTAACTTTTGACTGGCTCTAAACTAGTCAACTCTCTCACAACACAGCTGTTTTGCGGAAACGTGTGGAAGTGTGCCATTCTAGAATCTTGGGTCCCCCCCTGCTCCACAGGTGCAGTGGAAATGTCCTTAAAAACACAAGTTTGGCTCTCCAGAGTTCAGAATGCAACACATCTTTCTAGCTGTGGTGAGCGGCTGCCGGAGTGCCTGGCAGGGGCAGAGGTGAGAATGGCACCCCTACGGCCACAGCCGGAGCCGAGGCCTGTCCACATGGATGGGAGGAGGCCTTCGGCTTGTATATCACGCAAGCGAGGAACAGGTTTGTCACAGCGAGTTCAAACTTTTATGGAGCTAATTAAAAGTGCCAACTTCAAAGGCACAATAAAACCCCCAGCCAGCTGGGGCAACATACACACAGGAACATACGTGCGGCAAGTATTTCTCTACATAAAGTCCTCCGACTCTTCAAGATACTCGCAAAGCAGGGTAGTTGTTATGAATGAAACAACCTCAAAGGACTTCCAAACACCTCACGTCACACACACAAACACACACCCACATAAGGTCTCTTGGTACACAGAGACAGCTGAGGCAGCTCAACAGCACACGCTGCTTCACGGGCGACGGGACTGAACCCGAGTGAGAACTTCACTGCTCACAACTGTCAGGACCACCCCGCACTGTCCGCAGTGCGCAGTAAGGAAGCAGAACCCCACTGCCTGTGGGACTGATGGAGACGGTCCACATGGACACTCTGCTATCACTGCGTCTGTTTACGAAGCCAAACTTCTTTCAGGCCGAGTTTGTAACAAAACCCCGATGACACGCAGCTGTCACTGACCAAACCTCTCCTATCCCTCCAACCCCAGCTGCCAGCCTGGCCTCAGCACTCCTGTCAGAGGCCTTCCCATGGGGCTCTGCCACCATCAGGAACCGCTATCTGCAGATGCTGACGACCTGACACCTAACACAGAGTCTACGCATCGACCGCCCAACCGCAAAGAATTCTAAAAAATGACTCTTTGTGTTGGTGAGGCCTCATTTGTTAATGATAGTATAAGCTGGTCTCAGCCTTCAGAGAGCCATCTGTCACAGGCATTCGTAAACGCCTCCCGAAGGGACCAGAAGAAAGTCAGCTTCTCAGGGTCCACACCAAGGAAAAGAAGTGGAATGTGGGAAGAGTTTTAGTGTGGACTTAAACAGGGTTCCATCCCTGACCCTTTACTTTTCTCTGAAAAATTAATCTCCCTGGAGAACCCCACCCTGTATGTGCAGCCTCTCGAGGACAGACCCAGGACCCACCTGTACCCCTACCCCCAGTATCTCAGATACTCCTGGAGGGAGCCAGCACCAGCTCATCGTCCCCACCAAGACCGTTCCTCCTTTGCTGTCCACCCCGCTGTATGGTCCCGGGCCTCAGGTCTTCCAGGTCCTGAACCCTCAACCCTCCCAACTAACACGGCCACGTGTGGACCTGGTAATAGTGGGGCCGAGTGAACCAGGAGGCAGGAGTGTGCTCCGGTGCTTCCCACTGAGGACCAGCCTCAGGGACACAACCCCAGCAGCACGGGCCTTGGGAGCCTGCCCCTGTCAGCCTGCCCGGCCCCAAGAAGCGCTCACTTTGTTGGACATCTGCTGGCAGTGTTGTTCTGTCGTGTGGATCAGCGTCTGGTCCAAGTCGACCATGAGCACCAGTTTTCTGTTTCGATGCAGCCGCTGCTGGTCTTCCCGTCCCAGCTTCTCAGCTTGCTAAAGTAAAAAGGAAAACCATAAATAAGTGTATCTGGATCCAAAACCAAATCCAATTTTGTCAGGAAAAAACGGAAGTGGAGAGGTGCTCTTTGCTGGTCTCCGCACCAGCACGAGGGTAGCCCCACCCGTGTGCTAATACAGCACCTGGGGCCACACGGCCTGCACCCCCCCCACCTCCCGAGCCACTTCGTTTGGTCCTGTGGCCGTTGACGCGAGGATTTCTGATCGTAATTCTGTAACTTAACGTGTTAACCAATGAAAGAGGCGAAAAGAAAACAGCTGAGTCCGTCAAGTTTGTTTGAACGCAATAAGCTGTAGAATAAGGCAGGAAGCTGAGGTGGAGGCAAACGGCCAACTGTGAAGCAACAGGCAGGCGGCAGGGGTGTGGCGGAGCTGTCTCAGGCCCCCAGGGATGCCATTTCACCTCAGCAGAGACCCAGGTGGGTCCTGGAGACGGTGTGGCATACCATGGCCGATGGGGCCGGCGTGGGACTCTCCTCTGGGAAGGGGCCCCGGCCAGCAGCCTGTGTTTCGGGGTGCGCATCACTTCTGCCTCCTCGGTTCAGTTCCCGTTGCTACAGACAAGCTCCTGGTCCTGCTCAAGTCAGCCACAACAATGCTACGTCTGCCGCCGAGAGGGGCTACGGACACAGACCAGTGGTAATTCTGTCATGGCAGGAACAACGGGGGACCCTTTCTTCTCTTCTTATCCCCCAACTTCCCAGGTCTGTCTGTGTCTCCGTCTCTCTCTCTCTCATACACTCTTCTGTATTTACAGTTGTTTAAAGTTCAGTAATTCAGGAAAATCAGAATTCTGTATCTGGCATTTTGTCTTTCCCGCAGAAAAATAAAGCGGGTATGTATCATTCAAAAGCACAAATCCGACAGAATTGTAACACTGAAAAACGTCTCCCCTACTTACAAAAATGGGCAGCTCTGAAACTGCCTCATGGGAAGACAAGAGCCCAGCTTCCACATCACTTGTGGAAGACTCCGTCCTGGTGCCTGCCCCGCCCCCGCACCTGCACCCCTGGCCCATGAAAACGAGGTGTCAGGACGCCTCGGACCAACACTGCCCACGAGACTCTTAAAATGCGCGAGAAGTGAAGACTGTTCTGAGCACACACAACCTGCCGCCCCACGGATGCTGCTCCGTGTGCTTTTCCGCGAGGACTCATGTGGCACGTGTTCCCCCCCCCCCCCCCAACTCCACCAGCTCCACCTCTCAAACCCGACACTTCTCCCTTCACGCACAGCCGCCCGGCTCCCACCTGCTCCCAGCCCTACCACTCTTCTCACATGGCAGCGTGCACGATGCCCTCTCCTCATCCCCACCCCTGCAGCTTCCAGTGGCTTCCCGCCTTCCCGTCTGTCAGCCTCCCGCTCTGCGCCAGGAGCCACAGCACCCCACAGAGCTCCCAACTCAGGGGCAGTGGGGCCGGCATCTCCCCACTCTGGGAAAGAGAAACATGCGCAGCCTTCCGTACCACAGGCAGAGAGCACATGCCACACAAACCGCCCATCTCCCCAGGGGCTGTCTGAGAAACCATCATGATGACAGGCCTGGTACTTTCCCCAGCCGCCCTCTGCACAGTGAGAGAGGCCCACAGAGGCTCCCTGCTGTTCTCAGGAAATTTCTCAGACTTCGCCTCTGCCAGACGCAGGCCTTACCTCAGAGCTCACCATCAGCTCTGGGACACTGTGCACCATCGACACCGTGGCCGTGGACAGAGGCACCTGCTGCTGCCCGTTCTTACTCTGCAGCCTGCAGACAAGAGAAAGCACACCGAGATGAACACCTGGAACTGATCAAGTACCCACAGAATGCAAGCGAGACTGCGGGGCAAGATTCTAATCTACGCTTCAGGTGATGGTCAATCTAGCTTTGTGCAGAGTCTCACTCTGCTCACAGCTGCTGAAATGTCATCTGATGTCTGAAAGCAGACAGGAAAGCTCTCACCAAGAGCTCACGAGGATCTCCCGGAAATGAACTGTGATGGCCATGCTGGAACATGAAAATACAGGACAGTCCACACTGCTCTGCACATCTAATGAGGGTGACCGCCTGCTGCTGGTGGTAAAGGAGCCCAGGGAGCAAGGTGGGGGACTGGGGGGGGGGGGGACCCGGGAGCCGTGAGGTGCAAGCCGACCGCAGATGCACAGTTTGCTTGGCTGCAAGGAGAAAGCAAACCCACCACACCTGGGTGAGCATCAGACACACTCCAGTGCTTTCACAACTTAACCAGAAAGGATGCCTCCCTGGGAGACAGGCCTGCGTTGCCAGATAAGGAGGGTGCCTGCCATCTGCTGTCGGAGGTGGATGCCCCTTTGAATCTGTAGGTGACCCCATCTCAAGCACCCAGAGGCACCACCTTTCACCCGAGAGCTGCCAGTACTTACTGGGTGAGGTCTTGGCCACACTCCGCACACAAGCCTTTCATGACAACTGGGTGGCTACATCCTTCCAAACGCACCAGAACCGCCCTAGAAACAGAGATGAAAATGGTCCCAAATTAGGAAGGGAAGAAGTATGATCCCTTGGTTTACCACACGACCACAGGGGGTATACAGACCCCGAGGTCTGGTACTGATTCTGCCAGCGACTTCCACCTAGGGCTCCTGGCAGGTCACACCCCCCTACAGGGCTCCACCTCCCTGGGGTCTCTCTCATGCAAACACAGCTGGAAGAGCCAGGGATGTCCTGTCAGGAGAGGAGACTTGGGAGATTATTAAGACTTGGGATACATTCTGGTAACAACTCATACTCATGGAAGCGTATGTTCATATGGCAAGAAGCAACCTGGTATAATACTTACCAACAGTGAATGTTGTCTCCCACATATCACTCCCAGTCTACAGAGAAGCTACGCTTCACTGAAATTTTTCTGGAACTACTATTATATTTCTGTTTTTTACCAACACAGAAATGGCAATTTCTTGCGTGCACTAGTAATCAAGCCCTTGTCCGAAGTGGGGCAAGTGGCATACACACCTCAAGGCTGTGTGGTCAGAGCACCACTGCCGAGTCAGAGCTCTGGGGAAATAACTCAGTACCATGGGAGTCTGCTGATCCCGCAGAGCCTCACCTAGACCCGGGCACCCAGGCACCTTCAGGCCAGCGTCTGTGAAGAGGGGCCTTTCTGGGTGCTTCCTCACAAAGGCCACAGACCAAAGAGACACTGTGAGGTCCAAGAGTCGGCCCACCAGTGAGTGCCGCACACTTCTTCCTCACCCATACCGCCAGAGAGCTTCTGGACCACAGAGGACTTTCATGGGCTCACAGAGGTACCAAATGGGTACCCAGTACCAGGGGCGGCACCCCCTCTTCCACAACCAAGCACTCGGGGCCCCAATGACTGGGCCCGGGGCTTGCTAGCCTGTGTGCCCACAGCCTGGCAGCATGCTTGACCCCAAACCTCAGTACTGGCATTCTTCAGGGAGGTACTCTTCCATCTTTAGCACCCTTTAAACCACTGGCTAGAATCTGCCCGTCTCCCCAGACTTCAACCAAGCCGCCCCTGCAGTGGATCCTCAGAAACCGTCCCCGTCTGTATGGCACCTGCTCAAAGATGTCTTCTTGCTCCAGGTTCCTGCCCGCCTGACACTGGGGATCTATGTGCCAAGAGGAGTCCGTCCCCTACTCACTGTCCGCCTCCTCCGGGCAGCCTGCATTTCTTCTACCTTCCACCACCAGCTTCTGTGCTGCTGGTGGTTGGAGCTGGTAGTTGGGTCTGGCTTTGGGACCACGGCCCAGCTGGCTTTCTCCACTTGACTGGCTCTGTAGCACTTCGCCCAACCAAGCCCAGTCCCCGCTCAGATGACCACGTGAGAGCCCCTTCAGCCTCCTTTCTGACCGCACACCACCCCCTCCGAGCGGCTGCCGGGGTCCAGGCCTCTCAGATCACAGCCCTCACGGCAGGCACCTCCAAATCAGCCCTCACTCGGACACGAGAGACACACCCTCCCAGGGAGCTGTCCGCAGAGCAGCCCACCTTGCAAACAACCTGCAGTTCAGACTCTATCTGCCGGGGCCTCTTCCTTGCCCATCCTGGTCTCCTGCATGCAGGAGGGGAAGCAAGAGGCCCAGGAAGGCGGCCGTCTGAGAGGATAGGAGCAGAGCTGGCAAGAGGACTGACTTCCACTTCCCCAAAAGTCAAAGGTGTCTATCAACTGTTGGCTAATGGGTTTTTGAAGGGTTTGTCAGGCCTTCTGGAACCTGGCAAAAATCTGCTATTTGCCCCCTGGAATGCTGGGGGTTAGGTTTTATGAGAAACAGAGTAAACTGGTTCATTCACCAGTCTTCAGGGTTTACAAACGCTGACGTTGCTTGCATTTTAATGACAGGTTCTGTGGACCCACTGCTGCATAAGAACGCAAAGGCTGCACAAGCACCGCAGATGGAGGGGTTCCGGTCTCAGGCGCAGTGTGACCTGGTGGCCAGGCCTGCAAACACTGCCTCTTCCTCTGTGCCCACAGCAAACAGATGTGAAACGTACACTACAGTCTGCATTTATTCACTTTACTCATTTCTACACTAAAACATGACTTGCGAAATATTTTTTCAGCAACACCAAAAAATGCACTAAGAGGATTTCACCAACCTCTCCTAAAACGTTAACCTGAAGATGCACCTGGTGTCTCTAGCTCAACCAATAAACAGGTCAAAACACTTTGTGCGGTATGCATTTCCATTCCGTAGTCAGCCTTTTCATTTTCTTAACAGTGGTTTTTGAAGATAAGGTTTTAAATTTTGATCCAGTTCAATTTATCAGATGTTTTGTGTCCTTAAGAAATCTTTGTCGGGCGCCTGGGTGGCTCAGTTGTTAAGCGTCTGCCTTCGGCTCAGGTCATGATCCCGGGGTCCTGGGATCGAGCCCCGCATCGGGCTCCCTGTTCTGCGGGAAGCCTGCTTCTCCCTCTCCCACTCCCCCTGCTTGTGTTCCCTCTCTCACTGTGTCTCTCTCTGTCAAATAAATAAATAAAATCTTTATAAAAAAAAAAAAATCTTTGTCTTACCCCAGTCACCAAGATTCAAGGGAAACCCCAAGGGAGTGGGGCGACTAATTCTAGAGGATTAACTGTCCTTCAGCAGGAGGAAGCTTCTAAGACAGCCCCCACAAGGTGATAGGAAGCAGGTGTGGGATTTGGGTGTGGGGGGGTAGGAGCAAGGCCAAGTCGCACAGGTGAGGGGCACCAGGCTTCACATCCCCCCAGCTAAGAGCACGCTGAAAGTGGTGGCTTGGAGACCAATGGGTCTGGAACCTACAGGTGGTGCTGGGAAAGGAGCCAGGGGTGGGGTGAGCAGACAAACTCTAAATGCACAAGTGCAGGCAGGAGATGCTGGGAGAAGTGTGAACCAAGAGACACGGGAGTGCCGTGGACACTCTTGGACATTCCCGAACACACCTGCCAGAGACCAGATACAGAAAGGACCAGTAAGTCCGCCTGGAGAACAGAGCAAGGGGAGCACAGGTACCACCAGCTGCCACACAGCTGAACACACGCCCGTCTGGATGTGGAAAGGGCCAGACTTGGAGACCTGGGCTGTGCATCCCAGGCCAGGGCATCACCATCTCATAGAAGACAGATGGCAGGCCTTTGGGGACCCCCAACAATTAAGGCAGAGGCAGAAAAAAGAATGTCAATTTTAAGAAACAAAACCAAACCACTGTTCACAAAGGCTGAGTAGCCAGCATCACAAGAGATGCTAGGGAACAAACATTTTGAGAAAGAAAAAGCTGTCAGAGGTAAGCACCCCAGGAGAGACCAGACAGGGTGAACATCACACCCAGACCAAGATGTCCACACCTTGACCGGGGGTGGTTTCTAAGCACACATTTGTCAAAACTCACCAAACTACGCAGTTACAACGCGCACCTATACTGGCTGACCGCCAACTAACGAGGCCAACGCACCAGACCTGGTGAGGAAGGGTTGTGGTGACCTTTCCAAAGGTCCATGTGGTAGAGCCCCGCAGCGAGGCCCAGAGGAGGATGGGGCCGGCCCCCGGGCTGCAGCTGAGTCCTGCCCCCCAAGCACGCATCCAGTCACCAGGGGGCTTCCGGGGTCACCCTTGCAGGGCAAACCCCGGCTAAGGCAGGCGTGCCATCCAGGGTGACAGCCTGCCTTGTCCTGACCCCTGGGACCTCGCCGGGCCCCTCCATGGCCCTTGGGACCCACGCGCCTGGCCCGTGACATGCTCCCAAGCGCTGCTGGCAGTCTCCCCAACACAGGGGCTCCCTCTGCTCGGACCAGCCTGCTACTCACCACCTCTGCCTCACCCTTCCGTCTGAACCCAAGCCCAGAGCCGCACCTTCTCCCGGAAGTCCTCTCACCTCCCATGCTCTATAGGTGGCGCGCAGTACACCCTCCAGCGGGCTGTCGAAGGCCCAGCAGCAAGCACAGAACCCTTGATGGAGCAGAGGGAGGCACCAACAGGCAACCAGGAGGCAGGTGACATGAAAGGGCACACAGGCTAGCCACTCCGCACGTCCTTGGCAATGTGGCCTGAGTATGTGCCTTCCTCTAGAAAGCCTTTCACCTACAGGTTACATTAAAGGTCATGTAACCTTCTGCGCTGGGGTCAGAGAGTTTTGCCTGTGGTATTCCACAGAGCAGGTCAGGGCTCAGTCAGCTGTGGCGCTCCCTGGGGGAAACGGGCAGTGTCTGGAGACACCTCTGGCTGTCACGATGTGGGGGCAGCTACTGGCATCTGCAGGGTGGGGCCAGGGGTGCTGTTAAGCACCTTGCCGTGCACAGGGTGCCCCTTGCAAACCCAGTGCAGACAATCAACAGATGGGTGTCAGCTTAGAGGCCTGTCCTGGTGGATACCCAGAGCTGTGTGCACCAGCAGCCCCCACCCGCAGTAGAGCAAAGACAGCCAGGGAGCAGGCACAGGGAGGCCCCTGCTCTCAAAAGGTACTTGGGACAAGTCCAATCACCCCAAGGCCTGAAGAGAATATTTAATGTTGACAATGACTATCACAGGAGACAGTACCACACAAAGCTTCTACAGGGACTCCCTCTGTGGTGATACGACACACGTGTCATCATCACATGACACGTGTAAGAGATACACGGATCACTCACACACCAACTTAATCCCTCATAAACTGCCTTCATTTCAAAACTCGACGTCTCCTCTCCTTGACGTGAGTCACCCATAGTGTTAGGAGCTCAAACTCCACATTTGTGAATATTAACAGAGGACTTGCTAAATTTAAACATGAGGTCTCCACTTGGAATTCACCCTGGCAGGGCATGTCACATTTCACCTCATGTGGGCTCAGCACCAGTGGGTGAGTCCACGCAGGAAGGGCGTGGGGAGGAGGTGGTATGCAGGTCATCAAATGCAAAACAAAACATGATGCAATTTCCTCAGAGTACCCAAGTCTGAAGACACCATGTGCTACAATCTAGCAAAGTGGGCCCCAAACCAAGCAGCATCCCACTAGACACCCACCGTGTCATACACCCATCCATGCAGGATGCTAAGACCACACCTGCCAGGTTAGGGGAGGAAGTGTTTAAAAACACAACATCATCTCCACTCACAGGGTAGGAGCCCTAGGTCTTCATAGAAATGTTTCTGACAAATGTCGGCCAAAGAGAAATAAAAGATGCTGTGTGCTGCTGCCGAGCCACCCGGACCTGTGCGGTTTCTGGAATTTCTGCAGCCCAGGGAGAATGGCAGGCGAGGCCTGAGGCTCAGAGCAGCACGCCGGACTGGACTGGACCACAGAGGATGCGCAGCGCATGACAGTTTGTGACTACCCCCAGAAGACTCAGAATGAACTGTCTGTCCCACCCAGCCACATGGATGGATACGCACACATGGTCCAAAGTACAGCATCTCAAAAACATCCAGTCTAAATCAAAAGGAGAGTAAAGGGACTGCATTCTTTGTCTGAATTAAAAGATCATTCAGAATGGTTTTGCAGGGTCAGAGCGGAGTACGACATCATCCGGTGGACTACTACTCCTTCATCTTTGCATGGGCCAAAAGAATTCTCAAAAAAGTGAAGGAATGGCCAAGAGAGAGGGAAAGAGTATTTTCGAAAAAACTAACAGTAATGTCCTTTTTCAGTATGAGATGATTTCATTTTTGCAGATACTGAAGCAAGACAGGGATGAAAGGGTTAGTGTTTCTACCTTCAACCCAACAAACAGCCACCAGTGCCACACCCTAAGGGGAGTGGCAGGCTGTGATGTCTAGAGAAAACACTTCAGCCAAGCCCCAGAAGGTCATGTCAGTCACCACTAAATGTTACCTTGTCTGGTTTGTCCTTGAAAAAAAATCCAGAGGAAAATCATAAAATGCAATTTCTGAAGAAGTTATTTTCCCCCAAATACACAAACTCTCTCGAATCTTTTGTATGCCCTGGCTTTCGTGTCTGCTCTGATGGGAAGGCCAGAGGGCATGGGGGAGGTGGGGGGGGTATCAGGAAGAGCAAAGAGTGAGGAAGGTGGGTACCCTGAACTCTGTGCTCGTAGAAGCCATCCTGTTAAATGCTGGGTCTGACCCTTCCCTTCTCCTTGTAGATTAGAAGAGCTCAAGGCCCTCCTCCAAACGCCACACACAGAGCTTAGTGTATGAGTGCACGGGGGGAAATGTATTTTGTGCACCCAGATCCTGGTTCCTAAATGTCATTCTCCATTAAAAGGAAGCAGGACTTCTTGGAGAAATGTGTGATTCCAGAGCTCGGGAACAGGAGCCTCACTACCACTTGTGTCAGAAAACATGGCCACGCTCTGAGACCAACGGGGCCTCACCACAGGGGTCAGCTCGACGGGCTCCCACTGGCCAAACCTGGGACAACTGGAGCATCAGGGCAAATAACAGTAGTGGACAATAAGAACCCAAGAGTCTACACTGTTAAATTAATTGTTCTTATAGTAGAAAGCCAATCCAGAAATGGAGACGAACAACAGACTTAAGAACGTCACCACTGGACAATCCTGATAAAAACGAAAATACAGGAGATTCAGACCAAGAGTCCTCAAGATGCCAGAGACGATGGGTGACCATCTGATGCGAGAATTTAAGATATTTACTGAGGAAGAAAGTATCTTTCACAAGATACTTAGCAATTACAACAAGAACATTAGTAAGTTTTCACTACAGCCAGGGACAGCTGGGGAGCAGGCACAGGGAGGGCCTAACAAACCGCCACCTAACAAACCGCCACCTAACAAACCAGAATGGGACAAACTGAGGCCACCTGCTGCCTGATGGGCCCGCTCAGGACACACAGGCACTCTGGCAACTCCTGCCCAAATGCACACCACAGTGTGAACTGACAGCCAGTCTGCAAAACCACCAGCTGATAATGAGAAGAAAAAGGAGGAACAGAGGAACCACCCAAGGTTAGAGACCCAGGAGCTCTGACAGCTGAGCCTAACACATGATCTGGGGTTTCTTGTGCTTCCAAGGACAATACTGGCCCACCGGGGAGATCCAATGAGCAGAAAATAGCCCTGCATGGACATTATTTCTGATTCTGATCATTGTACCAGGGTTAGATAAGAGAATTTTTTTAGGAAATCGAAATATTTAGGGATAAAGTGCATCACATCTGCAACTTACTCCTCAACCGCAGGAAGAAAAATACCACATGTGGAGGGGGAAGAAAGGCAGAGCAGATATGGCAACATGCTGACCTCTGGAAACCCGTGTGACACTTATGTGAGAAGCCTTGGTCCTACTTCTGCAACTTTTCCTAGGTCTGGAGTTATGTCCACAAAGAAGCACAAAGGTACACCAGCGTCGTCACTACTGCAGGGGCAGGTGAGGTGCCAGCAGCAGGGTGCAGGGCATCCCCCCTGCCTGTCATTCAAGCTGGGCCCATGAGGAAGTGAGAGCCAGGACAGAGCCACCTCAGAGCACACCGGCCACCTCCAGCCTGGTGACTGAAGTCGTGTTTGTACGAGACAAGACCCAAAGCATTTGAAGAAACTAAAATAAAAAGACGACCCATTCCCAGTACCATAGAAAAACTACAGACTGAGCTACTGAGATTCCACAAAGCAATTCTGTACAGAATTCTCTTAAACCTGTATGCACCTCCACTGTGGCCTCCTAGGACTTACTTGACGAAACTCATGCTTCAAAAGCAAGTGGCACCACCACACCCAGACCCCCCTGCACTGCTGGGTTACACAGGCAGGGAAGGACTCCCAGCCTCGGGGAGGCCAACTGCCTCCCTGGCCTCAGAATTTCAACTTCGTCTCCAGGATGCACCCCAGAGTGCTGCTAAGTTCTTCAAAATAGCATGACGGCAACTTTAAATGCTTCCAGCCTTAAACAGCAACAGCCACCCTGCCCCCATGCTCAGATGAAAAGCACTGCAGGGGACATACGGTATCAGCTAACACGTAAGGCAGACCGAACTCCTTCATCCCACCAACTCACAGCCAGCACAAGAGACCAATCAGATGGGAGGAAACTAGCAGCACCTACAATTCAAAGCACCACCATAAAACCATGAACGTCTTCTAAAAGTTTCTTCAAAATACAAAGACTAAACAGGTCAACATCTAGCTCAAGTTCATGAAGTTCTAAGGAATTTTATAAATACAAAGTGCTAAGTAAGAAATATTTAAGGTCTAGTTACAGTCTTTAGAAATTATATTTATCTTTTAAGATATTACATGAATACTTTGAAATTGATTTGTTCTACTTTGTCTAGATTCTCACTCCCTTAAATAAAAAAAAGCACTTTTTCTGAGACAACTGATATATTACTTCCTTTGTTATCACTTTTGGCTTTACTATCAGTATTTATGCCGTTCAAAAAACGGTATGTGAAGTTAAAGATTGCCCATTCTTCTGTAACCAGATATTTGATTTCATATACTTTGAAATTAACTTTAAACATGAAAATGGAAATAAATATGGTGATGCATGCTACCATCTACTGAAATCTACCCATCAGTTTTTAGGCAGACCAAGCTTCAAAGCCCATTTGGTCCAAAGGTCTTTATTTAAAGGATTAGACAAGATACCTAAAAATCAAAAGAACTGCAATAAAATTAAATCATGTGTGCATATAGAGGTAAGTAGATAAAAAGGCCAGTGGTTTTCTGGTTAAGTGAAAACTGAAAAAAACAAAAAAATTCATTTGAAGTGGATTCAATTAAACGAAGTGACAATTTCCCCAATTTTAGACATAAATGTCTTTTTAATGGCATAATCTTTTTTTAAATATATTTTTTAAGATTTTATTTATTTGTCAGAGAGAGAGAGAGCATGCGTGCACAGGCAGGGGAGCGGCAGGCAGAGGGAGAAGCAGGCTTCTCACTGAGCAAGGAGCCCAGGATCCTGGGATAACCACCTGAGCCAAAGGCAGATGCTTGACTCTCCTGAGCCACCCAGGTGTCTCTGGGGTAATCTTTTAAATAGTGCAGATGTCAACAGAGAAGGATAAGATCATTTAAGGGATGTACATCTAAGATGTACATGGCCCCGGCAGAGGGAAGCTGTGCACCAACCACCGCAGCAGGAAGCAGAATGCTCACCTGCCGGGTTTCTGCTCCTGACAGTGAAAACATAAAAGAATGTTCTAGTTCATCAAGGTGGTTCAATATTGGGTTGGAAAAGTAGTTTCCTTACTTCCAAGATAAGACCTCTACAGATAAGTATTGTAGTGCACCCAGTGAACTGGGCTCAGAATTTTAAACCCCACAATCTCAGGCTGGTAAGTTTTCTTTATGAGTTTCTCTGAGATTTTTTTGTTCTAATACCTACGAAGCAAGCATGGGACAGTTGTGCTCGGTCAGTGATGCTGGAGCCCTCCTCAGCAGCACTCACCCCAGACCCTGGCTGATGCAAACTTTCTTCTGTAGACAGACTACGGGGCACAGAAGGAACTGGACAGACGTCAATTACAGACAACTACCCCCCCCAATCAGTCCTAAACCACCACCAGACGTGTCCCCAGATTATTTCATATATCTTCCTTTGGGACTTCACTGCCTCCCAGTGAATGATAACAGACATAAAAGCAGACAGGTGGGAAGGAAGGACATCATTGGGTAAACTGATCATTAATAGATTGTTTCTGACCCATCATGCCATGTCAGAATATTTTCAAATCAAAATACTTTTAACCACATGGAAATTGTAAAGACAGACACGTACCCTCATTCTATCTACTTCCCCACACTGGGACTCTGGATGCAACGTGGTCTAAGGAGAGAACGGGCATGGCGTAGGACGACCATGAGAAGCCTCAGCAAGGTGAGGTGCTGGGCACGTCAAAACCCCTGGGGACCCCAGTGCCCTCCCTCCCTATCAGAGGAGGAAGAATACAGTTCCTACCTCTACCTGAGAGCAGGTACAAAACATGCAAATCAGAACGATAATCTAGTGATTATTTCAACTACACCCAGAAGCAGTTCCTTGCTTGAGAATAACCGCTGATGTGTCAGAGAAGTCCCACCGATGCCAGTGATGATGAAGACAGCAAGGGCAGCTCCAAGCAGGTGAGCCTGGCTGTGCTATAGCGCTTTACCTGCATCTCCAGGAGAAATACTATCATCAGACTCTGGAGAGCCTCGTGATGAATCACAGCAGCGAGATACCCTCAATCTCAAACATCCAAAACACAAAAAGGAAAGAACTTCTCAGCACTGAGAGCTTGTCATCAGGTTAGTTACTTGGTTGACTGGTGAGATTAACGCATAGGGTTACTCTGCTTTGCTAGTCGGGCTGATGTGATCAAAGCACTGCACATGGAGTTTCTAACCAGCTGCAAACTAGTCCGTGATCTGCCTGGACCCTACTGGCCTTTTCTGGATAACTGGACGAAAAGAAGGAAATGAAGAACCCTTCCCCTCAGGAATCTTCTACACAGTGACACACCAGCATCGGGCTTCATCTCCCCAACTATGGGCTCACAGGTTTAGGTAGGCTCTGACCTCAAAGTAATGATGGCAGTGTGCCACAGCATGCCAGATGTACAGCCCAGCAAGTGTTTCCCTTCCAAAGGAGAGCAGCCAGACAGCTCCTGGGGAGGGTGCAGCCCCAAGGCAGCTCCCATCCCACCCTGCCTGCATTCACTGGGCAGGCGTGGGCCCTCACCCCAAGGCCAAGGACCAGGGTGCCCTCTCCAAACAATGAGTGGGAAGAAGTGGACACAGGAAAAGGCTTGTGGGGTTGGGACGGAGGCCAGGAGTGTTTGGTGGGCAGGGCAGGAAGCAGATGCTCAACAGATGCAGTTATAGTGCAGCCGCAGGGAGAGGAGCAGAGACCAGAGCAAATGGCACGACCAGCCGGCCGCAGGGTGCAGAAGGGCGCTGAGCACCTAGGAGCCTAAGGTGTACCGCGGCCCCGGCAGAGCGAAGCCGTGCACCAACCACCGCAGCAGGAACCAGAATGCTCACCTGCCGGGTTTCTGCTCCGGACAGTGAAAACATGAGTCATGTCTACATCACACACCTGTGCCCACACATCAACACAATCTCGGGGCACGACACCGGGAAACTGACGCAAGGTGTAGATGGACAAGAGAAAACAGTCCCTTATGAGGTTGAAACGGAGCTCTAAGCAGCTACAACGTGCTACTCCTGCGTCATCTTGAACTCTACCCGCGCTGAGGCTGCACCCCGTGAGCTACGATGCACAACCAGCCTTTACAACCGCGTTTCTGGAGCTTTACGAGCAGCCCCGGGAGTGCACCCATCCCCAGCAGTTTACGCCACGGTAACGAGGTGGAGCGCGCCTGGTCGTCGCGTCCGCGCAGCCGGGGCGGGGGGCTACAGAAGGGGACCGAACGCCCTCCCCTCCTCAGGACTGCACTTTCGGCGGCTGCTGAAGTCAAAGGCCGCGGTGGTGACTGCGCTCCGACTGCGGAAAAGACCCTCAGACGCGCAAAGTGCTCCCCGAGCTCAGGCCCTTTGGCTGCAGCCCGGGGGCCTTTCCTGCCCAGTGCCCGGCCCAGGACCCCTCCAGACCCCGCCCCCCGACCCCACTCACCCGGGGGCCACCACCTGGCCTGGCTGCGCGCACAGCTCCCGCACCACGCCGGCGCGCTCCGACCTCAGCCTGCCCTCGGCGCGCACGCAGCCCCCGGAGCCAGCGCGGGCAGGGGAGGGTCCGGCGGGCTGCGTGGAGGCGGTGGCCTCACACACGGCTAGCACGGAGCCGATACGCACGGCCGCGCCCGTCGCCACCCTCCACTCGAGCAGGCGCAGCGGCCCAGGGCCCGGGCAGCGCACCTCGGCCACAGCCGCCGGCGGGGTGCCCTCGGCGGGAACGCGGCCCGCGGGCGGCGCCTCCATCGCGGCCGGGCGGGGTCGCTGTGGGAAGGCAGGCGAGCGGGCGGGGCGCTCAGGGCCCGCTGCCCATCGCGGGTGGGTGGGTGGGCGGGACGGCGACCCCGGCCCAGGCCGCGAAGGCGACGGCGCTGCAATTCGCGCTCCGGCACCGGCTTCCACCCGCCGCCCGGCCCGCGCCAACTTCCGGGACAGCGTCTGACGTCGCGTGACGCCGCGTGCGTGCGTGGCGGGGCCCGCGTGTAAACACACGCCCACGCGAGGCCCAAGAGGCGCTGCGTCGGACGCGGGTGCCCGGAGCGTCTTGGGAGCCGGCCGGACGGGAAGAGCGTGGCCACGCCCCATGTGCCCCGGGAGCTCCTGCGGCGTGGGGCTGCGGGTCCCGGCGTGCAGCGCGCGCCGCTGCCCTGAACCCCCGGCGTGCCCTGCGAGGTCCCGGCATGCCGCGCGCTCCCCTGTCCCATAACTCCCTTGGAGAGCCGGGGCCCAGGGTCGTTAAACTATGCGTCCCGGCATGCAACGCGGGCCGCCCGCTGCAGCCCAGTCACGTGCTGGGGCCGGTTGTGGAGAGACCGCGAGTCCCGGCATGCCACGCGCACATCGGGAAGTTGCGGTTCCGGCCGATGCCGCGCGCCGTCCGGGGCCCGGGGGAGGCGGGCGCTCCGGGCCGCTCGCCGCCTGGATCGCGGGGCTTGGGGTGCTGGCTGGCGGTGGCCCGTGGCCCGTGCTCGCGCGTAGGGAGGTCCCTGGAGCTGCGGGAGGAGAGGGACGGCGGGCCGGTGATGACCTAGCGGTTTGTCCAAGCTCCGCGGTTCCGGCCGCGGGGCTCCCTGGTGCCTGGGGCGGGAGGGCACCGGCGGAGGGGGAGGCAGGCGAGGCAGCGCCGGCTGCCGGGCCCTCCGGCCCCCGTCAGTACGGGGCCGAGCGGCGGGGCGGAGGGGGGCGTGCGGCCGCCCTGCAGACCCAGCAGGCCTCCGGGCCGCGCTCGCCCCGGGAGCAGCGTCCTCCCGGCCCCCCGCCCCTGGGCGCCTTGTGGGCTGGCTCTTAACAGTTCGCAGACCAAGCTGTTCGCTGACCGCGGTGGGGTTTGTCCGGGGCGCCTCTGCACCGAGCCAGCTCTATGCGGTGGGAAAGCGGGGGCAGCGATTGTAAAGCAGGCTGGGGGCTCCAGACGCAGGGGGGTCGCGCTACACATTGAGCTTGGTTGCCCCCGAGTCACATAAGGTGTCGTGGTGGCTCCCCGCAAACATGGCAGAACGAGTCAGTCCGTGAACCCACGGCTCGGTCGGAGGCGGCTCTCCTCGCCTGCTGCTTGCTGCGTCCCGGCAGCGCAGGGCCTCCGCTGTGTGCAGGGATGGACGCCCGTGCAGAGCCCTCGGGGCAGCGGCCTCCCACCGCGGGCAGCCTTGGCGGGGCGGCGGATCTCCTCCCTGCGGCTCCCGCGATCATCGGCCGCTGGCTCTCCCGGGTTCCCGTGGCCCTTGTCCTGCCAGTCTGTGCTGGTTTGGGTGACCTCTGGTCTCAGCCATGCCCTCGGCTGCTTTCCTGCTTATGTCAACACTTGGCCTGAGCGACTGCGCCTTGTTCTCTGCAGAATTTAGAAATCCACAGTGTGGAAGGAAACCGGGGACAGTCACAGTTGTGTGGACGTTAAGCAGCACTCCTCAAGTAACCGAACAAAGGAAATCACGAGAAATAAGAAACCTGTGAATGAAAAACACTAAAGCTTGTGTGCTGCAGGTAATGCAGGGCGTAGAGGGGAATGTGTGACCAGAACACCCACGTTAAAAAAAGAAGAAATCTCAAATCTAGTCAAGAGGCAGGGACACCTCCCTATAATGAGTGTCATTTTTCAGGAATTAATAGAGTATAGCTTTGTGGTGAAAGTATGTTTTCTGCCAACATGACTTTGATCCTGATCCTTAGAAAAGAGCAACACGTTTTCCGTATTGTTGCCATAAGGGGCTGCTGGCTCTTCCCAACCCTAGTCTATAGGAGAAGAGCCACGCGTGGTATTCACTTAATTTTACCTACCTTGCAGTGGTGCCATTTTCATAGATTTCTGATTCCCGAATCCTCTTCTGATGAAAAGAGGCGACCCTTGACCCCCTTACCATCCTCGGGCCACCCCAGCTGTCATGGAAACGGTTTTTCAGGCTCTGGCTATTGCAAGTTCTCTAGCCCCCTCCCCTCCCCAAACTTACCCAAAACAGTCCTGGAAGCCTCAAGAGGTCAATCTGTGAGGTTCCAAAGAGCCTTCTGGACTCCTGCCAGGTACTGTCCCAAAGAGAGCCTCAGGACTCACTTCTTGGTCCCCCTTGCTCCCTTCTGCGTAGGTCTGCCAGGCCTGATGCTTTCAGGGGACACACCATGCGACTGTCCCAGTTGCTCCTAGCGGCACGCCAGCATCGTGCATAGAAGAAATCTAGAGCTCCCAACACCTCAGCCTTTCTTCTGTAGGCGCACAGGGGGAGGGGCTGATCGCCTAAATTCAACAACTGATTTGGGGTAGGGCCCTGTTGGAGCCTCAAGTATGGCTCAGTCCCCGTGTGGTTTCACGGTTCTTCCTGGGTGCTCTGTAGGCCTTCTTGCTGCTGGGAGTTTGTCTAGTCTTAGATACCTCCACTGTCCTGCAGGCCTGGCCACACTCCTGAGATGTGCATGCCTCTCGAGCACTAGGTTGATGTCCCGTGCAGAGAGCCAGACTTTTCAGCCCTCTTAGTTTCCAGAGCTCTCTGGTGTCTGTTAAAACATGGTGTTTGCAAGTACCTGTTTTCCCCAAGTTCTTGTGGCAGGAGCAATGGCTGGTTTCTACCTACTTCACTCTTGCTGGAAGAAGACCTTGAATGGGATTCTAACAGAAGAGGAAACAGGACTTCCAGACACAAGGACCATCGTGGTTGGGGTTCTGGGGGATCCCTTGATGGAGTCCTTTATGGCAAAAACGGGAACAGGACTAGGATGTTTGAAAGGTTGCAGACACCACCAGTCACAATTCTGACTTAATTGGTTTTGGAGGGGACCCGAGCATCAGGAGTCTTGCTCGCTGCGTTATTCTAATGTGTAGCTAGGTTTGTAGGCAGTGGTAGTTACTACGTATTTTTGGGCAGATGTCTGAGCTCCTCTGATCTGTGTGTAAGGCACTGCTGATAGCTGAGGGCAGAGTGAGCCTGGAGCTGGAGACCCCAGTTCCCGGTGATCCCAACA
Organism: Eumetopias jubatus; assembly: GCF_037043125.1. NCBI lineage: Eukaryota > Metazoa > Chordata > Mammalia > Carnivora > Otariidae > Eumetopias > Eumetopias jubatus. Next base: position 525,718 of record NW_028274822.1, read on the forward strand.
GATGGGAGGAGTTGTGGGGAGAGTTTCTGAGCTACCACCACCAGGTCTTGTCACTTGCTGGGCAGGTTAGTGAGAAGGAGGGGTCCAGAGTGGCCCCTGGAAGAAGACCCTGAACCAGGAAGGGGGGCGGGGCTGCAGGGGGATGAGACACAGGGAGTTCCCCGGGAGTCTGTCAGGTCTGAGCTGCCTGGGCACTCGGGAGAGCCAGCCAGTGGGTGGGAGAGCAGGGCTGCTGTGGCAGCTTTCTGGATCCACCAGGGCAGCGCAGATGGCACCAAGTGAGGGGAGCATCTCTCGTGTGGGAAAGGCGGCCACAGTGTTGTGGGCAGAGAATGGAGGCACCGGCAGGGAGCAGGGCCAGTGGTGTCATGGGCTGTGGTGAGACCAGGGCTGGTGTTGCCAGTAGGGAGGGGGCTGTGCTGGAGGGTCCAGGCGGGGACTGGGAACACAGGCAGGAGCAAGGCTTGCTGAGGAGGGAGGCGGTGTTTCTGCGAAGCAGATGGGAGGGGCAGACACAGACAAGCATCACAGGTACTTGTTTACCCAGTGGTAACATTTAATAGCTTTTACTTGGATGGCTCCCTCTGTTCTTTTCCCCTTCCCCCTCCCCGTTAAAAATTATGTAAATTAAGCAGATACCAAAATCTGTGTGTAATCCTAAAATGAACCCGTCAGCCAACCTGAAATCTATAGCATTAGCAATATTGTGAGGACTCCTGTATGCTCCCCACCTTCCTGTGCTGCCCCCTTAATTCCCTCAATTTTGCATTTGTTGTGCTCCCTTTGTGTGGGGTTTTGCTGCATGCATACTGTGGAGTTATGCTTGGTTTTGAGGTTGGAAAAAATGCATCACAAAAAAATGCATCACACATATATGGGGATTTTGGGTCTGTGAATGGCTTTTTCATTCATCACTATGTACCCAGAATTCATCCATATTACTTTGTGTGGTTATTGTTTATCGTGACTTCTATTTAATAGCTCATGTGGAGTGTGACAGGATGCATTTACCATTCTCTTGTAGATGGACATTTGGGTTGTTTTGGATTCTTATGAAAAGTGCTGGGTTTCCTGGTGCCCCTGAGCTGGAGCCTGAGGGTGGAGCTGCTGAATCCCAGAATGCAGATGTATGGGGCAACCCCAAATCACGTTCCTGCGGGGCTGTCTCAGCTTGTACCCCCACCGTACCCTCGGCAGCCCTGCACCACGCTTCCTAGTCTGTGAGTCCGGGTGAAGATGTGTGTTAGAGTTGAAGCTGTGGTCCTAACTTGCGTCTTTCCAGTAGCCGTTCTGGCTATAAGTCAAGTTCCCTGTTGTTTTCTTGCCTTTTGTGCTTTCTCTTCTCTGAGGTGCCTTTTCATGTTGATCACTCTTTTCCCACCGGGTTGTCTTCTTACTGATTTGTAGTCGTTTCTTATGGCTTCTGAACACCTTCCTTGTTTATATGTTATCCCCATCATCTCTCACTTTTTGCCTTGTCCTGTTTTCATTTTCTTTATAAAATCTTCTGATGCACAGAAGTTCTTAATTTTAGGACTGCATTGCCTAACCTGGAATCATAAAGATAGCTTCTTTTTTACTTTTTTTTTTTAAAGATTTTATTTCTTTATTTGACAGAGGGACACAGCGAGAGAGGGAACACAAGCAGGGGGAGTGGGAGAGGGAGAAGCAGGCTTCCCGCGGAGCAGGGAGCCCGATGCGGGGCTCGATCCCAAGGACCCTGGGATCATGACCTGAGCCGAAGGCAGACGCTTAACGACTGAGCCACCCAGGCGCCCCGCTTCTTTTTTACTTCTAAAAATCTGTAAAACTTTGCCTTTCACAGTGAAGTCCTTAAGTAGTAAGAAATGGGTGTTTCATATGTGGTGTCAGGCACTGATCAGACTTCTTTCCCATCGGGGTAGGCAGTTGTCCCAGCCCCAGTTTGGAAAAGCTCATCCCGTTTGCATTGATCTGCGACGCATCTCTGGTATGCAGTAAGTCCCTGTAAATGCATGAGCCTATTTTGGACTTTCTGTTCTGCTTATTCTCGAACTGTCTCAATTGCTATAGCTTCACAATAAGTCATGACATCTGGGAAGTTTCTTCACACGGTTTGTGGATATTTGTGGCCTTTGTTTTTTCATAAATTTTAGAATTAGTGTGTCAGTTTTATTGATAAAACTTTTTAAGAGTTTTGATCAGAACTGTATGGAGTCTATAAATCAATTTGGGGAGAAGTGACATCTTTGTGACTTGAATTGTGCCATCCATAAACACAGTATATCAGTCTATTTAGGCTCTCTTTAAGGTCTTCAGATACGATTTTTATGATTTTCTCCATATAGGACTTGCACATTTTTTTGTTAGATCTATTCCTAGTTTATTTTTTTTTGCTCATACTTTTGTTGATACATGATACTTAAAAAAACCCCACAAAACCCAACCTTTTCTAGTTGACTGTTGCTGGCATATAAAAATGCAATAGGTTTTTGTGAACTGATGTTATACCTAATAATCTTTCAAAGTTCTTTTATATTTAATTCATTAATTTTGGCTTATCTTCTTTTTAAGGAAAACTTCAATGACATACATGTCCTACCAAGCATCACTTTTGCCTCCTTTCACATGTTTTGATATATAATCTTCTTACTGTCAGTCATGCAATTATTCTTTTGTACTCACTATGATCTTTTTCTTTGGCAAATAAGTTATTTAGAAGTATATTTAAAAATGTCCACATGCATGGGAATTTTTCTCCATATTTTTATGGTTGATTTCTAAATTGCATTATAGTCAGGTAACATAATCTGAATGACACTACTTTTTTGAAATTTAATGCTATTGGAATAATTCCAGGATTGGGTTAATGTGTGCTTCAAAAGAATGTGTATCTTTTCCTTATTTGAGTCAGGATTCTAGATCTACCCAATAAATCAACCCTCTTGAATGTGTCATTCAAATCTTCTAGGTTTACATATCTTTCTGTTTGACCAAAAGCAGTGGTTGAGAGAGCTAAGTTGAAATCTCTTCTTTGGTTACGAATTTTCCTCTCTCTCCCTGTAGAGAGATTAACTGTTTGTATGTGTGTATATGTGTTTGTGTATGTGTGTGTGTGCATGTGTTTGTGTGTGGGGGGGGAGAGGCTGTTATTAAAGGAATACACATTTAGAATTTTTATATCCTTGACAAATTGACCCTTCTTCATTGTGTGGAGCTCCCTGTATCCTGAACAATGCTTCTCTCTTGAAATGTATTTTCTTTGAAGTAATATGACTATCCTAACTTTCTTTTTTTTTTTAAGATTTTGTTTATTTGTCAGAGAGAGACAGAGCACAAGCGGGGGCAGCGGCAGAGGGAGAAGGAGGCTCCCCACTGAGCAGGGAGCCTGATGTGGGGCTCGATGCCAGGACCCTGAGATCATGACCTGAGCTGAAGGCAGACGCTTAACGACTGAGCCCCCCAGGCGCCCCTATCATAACTCTCTTTTAATAAATGTTTGCCTGGTATAGTCTTCATTTTTACTTTTAGTGTTTGTGTACCTTAAGTTTAGATATTTATGCTATAAACAACATGTAGCTAGACTTTGATGATTTATTCTCACACTGTCTTTCAGCTGCTGAGTCCAATATATTTATATTTAACCTCATGTTTCTATGGGGTATATTTTCTCCTTTCTCATCTCTTTTCCCCCATTGGTGATATACAGACATCTGCTTTTCCATTTATTTTTTTACTCTATTTTTATTCTTTTGGTTATCACCATTGAAATTTTACTTTGTATTGTATTTCTAACTTAGTAAATGTAACTTTACATTTATATTTTACATTTTATATTAACTTTAATATTCTAATTTCTTTGCAAACAATACATAGATCTTAAAATACTATATATACCTCTGCTCTTCTCTAGACTCACATACTGAAATTGTACAGTATTTTAGTTCTGCATTTTTACATCCCCGAATTAGGTACTCTTGTTATTTTACAATGTTTGTTTTTATTTAATGTATATTTACCAGTTTACCTCATCAGCATTTTTCTAATATTTCATATCTTTCTTTTTTTTTAAGTAACAAATAATTTGTTAGGAAAGAGAAACATTCCAATGAAAAGAAATTGTTTCTGTTAAAATAAGGGATATCTAACATACATCTAAGATATTCGTGTAACGTATCATCTACACATGATACGTGTGCTTACGCCGCGTTGTGTGTGAGTAAATCTCAGCCGGCTTGCGGGATTGGTGCTCGCCTTCTCGGAAGTTCTGCTGGAGGTAAACCCTCAGTTTCTGTTTATCTGAGAGGGTTTTATTTTGCTCTTACTGTGGAAAACTAGTTTTGGTGGACATACAGCTAGAGGATGACAGTGATCTTTCATTAGAAGACATTTCCCATTGGATTCTGGTTTCTGTGTTTTGTTGTTGAAAGTCTGTTAGTCTGACTGTGCTGGCTTTGTAGGTGATCATCTTTGTCTTTGGTGTTCTGTAATTTCATTGCCGTGTGTCTAGGGGTGATTTCTTTTCCTTTATTCTGTTTAGGATGTATTGTAGATTCATGAATTTTATTTGTTCCTGAAATTCTCAAGCATTATCTCTTTAAAAACTTCTTCCGTGCTAGTGTGTGTGGAACTCTGAATAGATAGATATTTGTTCAACCTCCTCGTGCCATAATTCCTCTCTCAATCTTTATTACATTTTCCCTCTTCTCGTTTCTCAGGGGAATTTCTTCAGATGCGCCTCCAGTTTATTTTTTTATTTCTTTTTTTTTTTTAAAGATTTATTTATTTATTTGAGAGAGCGAGGATGAGATAGAGAGCACGAGAGGGAAGAGGGTCAGCGGGAGAAGCAGACTCCCTGCCGAGCGGGGAGCCCGATGTGGGACTCGATCCCGGGACTCCAGGATCATGACCTGAGCCAAAGGCAGCCGCCCAACGACTGAACCCCCCAGGTGCCCGCACCTCCAGTTTATTAACCTCTCCATCTGTGTGTAATCTGCTGTCTTAGTCATCTTTTGAGATTTTAAAAAATCATAGTTTTCACTTAGGAGAGTTCTATTTGGATGTTTTTCAAATATGCCTGTTCATTTATAGTCTGTTTTTACTTGCTCATTTATTTTGGTAATTCTATCTTTTTTCCTTAATAGTTTACACCTAATTTTTAAGATTCTGAATCTGACCATTTAAATACTTGATGTCATTGTGGGTTTACATCTGTTTTGTTTGTTTGTTGTTCATATAAGTGGTTTCCTCTCACGGTTGGTGCTGTTTGTGGGCTCATATTCAGTGGGTGGTAATCTGTGGGAATGTGGTGACCTTGCTCTGGCAAGAACCAGAGGACCTAGGTGGGCACTTCCGAGTCCTTGCAGGCAGGATCTGGAGCTGCTGTACCCCCTCTACAACCCCAGGTCATCCTGATTCTGGCGGGCTCTCTGAGGGCACCCCACTTCGTGTATTTTCCCACCCACATTCCCTCCCCCGGACCCTGCTCATGAGGGTTTCCCTGGTTTGGGAGTGTTTAGGGCGCCCCTTGCTTCTTGTAAACCCAGTCCTGGCATGAAAATCAAGTCTTAGCCTCTAATTGTTCTGCAGTGAGGAGGACCCTTCAGAGTGTCCTGACTGCCTTCCTGCCTGAAGTAGAAGTCTTTGATTTTTCTTTGTTTTTAACTGGGTCAGGGAGACCGAAGGGGAATGCCCCATGCCCACCCCTGTTTTCCCAGATACAGCGCTGACTGTGGGGTGTTGTAGGCTCACAGTCCCTTGTCTCTGAGTGAGGAGCACAGGGAATGGTGAGGACGGGGAGAGGCCCCGTGGCTGGAAGGACGGACGCGATCTGGGAGGACAGGGCTCCACGAGAGGAGTCTGCAGTCAGACAATGCTCCTGCGTGATGGATTAACTTTAGAACACAATGCACACGCCAGTCAGACATGCTGCATGAGCCGTGCAAGCGCTGGGACCATCCCAGCCCCGACAGCTGGGGACCGAGCCCCCACGCCCGTGAGCTTGGCTGCAGTCTCTAAAATGGCTCTTGAAGAAGAGACGAATCATGAGAACAAAAGCATTTTCTTTCTTAAGGGAGCTGGTAGTACACATTGTGTGAACTGTGCACGCGGACAGACAACCAGGAGAAGGGATGTGGCTGTGGCGGTCTCTGGGAGAAGGCAGAGGCCGGGATGAGGCACCCTCTGTGTGTGTTGCTGCTGAGAGCAGGGGGCGTGCGGTGGGCCGGTCGGGTAGAGGCGAGAAGACGTTGCTTCCCAACCATCTGTCACAGAGAGGGTCGACGGCAGAACCCATGCTCCTGGCCTGGGGACGTCTTGTAGGGTGCACTTTAGAGCACCAGGGACTTTTCCAGGGCCATCTCCTAGCACTGGGAAGCAACCAGGTAATCATGCGATAGGAAACAGGCTGTGGTTTTTCCGGCTCTTTATTGTTCTGCCTCCCAGCGGAGGGAGATGCCGTCAAGTCTGGGGTTCGTTCTGCAGGAATATCTCGGGGATTATGATTTTAGTGACAGCCCACAGGGTTTGAGGGTCAGTTTGTCTCAGATTCCCACCAGGGATGTTCATTACAACAGGTAGACATGGCACTGAGATCTGGGACTGTTGAACCTTCTGCCGTGGCTCGGGTTTGTTTGACTTTTTAAATTATTATCTCAAGTCAGGTGTGGAGAACACATATTTTAGAGTGAATCTGATTCTCTAGCCCCGAGTTTTCATTTGAAACCCTGCTTTATCGGTTCAGAACTGCGTAGGAAGCCTTTCTCCCAGCCTGAGAGCCTGCAGGCAGCAGTCAGCTTTCCTGCACCCTGCTGGTTCCCCCAAACATCCAACATCCCCACTGCCATGTTAGAGGAAATAATCTTCCCATATAAATTCCACGTGTAATTTATGTACAAATTACCTTCTCATTTGCTTCTCCCCTCATGACTGCCAAGTTTCCATCTCAGCCACTGGAGGGAGTTTATGAAACCCCGGTCTCCAGATGACTGCCTTCGTGTGAGTCAAAACAGAGAGTGAGGTGGAGTCGTTGCCTTTGGTTGGTTCCCTGTTTTGAATCCAGCACACGACAGGAGAATGTACTACGGGGTCGAGAGAGTCCTTGATAGAAAGACCTCTCTCTCCAGTGACTCTTTAGAACGTGATTTTGTGTCCCTTTTGCTGTGCAGACTCTGAACGTCCTGCAGTTTCAAGTTCTACCCGCTGATCTTTACGTCCGTCCTTATGCTGATCACGGTGTTGGCAGCTCAAAAGCCGTAAATTCTCTAACTTTGTTCTTTTTCAAGATTGTTTTGGCTATTCTAGGTCCTTTTCTTGTCCATAAAAATAATAGGCTCCCTTTGTCGATTTCTACAAAAACATGCCAGGATTTTGGGAGTGATTGCCCGGAGCTGAAGTATAAATGATACTGAATCTTTTCACCTATGAACATGGAATGTGTCTTGATTAAATCTGTAATTTCTCTCAGAGACGCTTTATAGTTCTACGTGAACAAATCTTGTACTTCTTTTGTTATACTTAACACTAAGTAGCGTATTATTTTTGATGCTATTGTAAATGGAATTGTTTTCTTAATTTCAGGTTGTTGATACCATGTGAAAATAGGATTGATTTTTTTGCATAATGATCTTGTGTCCTGCAGTCTTGATAAGATAATCTTGCCTGTTCTGTAGTTCTTTTTTTGTTTGTGTGTGTTGTTTTTTGTAGAATTCTTAGAATTTTCCATGTACAGGATCAGGTCATCTGTAAATATTTTATTTCTTCTTTTTAGTATTTATGGCTAATTGCTTCTCCTTTCTCCCGTTCCCTTTTTTCTTTGAGGGGAGATGGTTATCGCACTGACTAGGAGCTCCTGTGTGATGCTGAGTGGAGTGGTGAGAACAGATAGCATTGCCCTGTTCACAGCTTGAGGAGGGAAAGAACTCAAGTCTCTCATCAAACACTCTGCTGTGATGAGGGGCACCCAGGCGGCTCGGTCTGTTAAGCGTCTGACTCTTGGTTTTAGCACAGGTCATGATGTCAGGGTCAGTACAGACTCTGCTTGAGGTTCTCTCTCTCCCTCTCTTGCCAGCCCTCCTGCTTGTGTGTACACGCTTGCTCTCTCAAATAAAGAAACAAATCCTTTTGAAAAAAACCTGTTAAGATTACAGCTGTAGGTTTTTTTTTTTTTTTTTTTACATGTCCTTTATCAGGTTGAGGACATTCTTTTACTTATTTGAGAGTTGTTTTTAAACATTTTCTTAAAATTTTTTTAAAGATTTTATTTATTTATTTGACAGAGAGACACAGTGAGAGAGGGAACACAAGCAGGGGGAGCGGGAGAGGGAGAAGCAGGCCTCCCGCTGAGCAGGGAGCCCGATGCGGGGCTCGATCCCAGGACCCTGGGACCATGACCTGAGCTGAAGGCAGACGCTTAATGACTGAGCCCCCTAGGCCCCCCAAGAGGTTTTCTTCATTTTTTTTAACTTTTTTTTTAAGATTTTATTTATTTATTTGAGACAGAGAGAAAGAGAGAGAGAGAGAGCACATGAGAGGGGGGAGGGTCCAAGGGAGAAGCAGACTCCCCTCTGAGCAGGGAGCCCGATGCGGACTCGATCCCGGGACTCCAGGATCATGACCTGAGCCAAAGGCAGTCGCTTAACTGACTGAGCCACCCAGGCGCCCCTAAAAATTTTTGAATAGACATTAGATTTTGTCATTAATATTTTCCCACAGCTATTGATTGATCTATTTTCAGGTGTTTGTCCAATCTGTACTCCTGGGATAAGCTCCTATTGGTCATGGTTTATCATCTTTTTAAAGATTTTTTAAAGGATTTATTTATTTATTTATTTTCGAGAGAGAGAGAGAGAGCAAGAGAGAGTGAAGGGGCAAGAAGGAGAGGGAAAAAGACAGAAGCAGAGTCCTGACTAAGCAGGGAGCCCAACGAGGGGCTCAATCCCATGACCCTCAGATCATGACCTGAGCCGAAATCAAGAGTTGAGTGCTTAACCAACTGAGCCACCCAGGCATCCCTGTGATCCTTTCAAATGCTTGTAGATTCAGTTTGCTAATATTCTGTTAAGGTTTTCTGTCCGTGTTCCTGAGACGCTGGGGTGAAGTTCTCCTGTGACGTTAGGTCTGGCTTTGGTGTCAGGTGACTCCTGTCGGACTCTTCTGAGGCCCCAGTTTCTCCAGAAGGACTTGGATCCTCTACAGAGACACAGAGTAGGTGGGTGTCATTTTGCTCATTTGTCTTTCTAGGGACTTAGCATTTCCTCGTCACGGGCACAGCGTTGTCCGTGACTCTCTTGTGGAGCCCCTCCTTTCCCGTGGTCAGCAGGGATGCATCCTCTTCCCTCACTGGCTCTGCTAGTCGGGCCCCTCTCTCTCGTCTTGGTGGGTCCAGCTAAGCATGTGTGATGGTTCAGTCCTGGTGGTTCGGGCGGAGGGCTGACGACACGCAGGTGGACTTGCAGGTGTGAGGTGTTTAGGAACAACCACATGAAAGGGGGGACCCAGGACCTGGTGAGGGGCGCGGTTGAACTGCAGCCCAGCTTCAGCAGCCTGGCCCCCTCGTGGTGCTCTGCAGGGTATGTGGCCGTCAGAGCTGGCCCCAAATGGTGCTTGGGTTTTCCTTCCTGCCCTCCTCAGACTTCGGATGTGGGTCTCGGCAGCTCAGGCAGTGAGACTGGAGGGGCTCGCGCTGCTCTGCTTACATCCCAGGGGCAGATGGGGGGCCTGGTGCTCTTGTCCAGCCTGTGTGGGCACTTTCTCTCTGACGCTTGCAGACGAGGAAGACCAGCAGGGCTGTGAAGACAAGCCGCGGTGGCAGCAGATTCTCTGGAGACCGCAGGGCCCTCTTTCCAGCGCATGGCAGTGGGAGCACCCACCCTCCTTACAGGACAAAGGGAGACTACTCTCGGTGCTCTCCCTCCCAGAAGACGTGCCGTGCACACGCGGCTTTGTTTTCTGCTTTATCCACACCTGTAGCTGAGGCTGCATCTCAGCTGGAAAATTAACACTTGAATCCTAAATAATAATAATTACTGTTTCTGGTTATTTTGAATCCACTGACAAAGACCTTTACAAAATAATTGCACTGATCAATCCCCTGTGAGTTACAGGGGAAGATTGTTGAGTTGGTGTGTGATGAGAACATTAGTGGGAATTCTGTTTCGTACGTGTAATTGTAAGGAATATGTCGTGTTCAAATGCCTGACGTAGCGTCTTGTAATAACACATGGTTTCCATCAAGCAGCAGATGTTTCTTAACCTTCCCTTAGAATAAAAATCATAATTTAGCCACACCCACCAGCTCCACTGCGAAGCGAGAGCAAAGGCCTAGCTGCACATCTCAGATCTGTGGAACTGCAGCTTGAAAGCACGGTTTGGGGAGAAATGTCCTTAAAAAGAAACGACTTTTGGGCACCTGGGTGGCTCAGATGGTTAAGCGTCTGCCTTCGGCTCGGGTCATGATCCCGGGGTCCTAGGATCGAGTCCCGCATCGGGCTCCCTGCTCCTTGGGAGCCTGCTTCTCCCTCTGCCTCTCTCTCTCTCTCTCTCCTCCTCTGTCTCTCATGAATAAATAAAATCTTTAAAAAAAAAATGACGTTTTAGAATGTCAGATAAAAGGATCCTGGGGAAACTGTGTTTAATAGGAACCGTAGATGTGGTTTACAAACACACAAAATGTCTACTTCTGTTTTTAAGACTGCTGGTCCCTGGAATGTGAACGGGGTGTCCCCAAGACAAAGCACAGATGAAGATGACACTCTCACAGGAGATAAGGACAGTTGCCTTTCTGTCCTGCCGAATACGCTCACAGCAGTTCTTCCTGATGGAGCTGCTTCTGTGTGATTCGCGCGGTTGCAGGGCGCAGCGCAGTGGGCTTTGTATGGTCCCTACAGGTGCCAGAACTTTTCATCCCGAGAAAGGAGCAAAGGGACCGTCACCGTGCCCACTTCCCAGTATAATGAGGTGACAACCACCAGAGGGGGACGTTCCCCCAGCGGGCTCCCCTAAGTAAATAATAATCTGGGTACATTCGTTGAGTAATAGCGTAAGTGCCATGTGGGGTGCTGGAGCATCTGAGGTGTGGGAGCAGTGCTGGACTGCAGGAGGCTTCAGTGAAAGCCCCTTAACCACAGTGAGAATGGGAAATGCAATTTTCTCTCATCTGCTTTGGGAGTCTTCCACCTGCTGATCAGCAGGGAATAATTCCAGTGCTTTCACTCTTCTCCCAGGCCTCTGAAGCAAGAGGCCTTTGATTTATACTACGCTGTCAGATAGCTGTGCAGGGAGAGAAGGCCCCTCGGTAATTTGGAACTTCCTCATGCTGCTAATGCAATCAGGAAGCTGGCCCTTTATAGAATTAGAGGGTGCGTGCATGCTCGGAGTTACTAGCCTGTCACCCTGCGTGCAGTGGGAACAGAGGAGGCGGGAGGATGGGGAGGCTCTTTGGGGGCGGGTAGCGATTAGTGGGACTTAGCCAACAATTTTGAAACCTGGAAATCAGGTTTTCAGACATAAATTTTAGTAGGTGAGTTCTCCAAACTGTGTTCTCCAAACTTTTTTCTGGTTCCGTCCTCTCCTCTGGTGGCGAGCTCTCACCTCCCACTGCCTGTCCTTAAGAGGTGCTCAGCTCAGTACCTGATTCCGTTTTAGTGCCAGTCCTGTGAACTAGGAGGTCGTCTTACCCCATTTTCTAGGTGAGGAAACTGACGTTCAGAGCAGGTGTTTGGAAGGGCGGCACTCGGGTTCTGGTCTTCTAACTCCAGAATTCTCTTGATGTACTTTCTCAGAATTGTCTGCATCCGGAGACACAGGGCACCTGCTTGTATGATACATACCCTAACCTCCTGCCATGGTGGCTTCTTCATGGGGAAAAGGGTTGGAATAAAGAAACCCAAGACGTCGTAGATTTCCCCTTATCCCGAAGTGTTGCAGTTTTGGGAAATTCACGTACCAAGTAATTGGCTTTGGGAGGGAGGACAGATTGTGGTGTTGTAGAATCCTATTGCATAAGAGGGGTCTTACTCCTCCTGTTAAGCAACTGCTTAAAATGCTGGGGGGGCAATATAAAATGCATTAAGAAATATTTGTTGAGGAAGTAAATAAATGGGTAAAGCAGATAATAAACATAGTATCTGGCCCTAAAGAACAAACAAGATCATAAGATGAGGCATTACAAACACCACAGTTTCACGCAGAAGCTGGTGTGGCACTACCATCAGCCCTGATTATTTGCAGTTGCTGCAAGCGTTGAAGACCCTCCGGATGCAGGTTCTCTGGCTTGCAGTCTCTTCTGTCACCACACGGGGGCACAGTTGGACCTTTGAAAATTGTGTGTGCGAGATGAAATTTATTTCTCTGTATTTATAGCATCCTCCAAATAAAAATGGCAAAACTTAGTGTACTAAACAGGGAAAGAGAGGGATCAGGCTTTAACGAGAGAGGTGTGCTGTCACTGCGCCCGAGGGGAAGAGGTTTAGGAAGGGCCGGATTAACACCTGAGAGTTCTGGGGGACGGGAAATAGCCTGTTGGCCTGTGCGCCCAGGTGAGGGGCATCCCGATTGTGCACCCCGGTGAGGGAACGGCAGGTACCTGTGCGCCCAGGTGAGGGAGGAGCCTGATTGCGTGTGTGCCCAGGTGAGGGGACGTCAGGCACCTGTGCGCCCAGGTGAGGGGGCAGCCCGATTGTGCACCCCGGTGAGGGAACGGCAGGTACCTGTGCGCCCAGGTGAGGGAGGAGCCTGATTGCGTGTGTGCCCAGGTGAGGGAACGGCAGGTACCTGTGCGCCCAGGTGAGGGAGGAGCCTGATTGCGTGTGTGCCCAGGTGAGGGGACGTCAGGCACCTGTGCGCCCAGGTGAGGGGGCAGCCCGATTGTGCACCCCGGTGAGGGAACGGCAGGTACCTGTGCGCCCAGGTGAGGGAGGAGCCTGATTGCGTGTGTGCCCAGGTGAGGGAACATCAGGCACCTGTGCGCCCAGGTGAGGGGGCAGCCCGATTGTGCACCCCGGTGAGGGAACGGCAGGTACCTGTGCGCCCAGGTGAGGGAGGAGCCTGATTGCGTGTGTGCCCAGGTGAGGGGACATCAGGCACCTCTGCGGCCAGGTGAGGGGGCAGCCCGATTGTGCACCCCGGTGAGGGAACGGCAGGTACCTGTGCGCCCAGGTGAGGGAGGAGCCTGATTGCGTGTGTGCCCAGGTGAGGGAACATCAGGCACCTGTGCGCCCAGGTGAGGGGGCAGCCCGATTGTGCACCCCGGTGAGGGAATGGCAGGTACCTGTGCGCCCGGGTGAGGGAACGTCAGGCACCTGTGTGCCCAGGTGAGGGGGCAGCCGGGTCCACATGCATGGACCTTCTGTGGGCTGACTCCTGGCTGCTTTCTTGGTCCATGCCCACTGCCCAGTGTGATTACTGCCAGTGCCCCGGTACCTCAAAATGCCCCGGTTTAGAGAGGACTCATGAGCATCCTGGTTCTAAGGGGTAGACGTGGGGGGGTGGGAGGCCTGTGGGCGAAAACGCTGGGGGTCTGGTATCCACACATTGACCAGGAGTGGACAAGGGTGGGGGGGCTGGGGTGCTGCAGAGCTGGGGGCACGGGAAAAATGAAGGAGATGCCCCGTGACGGAAGACTCCCTGCGCTCAGCCCCCACAGTCTACCGTTTGTAAATCTCCATGGGAACTTGGAGGTTATAAGCAATTACCACCGATGAGAAGCTGGAACTCAGCCACGCAGCATCAGGGAGACTGGAACACGGGCGGGTCATGGGGGAGGATTCCTGTGGGAAGTGCCCTCAGCTGACCGTCCCCAGCCCGGGGCCCCCTGAGGGCGCTGAGGCCAGGGTGGAGCCTGGGTCTGGGCAGGTGGCAGGACTTCCAGAGTGTCCCTCCCCTCCCTCCTTGCCCTGCATCCCTCACCTCTCCCTCCCTCCCCATCCCTCCTCCCCGTTAATATATCTCAATTAATAAATTGTATAAACCTGTATAAAAAGTGGCTTAGAGAAATATGAAAGCATGTATTAAAATGCAGTGAAGACTGAGTACATCCCCCAAAGAACTGAAAACAGTCTCAAAAACATACATGTGCACCCGTGTTCCTAACAGCGTTACTCACGAAGGTGGACACGGACCGGTGTCGATGAGTGGATATATGGGTAGGCAAACCGTGGTGCATCCACGTAACGGAATGGTACTCAGCCTTAAAAAGGAGGGATATTCTGGTCCCTGCTGCCACACAGCTGAGCCTGGAGGACACTGTGCCGAGGGACGTGAGCTAGCGCCGTGGGACTCCTCTTGTGTGAGGTCCTGGCGCCACCAGGTCATGGGGACAGAGGGCAGGCGGTGGGTGCGGGGGCTGGGGGAGCGAGGGCTAGTGTTCAGTGGGTTCGGGTTGGGACAGAGGCTCGGTCTTACCGGGGAGCAGAGGATGGGGGCGGATGTGCCGCGTGGTGAATGTGCTCATCCGTGTCACTGATCTCTACACTTAAAAATCGTCACGATGCTAGATTTTATGTCCCGTGTATTTTACTACGAGTTAGAGTGCCTTGTTTGGGAGACCTGGGTGTTTAAAGTGAGGGGAGCCCAGGCTGTGGGGCTCAGGATCGTGTGGGACTCTTCTGAGGCCCCCAGAAGGACTGTGATACTCCGCAGTCGAGACACACAATATGTGGGTTTTGTTTTGGTTCCTTTTTTAAAAAGAAAGGAGGAATTCCAGAATCACAGTGAGCGGGGCTGATGGCAGCCTGTTTCAGGAATCACCAAGCTGCGCTCTCGTGCATCAGGAGCAGCAGAGATGCAGCCCCTCGTGGCGCGGTGCGGCAGGGTGGTCCTGGGCGTGGGGACACTCATGAGGTCCCCGATTAACACCTGCATGGTCGGCACACACCCACGGACGTGCTTCGTGGGGGCTGCTCACGCCGTGGCCCTGTCCTACCCTTGACTCCACGTGGTGAGGCCGACACGTTCCATCCGTCTCACGACAGGAATTTATGGCATATTTTAAGGGGATGTCCCTCTGTTTTTCAAGTCCAATAAAACCTGCCCTAGTGGTTCAACGCCCTTCCCCTCCCACCCAGACTCCACGTGGAAAAGTCTCCAGGCCGCCAGGAGCCGCCGCGTGGGGACCTGTCCTCTGGGCTGACTCAGGCTCCTCCGGGGCCAAGGGCATCTGACGGCGTCCAGACAGCGCGCCTGCCCTAGGGGACATGGCAGGGAGGGGGCCTCAAACCTTTCTACTTCGTGGGATGATGTCTCTCGTGGCCACGTTGCAGGGTTGAGGCTGGGAATGCCGGGTTGGAATGGCCTGGAGACGCACGCAGAGCAGGGTGAGCGGCCCTCTGTTCAAGACAAACGCTCTTTTCTTGCAACAAACTTCTCAAGAAATGTTACTACCCATGTATTTCCACCAAAACATTTAAGCTTACACACAATTTTAGGTTGGAGTTCCTTATTTACAGAGTTCAAATGTTGATGACCTTTGCCTTTGGCGCAGACGCTGGCCAATGAGAGCAGATCCCAGATGAACTTTCTCACTTTGAAACAGTCGGTGTGGGAACAACCCCCAGTGGAGACACACGTCCAGCCCACGCCCCCTCTGCACGCTCGCTGGTGACTCTGGCCCCAGAGGAGTCGGGTCGCCATCCAGCAACGGAGGCCCTGTGGAAACCTTGCGAGGAAAGCCTGGAACCTGCCACATTTCAGAGCCTTGGAAGGCTGGCTGGCTCTTCACTCAGCTGCCTCTCCAGACCCTGGGCTGTGTCATCCTTGCAGCTCTGAAGGGGGATGGGATCCTGGGGTCCGCTGCTGCCTTGGGGCCCCCCGCCCCTCGCTGGCATCCGCGCGTGAGGATTTTGTCTGGAAGAGTCTAGTCGCAGCGACTAGAGCTGACCTTGCTCCGGCTGGAGGATGCGTGCCGCCCAAGCCCACTCGCCACAGGGCCAGGGGGCCGTTCCCTGGACCCCACAGGGTCACGGTGGGGACAGAAGGTTCCAGACAGCTCCTCCCACCTGGTGGTCTTCAGGGCCCCTCCCCTGACTTTTCCAGACAATAATTCTCATGTGTGGACTCCCCAGGCTCCGGTTCCCCTCCTTGGCCCACAGGGGGGCCATCCGTGGTGCTGCTCTGACCATGTTCTTGGGGTCCAGGGAGTGCACCGCTGCCGTTTCCAAGAAAATTCCACCAGCAATGCTTTCTCCTGTTTGAAAACACAAGTCTGAGTCTGTCCCTTCAGCAGCGGGTCAGGCGGCATCCGGGGCAGCAGGGGGAAAGTGCCCCATGAGCCGGCAGGATGCCAGGCCTGGGCATGACCCCCACTGGGCCGCGACCCCCTGCTCAGCCGTGACCCCTGCTGGGCTGCGACCCCTGCTCGGCCGTGACCCCCCTCCAATGTGACCCCTGCTCCGCCACGACCCCCACTCCGCTGCAACCCCAGCTCCAGTGTGACCCCCCGCTCCAGTGTGACCCCCGCTCCGGTGTGACCCCCATTCGGCCATGACCCCCGCTCAGCTGCGCCCCCACTCCAGTGTGACCCCCACTCGGCCACAACCTCAGCTCCAGTGTGATCTCCGCTCGGCTGCGACCCCCGCTCTGCTGCGACCCAAGCTCCAGGGTGACCCCTGCTCCACCGCGACCCCCGCTCCACCGCGACCCCCGCTCCAGTGTGACCCCTGCTCCGCAGTGACCTCTGCTCAGCTGTGACCCTCGCTCCCCAGGCTGAGCTCTCCCTGGTTTCATGCCTTTCGCTCTGGTTTCCTTGGGAGTGATGTCTGTGTTGATGCCTCTGTCTGTCCCCCGGGTCGCCGCAGGTGGGTGATGGGCGACTCCCCATTTTCCTGTCCTCTGAGCCTGAACCTGATAATGCCTGGCATGCCGCGGGTGCTCAGAGCCCTGCTCCAGAGAGCCCGCAGTGACAGTCTGTGTGTCACGGCACTCCGGCAGGGGGCAGACAGACGCGCGGACGCTGACAGGTCCATCGGTGTCGCCTGAGACCGTTTCGTGCTTCATAGACGCTGACCTGCAGCACCCGCATCGCTGGCCCTCACGTGGAAGTCTGTGCCTCGGTGGGCCTGGTTCCACGTCTGTGACACGGCTGCCCCAGCGGAGGCTGCGGCCGGGAGCAGCCTGCCACCCAGGGCAGGTCGCAGTCAAACCCTCCACAAAACCGCCACGTTTACTTCTGTCCCATGTCTGCATCTGATTGACATTGTTCGATCTTTTTAGTGGCAGAATTCTCATTTAATTTATTTCACTTGAACTTCTGTTTTTTTGTTTCAGATAGTTATATTTTTGATATTTCCTAGAACTTTATAACAATTCTTTTGACTTCATGCTGTTTTTAAAAAAATTAAAAATAAAAGTATAAACTAACATTGAGTGTAATTTACTGTCAAAGTAAAATATTGCTACCAACATCCCCCGCCCCCTGCAATGTACTCTCAGACTTTAGAAATAGGAAAATCCACTGTGATTCGGAGGAATGATGGGCACACAGGGCTCTCGGTGCCTTGGCGGTTGTGAAAGGGGGAGTGTTCACAGAGGCCACTGAGCGCTCGCCCCACAGCCCGCTGGGCCAGAGAGGGCTCACAGAGCTGCGTTCCCACCTGCCTCCCCGGCGCCTCCCCCCCGTGGTGGCCTTGGAGGTGAGGCCTGGCTCTGGGGCGGACCTGCCAGGGTTGAGGCTCAGCTGTCCACAGGGCCACCACTTTCTATTTTGCTTTTGAGGTTTACGACTCCCCTGCACCCAAACAGGATGAAAGCTCATAACACCAAGATACACACGAGAAAGGACAGAGCAGATTAGAAGTAACCTGAACACCAACAGGAACTGGTGAGAGGCAGCAAGGCATGGGGCATCCTGACCTCAGCACTGCGCTCCCTGGACCCTGCCCGGACACGAAGAGGAACCTTAGAATTTGGCCCCTCAGGTTGAGAAGGAGGGACCTGCTGTCTGCGTTTTGAGAGGACACAGCTGCCCACAATGGAAGATTTTGCCAACCTTTCTCACTGCCAGTTGTCCCTCGTCCTCTTCTTATTTGCAGCCCCCAGCCCTAAGCCACTCTCTGAATCTGGATGGGAACGTGCCATGCCCTGTGCTTTGTGCAGCGTGGCTACGGCGGGGCATGCACCTGCAGCCAGCTTTCTGTGCCCTCGTTCAGGAAGACTTGTGAGGAGCGGTGTTTGCCGCCTGCCAGCGGGGTCAAGCGGCCAGAGGGTGCTCACACGGATCCAGAGGGTGGGCGGCATGGGCGCGGCTGCTGACTTTCTCTGTCACGGCAGGACTAGCCGAGGCATTTCCCGCAAGGAGCAGGCAGCCAGAGCCCGGAAGTGCTTACAACTGGATCCCGCAGGCCCTTCTCTGCACCTCTTGGCTGGAGGCCTACTGTGTGCCAGGCACTGTCGGGGCTGCAGTCACACTAGGGGACGCAAAGGGGACCCTGACTCTGGAGACAGGAGTGGGGTGGGGTGCAGAGTTAAGTGGGAGAAACAGGGAAATGTCATCTAGAGAGCGACTTGAGGGGAGGGCACTTGGATGTCCTGAGTGAGAGGGACTGGCCTGCCCACCTGGTGCATTCTGGAGCAACCCGGCCCAATGTTGGGTGGGGAGCGGGACAGAGGGAGGGGTGAGGAGGGTGTGCAGGGTGTGAGTAGGAGCAGGTGCAGGGGCTGGGGAGGAGGGGTGCAGGGGCTGGGGAGGAGGGGCGCAGGGTGTGAGTAGGAGCAGGTGCCGGGTGTGAGTAGGAGCAGGTGCAGGGCTGGGGAGGAGGGGTGCCGGGTGTGAGTAGGAGCAGGTGCAGGGGCTGGGGAGGAGGGGTGCAGGGTGTGAGTAGGAGCAGGTGCAGGGCTGGGGAGGAGGGGTGCAGGGTGTGAGTAGGAGCAGGTGCAGGGCTGGGGAGGAGGGGTGCAGGGTGTGAGTAGGAGCAGGTGCAGGGCTGGGGAGGAGGGGTGCAGGGTGTGAGTAGGAGCAGGTGCAGGGCTGGGGAGGAGGGGTGCAGGGTGTGAGTAGGAGCAGGTGCAGGGTGTGAGTAGGAGCAGGTGCAGGGGCTGGGGAGGAGGGGTGCAGGGTGTGAGTAGGAGCAGGTGCAGGGTGTGAGTAGGAGCAGGTGCAGGGGCTGGGGAGGAGGGGTGCAGGGTGTGAGTAGGAGCAGGTGCAGGGCTGGGGAGGAGGGGTGCAGGGTGTGAGTAGGAGCAGGTGCAGGGTGTGAGTAGGAGCAGGTGCAGGGGCTGGGGAGGAGGGGTGCAGGGTGTGAGTAGGAGCAGGTGCAGGGCTGGGGAGGAGGGGTGCAGGGTGTGAGTAGGAGCAGGTGCAGGGTGTGAGTAGGAGCAGGTGCAGGGTGTGAGTAGGAGCAGGTGCAGGGGCTGGGGAGGAGGGGTGCAGGGTGTGAGTAGGAGCAGGTGCAGGGTGTGAGTAGGAGCAGGTGCAGGGGCTGGGGAGGAGGGGTGCAGGGTGTGAGTAGGAGCAGGTGCAGGGTGTGAGTAGGAGCAGGTGCAGGGTGTGAGTAGGAGCAGGTGCAGGGGCTGGGGAGGAGGGGTGCAGGCCACGTGAGGGGCATGGTTGGGGGGCACTGGAGGGCTGGGTGCAGGGCCCTGCAGGCTGTGCCGAGGTGATGTTGGCCCGAATGGGGAGGTTCCGGTTGTCCACTCAGAGCCACCTGGAAAGCGGGACAAATGCTCGGAAGGTGGTCCTTCTGGGCCCTCCTGCCGCAGCACCAGGCGCTGGGATGGCCCAGGCTTGAGGGTCCAGATGCTTTGGGTCCCAGCGCTGTGTCTGTCCCTTCCCGTGTCCTGGAACCTTGGGCCACAGCGCAGGTCTGCTCAGGGGGTTCTGTCGACTGCTGAGCTGAGGGCTGTCGGCCCCTTGGCTGGGCCTGCGCGCACCCCGGCCATGTGGGGTCAGAGCCCTGCTGTGCAATCCCAAGTGGGGCCCCTCCCCCACACCCCACGTGTCCTGACCCTGAACACACTGGCGTGCTTGTCGGAAATCCCGCATCTGCGACTCATGGGGGAGGTGATGGGAGGCTTGCGCGGCCCGACCGCGTGCGGTGTCCCCTGCAGCCTGAGTCACAGACGGCGTTAGCCTCCCCCAGCAGAGAAGGGCGCAGGTGTGCGACGTATGCAGATGGTGTCACGGTGAAGACCAGCACCTACTAAGTGCTTGTGCAGCCCACGACCGACAAGGGGCCATGGGGTGGCACCTCAGTCGTCAGGAGACCCCGTGGGGTGGACACCACCACCCCTCCGCATGCGCGGGGCCCGGGCAACCGGATGTGCCCCCTCCCTTGGTCCCCAACCACACACAGAGTCACAGTCCACAAGCCCCACAGTGTCCATGCAGCCCACGTGCTGGTCTGGGCTCCAAGCAGCGGCTGCGGGGTTGAATTTCGCTTGAGCTGTGTGTCTGAGGGCCACTGCGCACCGACAGGGACACACATGCACATGCACACACAGGTCTACATGACCAACTATCCTTATTCTCAGTGACTTTCATGGATACAAATCTCCCTGAAAAAAATCACAAACAAAAATTCAAACACACCGCGCAGCGGGCCGGAAGCCATGGGCTGCTGGGAACGGAGGGTGAGACTCACCGCCTGCTCCGCGGGAGCCCACAGCACCTCATCAGGGGTCACAGGCCTCACCACGAGCTGGGGTTACAAACCACAGTACCTCCCATTCCTGTGACACATTTTGTTTTCTGTCGGCTTACACATGTGCCCTCACACGTACGAGGGAAACTGAGGCACGGGGTCAGGGAGCATCCTGCAACCTTCCAAGTGCAGTGTCTGCTGGGAGTGCTAGCTCGGCACCTCGTATGCGCTCTGCTCTGCCCGCGGGGCCACAGCCACAGTCTGGGCGGCACTCGGACCCCAGGTAAGCCGCTCCGCCTCCTTGGATGCCCCCCACAGCTTGGCCATCCCAGGGGCCTCTGAGGGGCTGGCGACCCCACGGGCCGTCTCTGAGCCAGGATCCCCGGGGCCGATGAGGACTTTGCACATCCAGCATCAAGTCGTTCTGGGAGACGCGTGAAAGGACAGGTTATCAATGACTAACGAGCTCATTCCCTCACCGCAGGGACGGTAAGCGTGGATGGCATTTACCACCGCACGCCCGGCCTGTAGCAGGTGCCCCCAAGACACGCCGAGGGAACCCGTCCTCCGCTGTCTGCCCGATGCCCCGTGGCAGCTCATTCCATCCCCGACATGCGTTTCCTTGGCTTCTGTCCCACTCTGCGTCTCCCTGGGGCCGGGCTGGCCCTGCCACTTCTCCACTACCGGCCAGTGAGGGACAGAGACTCGGCGGCCCCGCTGTCCCTGCCCCGTTCAGAGGCCCGCACTGACTGTGACCGCATGCCTGGCACCGCCTTCCGTCTTCCCCGGACTTGTTGAACCTGTGGCACGGGCCTCTGCTTCCAGCACTGCCTGACCTACGGGGCCTCTCCAGGCCCTCCCGTGGGGCCGCGTGCTGAGCGCCGTGGGGGAGTCGCCATGGGAGACCTTCCCGCCTGGAAACTCACCTTCAGTTCTGGGGGCTTTTCCTGGGATTACTGGCTGGAGACCCCTCTGTTCCCCCTCCCACGCCCCCCTTCCCGGGCTCCTGTTGGCCAAGTGCCTCCCCTTCGGCACTTCCTTTCCTGTGTCCCATCTCCGTGCTGAGGAGCCATACTTTCTGGCGGTTTCCCTGGCCCCTCCCTCAGTCCTGGGACTCCTTGTGCGGGTTGGTCGCCACGATACAGTAGCTTGCGTGCACGTCACAGCCGTGGTGCCTCGCAGAGGGCGGGAAAGGGGGTCTCTTGTCCAGGACACACAGACTCTGGGGGGCCTGGTGGCCGTGAGACTGGGTTTTAGCATCCCCAGGGAAGCACCTGGGAAGGGGGAGGCCCAGGGCGTGGAGATGGGGAGAAGGTTCTAGAACCAGGCTGGCACCTGCAGGGTGAGAGCCCTGGGTCAGGCCCGCTCTCAGCTGTCCTTTCTGCCGTGTCACCGGCCACCAGTCCACCTGGGGTCTGTCTCTTCGGCCTGCCGACTGTGCTGTTTTGGCTGCATCTTCTCCCGGCTCGTCGGTTCTGGCATCATTTTAAATCCTTTACAACACCCCGAACCCGGCACCCGATGGGAACAAAATGGTGGTGTGCCACAGTCTACACGACATTTCCCTCTGCCCCCACTATCCGCAGGCTTCAGGCACAGTCGCCTTCCCCCTGCCGGGGGCCTGGTGCCTGGTGCCTGGAGCCGCGACTGCCCCGCGGGACGGCTCCCTCCTCAGCCGCCTGCCGCCAAAGGGCCAGGAAACCAGCCTCCTCCACGGTGTCTCGGGAAAGTACAGTGAACACGCATCCAGCTCCCGGGGTGGAGACCGCAGCACAGGCCTCACGGTTAGCTTCCGCCCGATGACGGGACCTCGGGCTGCCTTCACGCTCTAACGTTTGTCTCAGAAGCTTCTGGTCCCGGACCATGGGGTGTGGCGGGAAGGACGTGGCACCGTTGTGCTCCCATCCTCTGCTCTTCAGAAGCAGGCAGCTAGTCTGTGTTAAAATCTAGGCTCGGTCAGTGGGAGACAGGGGTCCAGAGAAGTTTCATTCTCAGACGTCCAACCAAGCCGCCTCCCTGCAGCCTAACAGGCGTGGGAGCTGCCACATCCTCGCGGCCTGGCCAGGTGGCCTCCTCTGGGCGTCAGGGCTCCAGGTCCCGAGATGTCACTGCCCAGGCGGGGACTTAGACTGCAGACACCTCTGGGGAGGGTTTCTGCTGGTGGCACCGCAAGTCCCGCTGCCCTTGGTGACCAGCAGGTCTTACAGCCACATTTGCCCACCCCCCCTCTGGCTGGGTCCTTCCAGCTCTGCAGGTCCCCCTCCAGCTCTGCGGGTCCCCCTCCGGCTCTGTCGGTCCCCCTCCGGCTCTGCGGGTCCCCCTCCGGCTCTGTCGGTCCCCCTCCGGCTCTGTGGGTCCCCCTCCGGCTCTGTCGGTCCCCCTCCGGCTCTGCGGGTCCCTCTCCGGCTCTGCGGGTCCCCCTCCGGCTCTGCGGGTCCCCCTCCGGCTCTGCCGGTCCCCCTCCGGCTCTGCGGGTCCCTCTCCGGCTCTGCGGGTCCCCCTCCGGCTCTGTCGGTCCCCCTCCGGCTCTGTGGGTCCCCCTCCGGCTCTGTCGGTCCCCCTCCGGCTCTGTGGGTCCCCCTCTGGCTCTGTCGGTCCCCCTCCGGCTCTGCGGGTCCCCTCCGGCTCTGTGGGTCCCTCCAGCATGGTTAGCTCTGGTCATCGAGGCACTTGTGCTCTGGGGTCCCAGGCAGCATGGCCTCACCTGAACCCAGCAGAGCCTCTGCCCCGGACAGTGCATTTCAAGCAGAAGAGAGAGGGTGACATCTTTGTTTAGAAGTCCAGTGGCTGACACCCATTCATTTGGGCGTCAGAGATGAGTGTCTCCACTGGACGGTCACTGCACTTGTGCCTTGGAAATCGATCGTCTCCTGGTTCCTGGAGTCGCCTCTGCACGTCCAGATGGCTGGCGCTGGACCCGCTGAGCCCGTCAAACTGGTTTCACGTCAGGCAGGCTCCGGGCCGAGTGGACATTCAGCTGCCATCTTTAAACACAGGCTTCTCCCAAATGCAGATTCCAGAAGTGGGTGGAAAGCTCCAGTGACTTCCTGATGGCGGCGGCCCGAGCACGATGTGGATATACTTAGCACCAGGGTGACAGCTCCCTCCCCGGGAAGACAGCCGTGGGCGCTAATGGGCACCAGCTGCCGTTCCAAACCTCTGTTCTGTTGGTGGGTTCCAGAGACCGTGCTTACATCCTGTGAGTAGCAAAACAGAAGTAAACACCCATCACTTCTAAAGAACCTTGCAGACCCTCCCCAGGCCTCGGCCTAAGAGCCCTCGTCCCCTGAGCACGACCTCGGAGGGTGGGGTGAGACGAGAGGTGAGTTTGTTAACCAGTTGTCCCAGAAAGGGTCAGAGATGGAGCCTATGGAATAAAACCCATAGAGTGAAGGGAAAACAAAATATCCTAACCAGAGAAAATGGGAGGTGGAACGGAGGTCCAAGGGGACACATGGAGCCCAGATTCGTGGCCCTCCGGGCTCACGTGTGGGCTGAGATTTCAGGTCTGAAGAGCCCTGGGAGACAGCCCACCGCTGTGCCCAGGAGGAGAGTCCGTCCTCAGCCCCCACGCGTCAGTCCGGCCCAACGCAGAGCTGGGGAGCATGCAGAGCCCCCCAGAAAGCGCTCTCTCAGGGAGGAGGACTGGGCGTACACGTCTGCCGTCCGCCCCGCGGGAGGGCCCCTGACGCTCCTTCCCAGGAGGCCGTGGGGCCTCAGCAGGAATTTGTGCACATTTTCTCTGTGTTTTGGGATGGGACACTGCCCAGAGCTGCCTCAGATGCAGCCGGGAACGGGTCTGGCTCAGTGTCGGCCCAGGAGGAGACTCCTACGGAGCCTGATGGTTGAATCAGGAGCAAGCGCTCTGCATGGCTGGGGGTCAGTCTTGAGAGGGAAACCCCAGGGCTCCAAACTTGGATCTGCTCGGAACCTATTTCAACAAATGCTGTCTTTTACATTAACTTTTCGAAACGGTCTCCACCCCATTTAGTGAGGAACCCGTGGTTTTGCCAAGGATCTGAACCGAGCACCTGTGTGATGTCTGCTCGTCTTTGGGCCCCCCTCGGGGCTGACCCGGCCCTGCCACTGGCCTGTCCCAAGCGCGTCCCACACTGTTTCAGTGTTACAGACCTTGAACTGACCTGGCAGCACAAATCCTGCCCACAACTGGAAGGTCTTTGGTTTGTTTTATTTTGCCATTCTTGTACTTTTCCAAGAAGAAGGTCCCAATGCCAAGGCACGCGCCCGCTCCCGCTCCCATTGTGCTCACGGTCTTCTGGCCGAGCGGCCTGGAAACTGCTCATCATCAGGCCCAGCCCCCCAGGCCATTGCAGGAGGGTCTCGCGAGGGGCCTCCACTGTCCAGACACCCGGCCGCGTGTCCCTGCACCTGCGAGGTTTCCACAAGAATAGGGAAGGGGAAACTTCTGGTTTTTCTCTGAAAGGGGAAGCTTGGACCCATCATGAGTGTTTTCAGTCAGTTTCTTGTTTCTGCTTTCTCCAGAAATAGTTCCCGGCTGGTGAGCCAGGCTGACGTCGCAGACCCGACACTCACACAGGGAAGCCCCTCTTTGCCCTGAAGCACCCACGTGTTGAATCAAAGGCTCCTTCACGAGTCAATGAATTAAACGTTTACAAAACTGCTTGTTGGTCTCCTGAATCAGAGCTGGGACACGTGTTTGCTCTCAAAAGCAGAATGTTGCTGTTATTTTAAATATTCTCTTTGATACAGAAGCTGGGGCTTTAGATAGAAATCTCATAACATTGCGTTTCCTCAGTGGGGATGCGGTCCTGAAAGTGCAACAAACAGTGGCACCTGCTACGAGCCGTCCTCTGAAGACTGTGAACTGACAAATCTTTATAAGACGTCATGGCAGAAATCTCCTTGTGTAGTGCCATTTCGTATGGTTGTTAAAGACATATGAAAGTAACGCTAACTTTCGAATTGTACTCCGCGGTATCCTTAGATTGCTGTCAGTTCAAACTCACTTATATAATAATATAATCAGGAGACTTCTTGGCTCCTATAGCTGACAGGTCCAGAGGATCAGGCTTCAGGGATGGTTTGATCCAGCAGCTCAATGATGACATCAGTTCTACCTCATCCTGTTCTACCTCATCACAAGGGGGTTTCTGACAGCAACTGATTCATGAGAGTGAGGGTCCCCCGTCCCATATCAGATAGAGGCCAGATCTGGAGGGTTGCTCCACCAGACTAACTTTAGGCCACATCTCCTCCTGGGACTAGTCACGATGGCAGGGGAGAGTTCCGAGCTGGACAGCGCCCCTGAGGCTAGGGCTGGCTTGGCCTTCCCAAACACCATGTATGTATCACACAGGTGATCAGCCTCTCCTGTGAACACAGGATCTGGGCAGATTCCCTCGCTTTTTGGTGTATGACCTGGTGGTGCTTCCTTCACACGTGATTCTGATGCTCTCAGCCTTGGGCAGGGGTCTTGCCCTCAGAGCCAATAAAATCTGACAAACACACAGGGCAGGGGCATAGGAAACCCCTTTCTCTTCTGTATATAGGTAATTATAGAACATTCTAGAGAAGTCTAGAAACCAAGGGCTTCCCATCCCCAGTGCTTGGTTTATTAGCACTTGGATTTAGGTGGATTTTGACTCCTGCGAAGTGGATCTCTCCCCATAGCCCCATCTTTGGGCATCACTGAGAGGTCCCAAGAAGCGTGCAACTGCATCCACCCACGTGAGTAGTGGGTTATATTTGGACGTCTTTTCATAATAAAGGGAGGATTTCCTACAGTTCCCTTACTTGAAGAAGGACTTGGGAGGACAGCAGCACCGTCTTCCACTCGGGGCCCTGACACTCCCTCCCCCTCCCCCCTCGTCCCTCCCTCCATCTCAGACTAGTGCCCAGGTGGACAAGGGTGGGGGACGGGCAGAATCGGGGTGTCAGGGGGCTCCCGGAGCAGGACCTCCTCTTTGAGTCACTTGGGGGCATTGACCTGAGAGACCCATCAGAAGTGCAGGTCCCTTGAGGAGTGGTATGGGTCCTGGCTGGGACCATATGCCCACTGCAGGGCGGTCCTGCCCCAGCGGTGCCAAGCAGAGTGGGGTCAGAGCACCTAGGTGGGCAAGGAAGATGTGCAGGAAGGGAGGTGGGTGTAGTGAAACGAGCGTCAGCTTATGTGGGGGCCCTGCCCAAACACGGGGTGCAGAGTGAGGGGAGCAGGGCATCAGTGGGGCACATCTCTGCTGGAGGCAGGAGGCCCCCTGGCCCCATGTCTACACCGGGACCGGCTCAGAACCCACCTGCTGTCTGCAGGCTCCGCCAGCACCCCACCCTCTGCAGGGAGCTGGACTTCTGTCCCCTTCCGCTCGCGGGTCCTGGAGGCCCCCTCCCCACAGCCCCCCAGCCCATCAACACCCCCTTGCCCCCCTTCGGCACTGGGGCTGGGAACATTCTGACTCTGATGCACATGTTTGCTTGGACACATCCTCTCTGTGGTTACCCGTGGTTCTCCAGGGAGCGCGTGACAATGACATGCCTTGGGGAGCCTGGCCGAGGGCTCAGGGAGGGGAGCCCACCTGGTCCCACCGAGGCTCCTGCCCTGCCGCTCATGCGCCCTAGGCCGCAGGGCCACGACCCACACTGCCAGTGCCTTCAGCTTCTAGTTCTGTGGTTAAGAAATCCTGTGTTATAGCTCTGCTGCCACTCGAGACGGTGAGGATCCTGGTTTTTTTCAGGGTCTCCCAGAGGCCCTGACAAGAGTGCCCCATCCCCGCCTGGGCCCCTCACTCTGCAGGGTGGGCATACCGATTAGCTCCGCACAGTTCCTGCCCACAGATGTGCAAGCCCATGTTGTGTCTGTGGAGACGCAGTGGATGGATTACTCTAACAAAACTTAGAAACATTTTCGGTATTAAGGCAAGAATGTTTGCAGGGTCCCTCTGTGATACTCCCCCAAGCTGGTCCTTTGTGTGTGTTTGCACACATGCGTGCACATGTTTCTGGACACATGGAGTTTTAAAGGCACCGCTGGATGCACCCCCACTTGAGAGTCAGTGTTAGGTCCCACCAGGGGCCTTTGACACCCTGGCTCGCCCAGCTCCTCCTGACCCCGGGGCTCCTCCTCTCAAACTGGTGCTGAGCGGCGGTCAGCAGGTGCTCCCCCCCGCCCAGCTTGTTCCCCATCACAAACCCTGAACCCCCAGCTGGCTCCCCTTCTGCTCAGCCATGCTCCCAAGCGCTGGGTCCAGATGAAAAAGATGAGGAGCAAGACGTGGTCTGTGAGCCTAGCTTTGCTGAGAGGGGCAGCTCCAGGCCCTCTCCCTCCAGCACACCTGTGTGGTGGGGCCTGGGCACGGCAGAGACATGGGCGTCTCCACACAGCAGAACTGAATCTGGGTCCAATGCGTAGAAAGGCTTTGGACAGAAGGATTGAAATGTCTAGGTTCACCTCATGCATTCTTACCAAGGCTTTTCCTTTTCTTTCTCACGGTAGTACTGGGGGGTCACAATCAAAACCCAATATAACCAGGCATTGTGAAGAAATGATCCAATATTAACTTTGTAAAATGTAATGATGGGTCTATATATTGGAAAGTTATCTTAGGTTTGGTCTATATGTAATTTTTATTTTAAAAACTTCTGTGACAAGATACAAACAAACTATTTTGAGTGCTTTGAAGAAAATCTCTGTTATGTGACTTAGGTGCCAGGCATCTCTGACACTAGAGATTTAGTCTAGGGAATTTGAAACATAATTTTCTGCCAGTAATCTGCCTTGCCCAGTTTAGACAGAATGTATCAATATGGAATAGTTACTTAAAAGCCCCAGCTGAGAAATATTTCCACAGTTCTCCACTCTTGGTGGAGAGGCAGCAATTTGCCCTGGATTGTCAGGCAGGGCCACAGATTTAACAAGAGCCCCGCCCGTGCACACACACATGCCTGTGCACACTCATATGCACACACACGCACAGCACACTCAGGGGAGGCGGCCTCTGCCGTTGGGAGCGTGGGGAAGGCTGTGAGGGGCCAGCAAGCTTGGGGCTCAGCAGCCCCCTCCCTGGCCTCCCTGGCCTTCCTCGGCCGCCCTGGTGGGTACTGCAGGCCGGCCAGGTGGGGCCTCACTGTGGGATGTCCAGGAGGAGGGCCCTGCCAGAGCATGGGGTATGGTCCCTGCAGTGGACCGAGGGGAGGAGGGCGTGGGGTCCCTGCCGGTCAGGGCACTCCAGACCCGGGGCTGCAGGATGAGGCTCTCTCCAGTTGTGGGAACATCTGTGTCATTTTCCTGGGGTCTCACCCCACAGGGCGCTGGAACACATCCTGTAGAAAAGCAGCGGTCAGAGAGGGTGGATTCGGGATCCGACCAAACCTCTGGCTGCACCCGTCCCCCAACCCAGGCCTGCACAACGAGCAGAACCTTCAGAGTGCTCCCAGGAGACGGAGATGCCGGCCCAGCACGGCCCCCGGGGTCATCTTCCCAGATCCTTCCTGCCTCCCACACTGACCGTTTCCAGATGCTGCAGATGCAGGACGAGCGGCTCTGAGTGAGGGGCCTTCTCTGACCCCAGCTGCCCTGGCTGGCCGAGGGGTGGAATGTGAAGTGGGAGCGTTGGTGGTGTTTTTTCTTACTGTGTGGACATAGCTGGTTCGCCCAGGGAGGACCGAAAACAGGGCACGTCTGTGCAGCTGAGCTGAGTGACGAGCTGTGGCCACAGACGAGGACCAGACAAGGACGCGGGGGATGAAGCACCTGGCCGC
The DNA here is from genome assembly GCF_037043125.1 of Eumetopias jubatus. Lineage (NCBI taxonomy): Eukaryota > Metazoa > Chordata > Mammalia > Carnivora > Otariidae > Eumetopias > Eumetopias jubatus. The sequence goes on from NW_028274822.1 coordinate 555,000, forward strand.
AGGGGCTGTGGGCCAGCCCCCCACCCGATCCGAACCCCAGCTTCTTCATTTGCAGAATAAAGGGTCGGGGGGGACAGAGGTTCTGGCATCCGATGGTGTTTCCATACTTTCTTCACAAAATCTACTCTTTCGTTCATTTGTTGTTTGTTTTGTAATAGCTTGAAAACATCAGTGGTTTTTAGCACATTCGCAGGGCTGTGCGATCATCCGTCAAGTAGGACATTTTTGTTGCCTGTCCCTCCTCCACCGCTCGCCAGCCCCCTGCAAGCACGGAACTCCTTTCCGTGCATGATTTGCCGGGTCTGGATTTTTGTGTGAACAGGATCGTAGCGCAGGGTCCCTGGTTGGCCGGCTGTTTCCAACTGAGAATCCGTTCTTCCAACACTGACAACATCTTTTGTTATTTTTCAGACAACACTTTAAAAATCATTCTTAAATATTCTTAAATTCCTTAAATAACCATAGTGTGAAGGTCTTCGCAGTGGAGCAGAATGTGTAAGTCCGAGTTCGTTACTGTTCTGAACATGCCACGCCGTGGTGGAGAGCCCCAGCACGTCTCCGTGAAGCCGGGGAGGGCAGCTGAGACCCTACAGCCAGAGGGAGGGCCCCTATCAAGCTGGCTGAAAAGGGGAATCTGAGAGTCCACACTGGCCCGTCCGGGGGAGCAAACACTGGGTGGAACACTCCAGGCTGCTCCCCAGCACGGGCCGTGGGCGACCCGGGGAGGGGCGGGAGGGTGCGGGGGACTGAAGCCCACGTACACCCTTCCCCCCTAGCCGGCCGCTCCTGGAAGGGCACCGGCCTGCAGTCTGGCCAGCAGGCGGGGCGCCCCTCTCCTCCGCGGGCCAGGCAGCTGCTGGACCCGCAGAGCCGCCTCCTCCCTCTGCCCGGCCGCCCCCTGGACCTCACCGGGCTGCGCCGGCTGGCTTCTGCCCCCAGCGGCCCCTGGGCTTCTGCACCCTCTCCTCGCGGGTCCCCTCTGTGCACACTCCAGGGAGGCCATCCTCAGTGTGCCGTGGGGTGGCCTCCGGTCCGCCAGTCTCCCGTGGAAGAAATTCCGATCAGGGCCGTCTGCCTCCCTTGGCCTTACTCTCCGCCCCTTCTCCCGCCCTGCATCTCCAACTGTGACGCAGTGGTGAGGACGGTCGTGGTGGGGATGATGTCATGATGCCGACGACGACGTCACGCGACTGAAGGCCATGATGCCATGACGTCATCACGACGACAACGATGAGGTCATGACAGGGACGTCGTGCTGCTGGGCACGAAGATGATGGTTGGTGCCTGCTGTGTACCAGGTGTCACTGTAAGCATTTGGCACGTACTGACCCAGGGAACGCTCTTAATCCCCTTTCACAGATGTGGAGACTACTTGCAGAGCGTCCTTCCGCTGTGCGCGGCTCTGGGCATCCCCCTCCCTCGGGCCGGGAGGCCCGCACCAGCTCTGAGCCTCTGCCGTTCGAGCCCCAGCAGGAGGGGCAGGTCCTCCCTGCTGCTTTTCCAGCATTCACCCTCGACCCCACCGCCGTCCCTTCTTTGGGCACCAGGCAGGCTGACCCGAGTCCTAGAGCGCAGGCCCCACCTGCGGGACAGCTGGGCCGAGAGCCCTTCGCGGCGTTTGTGTGTGGTTTGTCTGAAGGACCCCTGGGGACGGAGACCACCTTCACTTCCTCTTCCTTTGCTAACAAAGCGTATGGGGGCTCCATGTCCACTGGCCACTTGGGCAGCAAGCAGCACAGCTCAAAGCTGCTTCCACGCTCCCCTATGCAGTTGTGGCTTTGTGGTCGTCCCACGGAGGACACGGAGCCCAAAGCAAGCAACGGTGCCTCCGCTCAGAGGAGCCCCGTGTGCAGCTGGGCCCAGCTGCAACTCCACGAGCCTCTGCCCTCCCGTGGTGCCCTCCTTCCTGGTCATGCCTCCTCCTCACCCAGACCCAGGTCAGACTGGCTTTCTGGCTCTCCCCTTTTCCGGCTTGCCAAATGTGAGACCCTGCTGTAAGTTCCCTGAAGCAGCTTTCAGTAAATTATGGTGGAAGGGTGTTTCTTTAACCCAAACCCCAAGCTTGAATCAAAATAGAAACAAAGAACAGGCTGCTCTAGGCCCCCCGAGTGTGCAGGTCCGTGTTCAGCCTGAGCGTGTGAGCATGGCCTGTGCCGGTCTCTGGGTGCAAATTCAGTCATTTCAGGCTGAGAAAACTATCTGCAGAACACAGACAAGCTGGAGCCCCATGAAGACTTCATTTGGGATTTGTTGTATCTACTTTAGTGCTTTCAGATCATAGTATGTCATTTCTTGGCTTGGAAACACCAGAATAGGAAATCATGAAATTAAACATGTTTGCCATTTCACCGAAAATTGTAGTTATCAACTTTTGCTTAAAATAAATAATAGTGTTCCTTATGTGGTCGAGATGTCCTTGAAAAGCAGATTAGAAAGAGAATTTTGTAGATTAAGTCTTGTTAACTACAGTCTGACTACACTAGAGAATCTCTCAGAAGAAGGGGTGAATGTTTTAGTAAAAAAATCCTGTCATAATGAAATTCTCTAATTTTTTTGTACTATTCACGTAGATTTTGAGATATGAGACTTCCTTAAATTAAGTCTCACCAAGCAATGAGAATCAAGTTCAACTAACAATGTCACCACCTGGGCCTTTATCTCCTGAAAGCTATAGTCAGATCAAGACCCACCACCAGGTGAATGTCAGAGGCAAATAGTGGGGTATCTCATGACTTTTATTATCCTTGCCTATTATTTTAGTAAAAATTGCAGGTTGATTTGGGACTCTTCATTTGCATTATGTTCTACCACTAGATGAAATTGCATCTACAAAAAGACAACTTAAAATTATTTTCCAGGGTTGTGGAAAAATATTCTGACATATCACCAGATGACTCGTACTCCAGATGAGTCTTGTCAGCTGCAATGTCATCAAAAAATCTTGCTGGCGGCTGGAGCGGAGAACATTGGTCTTTGTCCTACTGAGTGCATTGATCCAAATAAGATTTTCCACATTATGCAGACCCAGTACTGACCGCCTTCGACGCCACCATGATGTCTCCTTTACGCAGGCCACGGGGGCACAGAGCAGATCAAGTATTTGCCCTCTTTGTCCCCCGACCTTGGTGACATGGAGTCCTTCTAACCACTATCCCAAACCAGGCCACCCTTTTAAAGAGCACACCTGACCCCTGTGTGTGGCAGCAGAATGGTGGGGCAGGAACTGAGGGCTGAATTCTGCCAGGGACTCTGGCGGTCAGCTGGCGACCTTTGCTTCCAGACGGAGTCTGCAGCTACGGTGCCGATGCCTTGGTCCCTGAGGTCCCATCGTAATGTCCCTGCTGAGACTTTGCCCCAAAGGAGCGGGAAGAGCATGGTGAGCAAGATTTGCTTTTGTTGGCACAAGGAGTCAACAGTAAATTATTTATTTTGATCCATTTGGGAAATTATTCCTCTCTCAATAAGACCTATCAAACTTCCATGGCCGTTTCTCCACCATCAGAATTTAATGCAAATGTATCAGCATAACTTTCAAATTGGCCTCTAAAACTATCATTTTAGCCTTGACCTTATTACTTTGCAAATGGACCCCACTTACTCCAATCATTCATTCATTCTCGCATGCATGCTTTTAACAAATATCGACACAGTGCTGTGAAAGCGGCGTGCGCGGGGTGCTTTTCTTCGACCGCCAAGGAAACGTGCTAATCCAGCCACAGGGCTCAGCAAAGGTAATGGAGTGTTGGGGGAGGTGGCCCTGGGCGCTCGAACAGGGTCTCTCGTGATGGAGAACAACGGGCATGTTTTCTCAGGAGATTGACATGGTCAGATCTGTAGGTTTTATTGTTTATTTACTTATCTGTTTTTACTTTTTTTTTTTTTATTAAATAAGCTCTATGCCCAACGTGGGGCTCAAACTCACAACCCTGAGATCCAGAGTTTTGTCTACCAACTGAGCCAACTGGGCACCTCTGTGGGATTTATTTTTTAATAATTATTTTACATTTTAATCAAAATAATATGAGAAGTGAAATAGAACCATAGTATTTATTAAGAAAGGCAATAGTCCCCAGCCCATTCCCCAAACCCCCTAGAGGAACAACTTTTCAATTCTAGTGATTTCATCCGTTTCTGTATTTCTAGGCAATATGAGCGCCTGCTCTGCTGTCTCTGCTCAAGTTTTTCCATCACACTATTGTCACCCTACTGGGTTAGATGAGGGCTTTATGGTCCAATCCGCCTGCTCTCCATATCCCCCCATGTAGCCACGCTGCACTTTTGTTGTTGATATCAGTATTTGGTGTTTACCGTATTCTGTAAGTTTTGCTTACTGCTCAGTCAAGTGGTCTATAGGATGGCCATAAAATCTGGAATTATAGATTTTTTTAAAACATGAACTGTATTACAACATCAATAAACCATTACATTCATTAATTTCTGTATTCATCTATGTTTTTAGATGGCGGTCACCCTGTATTATAACCACATCCTCTCTTGTATAGCTTTTTAATTTTCTGGAGTTTGTTTCTTTTTTTTTCTTGATTTTTCTAAGTTCCCATCACTACATCTTCCTGGACTCCCCAGCAACTCTGCAAAATCTCACTGAAGATGCTTTCTATGTGGTTGCAGGGACCAGGTAATCCACCTGCTCCAGGCTGGGTGGTGGCTCTCCTGGCCCCGGGGAGCTGTCAGCATGGGACCCCTGCAAACTTCCCTGAGAATTCATCCCCTTCTCTCCTGATTCACATGCCTACCTTTTCCTTGGATCACCTCCTCATTTGAGCTGAGCACAGTCACAGAGCCCTCAGAGAGCCACTCTCTGTGGAACTTTGCAGGCAGCCTGTGCCAACCCCACTCCAGTGCCATTGACTCCTCAACAAAGGGTTTTAGGGTCTTTGTATCCCTGGTGACCTAAAACTTCACAGTAATGTGCTTCTGACTGTGGAGGCCAATTCTGCCTTGTCCAGGAGAGGGGGGCCAGGGAAGGCGATGGACACTCCTAGACCAGTGTGGCCCACCCAGTGGTTTGGTGCTGCCCCCAGGCTGAGCAGCCAGTACATGACACAGAGGGCAGGGCCACTGGTTGAAGAGGGAGCATGAAGACAGAGGAGTAAGGAAGACCCCATCTTGGGGGAAATCAAAGCCCATTCTGGGGATCTCTGACTTGGACATCGTTGTTGCTCTGCTGCTCTGTCTAGAAGCATCTCTGCTGCTGAGGCTGCAGGGCACAGTGGGGCCCAGGAGACTGTGCTAACTCTGGCCCCCGTCCCTGCCCCAGGTCCAGAGCCTGGTGGGCTTTCATCACTGGGGAGCCAGGACAGCACAGAACTCAGATTGTTACCTGTCCCCTGAAGCCACCTCCAAGGCTGCCATCAACATGAGTCCACTGCAGGGTTTTTCACAGAGCTGAGTGCACTGCAGATGTGAGGCCCCAGGTGGAGGGGAAGCCGTGTAGGATTTCCCACACCACTGGGCAACTCCAGGGTCAGTCAGGGGCCCATCAGACATGGTGCTCGCAGGGCACTGGTCACCGGGTCCCTGCCTGGCTCAGCCCCATCATCCCTCAGGTCTCCATGCAGCCTGGCTCCTCACCCTCCACCCTCAGTGCCCTGGTCATTGGTCCTCCTACCACCTTCAAGATGGCCCACAGCCTGGAGGCCACGGAGGAAGCCTGGAGAGTGCAGGCAGCCCCACACCCACCCAGACTGAGGTGGGTCCTGGTTCCCCAGGGCCAGCCCCCTCACCTCCTTGTCTTGGTCTGTGTCTTCTCTAGCTGGTGGCCTCCTGGTACCCACTGGGAATCCACCATGGAGGCTGTGCAAGCGCCCAGGAAGCTGCCAAGGGCCCACTCAGAGACTGACTGGCATCTCCCTGCTGCCCTCCCCCTTTCCCCTTTCAGCTGAGCAATAAATAATTTGGGACATATTTATACTAAAATATTAGTTGTTGTTCTGAGCTTCAAACCGAACTTGGCATCTGGTATTTTATCTGGCAGACTGACAGGGGCGGGGCAGGGCAGGAAATCCCCAGCTGGGTCGCCAGGGGCCCGTGAGTCCCGGTGGCTCCGAGGTCACACCCCCTGCCCCCTGCCCCCTTTGCCAGAACGTCTTTCACCCCAGGACCTAAGAATGGTGTCCGGGCGCTCTCTGCAGAACGTCCACCAGGGGCTCTGCTTGCTCTTTCTCAGGAGTCACTGGGGTCAGCTGGGCAGGCTTCGGAGGAGGACACGGGCTGCCGAGCAAGCCACAGTTAACGTGCTGCATTTGTGTCCACGCGACGGTGGCCTCTGCCCTCCCCCTTCCCCTGTGTCCCTCCCCCACGGGGACACTTTCTCATCACCAAGGAAGGTGTGGCAGGTGAGACTAAGACCTTGGGAGGGACGTGGGGGCTTCATGCCTGGACACCCACAGTGACAGGTGTCACGGCCAGCCAGTGGGCCTCCCTCACACTGTGGGCAGACCCTCGAGGCCACTCGCTGGTCCGAGGCTACTGCCTCGTCGGGCTGTTCACTCTCAGGCCCCAGCATCAAGGGCGCTGGAGTCGTGGTGGCAGGGCCCCGTGGAGGCCAGGAGCCGGCAGACGAGGAATGAGCACAGGGGCACCTGGTCCCCAGGGCACAGACCCAACAGGCGCCAACCCTCAGTCCCATCTTGCTCGGCTGTCTGCGTGGGTCGCCTCGGGGGGAAACAGGTGAGGTTGTAACTACACAACTGCTCTTGGAAGGGAGAAGCCAGAGAGGCTAGTAGCGGGAGCTCCCCCCTCCACGTCTGGCGCCCCCACTGCAGAGCGGCACCCAGGACGGCCCTTCCCCTGGGAGACTCGCCTGGAGCCCCGCGCCCAGGACAGGGGCCGTAGCTGGGTTTCGGTGACACTTTCTGGGGCTGTCGCTGTCCTCACTTCTCTGCCCCGGATCCCAGGCTCAGCTTGGGTCTAATTCACACTCAGAGGGGGGGCCTCGCCTGACAAGTTGTGGACGAGGAGGAGGCAGGACCACCTCTCAGCCCTGCCCTCACCCGTTGACTCGGGCATCGCCCTGCGGGGGCCCAGGACAAGTTTCTTCCTTCCTTCCCAGGGTCCTGATCCTGGATCACTGCCTCTTGTCTTTCCTTGAAAAATGCTCTTTGGGGCGCCTGGGTGGCTCAGTCGGTGAAGCGTCTGCCTTCGGCTCAGGTCATGGTCCCAGGGTCCTGGGATCGAGTCCTGCATCGGGCTCCCTGCTCGGCAGGAAGCCGGCTTCTCCCTCTACCCCTGCCCCTCCCCCCTGCTCATGTGTGCGCGCGTGCTCTCTCTCTCAAATAAATAAAAACATCTTAAAAAAATAAACTTACCAAAACTTTGGTAAGTTAAATAAATAAATAAATATAAAAACGCTCTTTGACTGAAATGTCCATAGCAATGCCTTTCAATGCAGAAAATTTTGGAAATACAGAGAAAGTATCCTAAGTCTAAATTCTTAAAAAGAAGTAACTTCTGAGTGACTATTATGTCAGTTGTAAGCCTTTAACACAGGAAAATGAAGCACCCAATGTCATCATGATCCCAGAAAAAATCATCAAAGCAAATCTGGCACGATCCTCAGGAAGGAGCCTGTTCCCTGCCGACATGGGACATGGCAACCACGTGTCCTTGTGGTCGATTTAGTGCCACATTCTTCACATTTGTGTGTGTTTTTGTTGGTGATTTCATGGTTTAAAATGGCCCCAAGCAGAGTGCTGAAGAGCCATCCAGGGCCCATGAGCGCAAGAAGGCGTGATGCGCCTCGAGGAGAAAACACGTGTGTGTGATGAGCTTCCTTAGGCCTGGCTTACGGCACTCTGGCTGCAAGCTCAGCGTTAGTGAGTCCACTGCACGTGGTAAAGGAGGCGTCTTTAAACAGAGACCCGCGTACAGCAGGTGGTGTGCGGCTCGGTGGGTGAAAGCGAGGCCGGCAGGAACCTAGCACAGCGGCTCCCCAGGCACCAGCCACGGTCCGCGGTGGCTAATCAGTGTGCAGACTTTGCGGGATGTAAGTGCCATGAACTCTGAGGACTGGTCCTTGAGGAACAGCCAGCCTGGGGCGGCAGCTTCCTACTGCCTCTGATGCGTGCAGTCGCGTGGTCTCGTACGGTGAGAGAAATAGATATAAAGTGCACGTTTTACACGAAGACACGTACGTGTGCAACACGCATCTGCACCTGTACACGTATTTAAAGTGATTCTTTCTCTCCGTTTTGTGTACACCAGACACGGTGCCGTTAGCATTTTCACCTCTTGCTGAGCACAGCGGGATGACGAGAGGCATCACAACGTCTCTGACAGACCGGCCCCATGCGGGCCACTGCCCTGCCGGGGAAGCCCGCGAGGGCTGACAGAGGCTGAATGAGGCCTCCTCCGAGTTCTCAAGTCCTGTGACTCAACTCAGACTTCAACCGCGGGCTGTGTGCTGCATAGACCAGCACTGTAGCCGGTTCTGCAAGCAGGGCGTGCAAAACGAGGGCCTCCGTGGGCTGTGGGCTTTAGAGGAGACGGGCCAGGGCTGCGCACCTCGAGCCCTGTGCTCCTTCCACACGGAGCTGCTCCATCTTTATTCTCGTGATTACTTTTCCAACTTTATAACTTCAAAGCCACATTTTTCTCCCCGCCCTCCCTCTCAGAGGCAGCACTGGGACCCTTGGGCCAGGGCAGGGGAGGCAAGCTGGCTTGGTTCGGGGAGGGTGCACCCTGGGAAGCAGGCTGCCTTGTGTGCAGACGGTCTGACTCCAGGTACTCAGAGCTCAGTCTCCACCAGGATCACGGGCCTGGCTCATCTCTCAACGACCTTGCCCACCGTACAGAGAGGGAAGGGACCCGCGCTGTCTCCACAGAGATGTCCAAGTGCAGGGTAGACACATTGCAGAGCAGAGGTGAGCAGCAGAGAACACTCACGGTGTCCACTCTGCAGTGCGGTGAGCACACGGGGTCCCTGCTGCTGAGGGCACCAAGCCCACTGGCCCCTGGGACGCAAGCTGGAGCCCCCGAGGACGCAAGCTGGAACCCCCAGGGTCACAGGCTGGAGCCCCCCCGGGGCTGGCCTCGTGGCCAGTGGCCGCACGTCTCAGTGGAGACGTGGTCTGAGAGAACAAAGGTCTGGGGGGGTCTGTTGGTGCTTCTCGGACCCGGGTCAGTCTGCACTGCCCGGACCACACGATCCTAGAGCAGCGGGGACTTCGGAATGGTGCCCTTGTTAATGTGGGTCAGGCTGTGGAGGACAGGCAGACCAGCCTTCATGCAAGCTGGAGGACAGGAAGGAGTCCGTGAGCTCCTTCATCAGGAGTCTGTGACCTCCTCCAGGCCAGCCAGAGGGACGAGATGTACCGTGAGGCAATTCTAGTGCAGAGAGTCACGCAAGTGCAGATGGTGCCCCTGGATTCAGAGAAAAGACTGCTGCGGGGCCACCAGATACAAAGTCATACAAGAATCCGCCTGTGGAGGAACGTTCTTGGTGTCAGATGCAGCTGTAGGAGCGACCCCAGAGCTCCTGGAGACTCAGACAGGAGAGTCTGGATCTGATGAGAACAGGCACTGGGGACAGATGAGGTTTAAGAGATGAATTCTTATGAGTGATGCTCAAGGATGGACTAGAGAGACGAGGGCATGAACCAGGATGATTTTGCTCCACATGATGAGCAATTGGCTTCTGGTGTAAAATGCAGGGTCACTGTGGGGTCAGATAGGGCCCCAGTTTTCGTCTCCTCCCTGGGCTTCTTACTGTGCAAACCTGGGAGCACAGGAATCCCACCCCCGCATTGAGGGGGTTCAGAGTGCATCATTCCCGGGGAACCTCTCCTTCTCTCCTGTGGCGCCCTGAATCCAGGAGGCCTGGGTGCTGCCCAGCGAGGCCCAGCTTGCCCCTCGTGGGTGTCCTCACTGCCCCTTCCCCCCTGATTCCCGAAGGTCAGGGGGCTCTGCTGTCCCCTTGCCCAGTCTGGGCACTGGGTCTTGTCCATTTCTGGACACCCGATGCTTGTAGCCCAGCCTCCCTGGTACCACACACGACCTCACTTCCTGAAGTAAGTCCTGCCCACCCCAGGAAGCAGGATCCAGCCCCCGCACCCCCGGGTGCTCTCCCATTGCCCACCTCTCCTGGCTCTCCTCTGCCCCGGGACCTGAGCATCATGTCCACGGGGGCCAGTCACTGACCATGCCAAGACCAGAGGGTGACTTTTGGAGCCGGTGCATGTGATCCAACTGGGGCCCCCAGGTCAAGGTTACCCCCCACTCCAGGCTGGGCCCTTGTTGAAAAGCCCCAGAAGACGCACACCCTGTCCCCAGGGGCGGGCCCGTGGGCCATGAGGCTCTACTCACTCCTGCTCCCCACTGCTCACCTCCAGCAGGCTCTGTGCTCTGCCTTCCCCCAGGCCCGGCCCGCCACCGCCTGGCCCGCTCGGAGCCCAGCTCTCCGGGCCGATGGCATGCAGCCGGCCTGCAGCACCCAGAGAGCCGCCGGGGAGCCCGTGCCGCACACGGGAGCCCCACGGCCAGGCACCTCCTCTGGCGGGGACTCAACCGTGTGGGACACAGGGCGCCATCCCAGCCCCCCTGGGGGCCTCCTGTCACTTGCCCTCCCTGTCACTGTGCGGAGGGGAGCGGACCGACGTCCTGTTTTCCAGCTCTTGCCGCTTCTCTGCGCTGGTGCGTGTGTCATGCCCCCCAGCTACTCTTCATTCTCCTGACGTGCTTTCTCCTGTCCTTGAAAACCGTCCTCAAGGGTAATTGTTGATCGGCGTAAATGGCAACAAAGCCTCTTCACACTCCGCCGATAGGTCACCAAACCTCAGTTCCGCGTTGTTTGTGTCTGTTTCTCTCGTGGGGCGTCCCGTGGATTCCCACAGGCGCCGAGGGCACCCTGGGGCTGCTTGGGTGGGATCTGAGTGTGCAGTTCAAGGACGCGCGTGTGTGTGTGCAGGCACAGCAGGTTGGCGTGGCTGGTCCCAGCCGGTGCTGCATGCCAGGCCGTGAGGATGTGCTTGGTCCAGGTGCCCCGTGCGTGTGTTCCCCCCGCACCCACTGCGCTGTGTTGGGGGCAGGGGCCAGGTTCTGTTGGCCACTGTCTTGAATCAAAGCTGATTTCCTACATAAAGGGATTCTGTTCTGTCCCGCAGTGGCTCAGAGCCTGGCGTCCCAGCCGTAGATGCTTCAGCTGCGTTTGACACACCCGGTACCTTCATTCCTCTTGCCTAAAGTTCTGCCAGCCTACAAACCTGGCTGAGTGCTCACCATGCCTGTGTGTCACGGCCTTTCAGGGGTTCCTGGCAGCCCAGGTCCATGACGATCACGCTGGTCAAGACGCACTCTTTAATCAAGGAAGCGGGTTATTGTGCATTTGCAGCCCCCTGGGACAGCACTGCAGAACAGATGCCCAACGGAGAATTGCTGAATCAGATTATGTTTTGTTAAATGAAAACGGCCTGGAGTCAGGGAGACGGCGGCCTGAGTGGGGGGAGGAACCGAACAACCTTAGGAGACAGGTGATAGCCCCAGAGCCAGCTGCAGAATTTACCCAGAAGCTGAAGGGGACTCCAAACCCAGGGAGGCGCAGACAGGGGCGTGGCCTTCAGTGCAGAACTCAGAGTGGCGACTCCTCCAGGCAGGCCTCAGGGATGTTTTCCACCACCAAGAGATCCCCCCATTGCATTTTCTAGAAGGCACATTACAACCATTACACGGGGGAAGTAGACTGAACATTCACTCTATTAATAAAAGGTCTTTGTAGAAAAATGCCAACTCGTGCTAAGCTACAACGTCTGGCATTTATTCATTTTTTTGATCTTAGAACACCTTTAAAAATTATTGAAGACCCCCAAGAGCTTTTGTTCATGTGGTGTGCACCTGACACATACCATATTGGCAATCAAAGCTGAGAAATGCAAAAATATTAATCGATCGATTCATCTAAAATTAACAATAATAAACCCCTCAAGTATCAGCAGAAGTAACATTTTCATGAAACATAACAAAAAATTTTAGTGAGAAGAATGGCATCATTTTGTTTTTGCAAATGTCTTTCCTGTCTGCTTAGTGGTTAGAGTCTCATCTCTATTCCAGATTATCTAGTTGGAAAAGAGGAGCATTCTGTTGGTCTTTCTGGATAATTGTGTGTATTCTTTGATATTACACGAAACATAAGTGCTAGTTGCCACGTGGGCCAGCAAACCGTGCCATGCCTTGAAGGACGCTGGCCTGGCTCAGCTTTGGAACACCGTGTGCCGGTCCTTTGGAGAAGGTCAGCTGGTGGGTTGTGCAGATCTTCCAATCCTTACACAATATCAAAAAGTCACATTTGTCAGTATCATCACCAACCTCCTCAGGAAAGTGGAAAATGGAGAAGAGCCCGGTGGCTGGTACGAGTTCTCCAAAATTCTAATTTTTGCTTGAAAGTCGAAATTTTGTTGTCAGCAACGAATACTGTCCATCATTTGCCTTAAAGCAAACTGTGCACCTTGTTCATTTTTGAGAAAATGTTGGCCAGAAGCCCATCCGAGTGACCTTCACGGGCTTTGGTTGTGTCTCAAGAAGGTGCTGGTTTGGTCTTGAGCGTACCTCCTCCTTCCCCATGGTGGCATCATACTCGACAAGCGTGCTCCCCGGGGGCTCACACAGGATGTTAACAAGATCTGTACGGGAGGGTTGAGATAGAATAAAGTTAGTGCCTTCTTGCTTTACTAAGGTCCTTTTACGTGACCCGGCATCACGTGGTTTTACGGCAAGTGGGTGATGGTGGAGCAGCGTGCTTCCAGGGCCGATGGCAGCTCAGCATCACCGCAACTAGTCGGGCCCGTGGACTGGCCGGCAGTAGCCGGGGAGGCAGAGGAAGGTCCGTGCGCTAGCGCTGGAGCTGTAGGGTCTGGTCCTGGCCTTTCAGCTGCCACCATGGCAATGTGGGGGGCCCCGAGCTCCACTGGGCCCGTCCTTGGTTACGAACCCTGGACGGCACACCAGACCTCCAGTCCCCCCGGGCATGCCTGCTTCCCACGGAGCAGGAGTCCCGCAGCTTTTGCGGGATTTTCACGTTTCCATTTGCTTTCAGATTTTGAATTTCCGTGAACACAGTTCCTCTTACTGTCTGTGCTCATACGTCTCGGAGTCAGGGTCCGGCTGCTGGGCCTGGAAGGAGCCGAGTGTCCATCTGCCCAGGGCGTGCGTGTCCATGCAGGGTCTCTATTCTCTGTGGTTGGGTGAAGTTCAGTCAGAAACACTACTGACAGACACTCGGTATGGACATTTATGCCTCCTTGTCGAATGGTTACTCCATCGACCTGCTGAGTGTGACTAGCAGCAGGCGCTTGGTCCCAGGCTGGCCCTGCGGGGCAGAGCAGGTGGACGGAAGCTTGAGAGACTCGGGAAGAGCCGTCCTCACTCTGGGGACTGCCTTGGTGTCCCAGCCCCATGTTCCCTATCTCCCCAAATACCAAACTAACACAGAAAGACAGACTGGGGATTGCTCACTCCCCTCCCCCGCCCTTTCTAGATTTGCCCACGACACAAGGCAGTGGATGCCCTGCTGCCCAGGGACACACACGGCTCCTGCTTTCACACTTTGGGGTCAGGTTAGAGAGCCACAAGGACGCACACGGTGGGGGGACGTCAGGAAAGACCCACAATCAATAAAACGACCCACGCACCTGACAGTAGCGAGGGGGTCGTCCTGCGTGTGTCTTCACCCTCAGGCAGCTGCATCACCTGCGCACGCAGACGGCCGCAGGGCGCCTGAGTCAGGCCCAGCTGCAAGGTTAGCGGTGAAGTCCTGTTAGGAGTGGTGGCCGCGGTGAGCAGTCCTGTGTCCGCGTGCGTCTGCGTGCGTCCACGTGCGCAGGGCGGGCCTCGCTGACACACTCCTGCTCCACGTGCGTCCACAGGCCAGGGGCTCCAGCCGCAGAGCTGCAGGGACCCGGGGCCTCGGTGAAGGGCATGCCTGCCTGGGGCTCAGAGTGGAAGTCGGGCGCCGCTCTGTGCTGGGCAAGCCAGCCTTCGGTCTTACCCCGAGGCCAGCTCCCACTGGGGGGCACCAGCTTTCTCGGTTCACTCCGGTGGAAGAAAGAAGTAACTGAGAGCGTCCACTTTGCAGAGCCATTGCTGTGTGGGGAGAGGAGACCTGGTGTCCCCTGGCCTGTGACGGCCTTGCCTCCTCCAGCGGCTTGTGTCCCCACGCACGGGCCAGTGATCCCCACCCGGGCTGCACGCCAGCCCACCACCTGCAGAGGCCTCAGCCCCGGGGCCGCGCCAGGGCTTGGGCACCGAGCAGTTGATACTTTCCCCCATTTTGCGCATTCATCCACCTTCAGAGGTCACCTGCATCTCATAGAAGCCTCCAGGGAGGCTCAGGACCTTCCTCTTGGTGTAATGGCCGGAGGGCCGCTGCCTTTTGAGCAGACAGTCTGACAAGAAGTTCACCTGATGCTTTGGTTAGTTAGTCCGCTGGTCCAACAGCGGCTAGGAGGAGCGGTTTGGCTTGGGGACCGTGGGTGGAGAGCCCATGGGCGGAGCTGCCGCGTGACCATCCGTGTGGCTGTTAGGATCCCTGGACCCACGGGCCACTCCCGCTGTTGGGCCCTCGTGGCCTTGTGCTCGGTCGTTGGTGGAACTGAAAGCGACAGCCTCCTCCTGAGCCACCGAAGGAGACCCGCCTTGTCGCAGGGCTCTGGGCCTCCGTGAAGCCCGTGGTCGGGGATGCCCTCCCAGGGGGGCGTCTTCCTCCGCTTGTGGGGAGGCCCTTTGCATAACAAACAGGAGGCCCGCTGGGCTGGGTCTCACAGGTAGGGTCCACTGTGGTTATGATCATTAGCGACAACCCACCATAGAAAACACCCACGTGACGGGTGGGTGGGCGTTGGCGGTGACTCATCCCGCGTGGGCCGTCTTCATGCCGTGCACGTCCGATTGCCCTCCCATCCTGACTTGCCATTTCGGCATAAGCACAGGGGGTTCCCGGCCCCTCCTGCCCGCACCATCACCTTGCCTGAGGGCGGCGAGTCAGGACACAGGGCGCGGCACAGGCGGTGAAGGGGCCCAGACAAGGGGAGTTAAAATCCAGATGGTTCGGGAAACACCACAGATGCTGCAAACGGATCCCAGTGGAGGGTGGGGAGCCCTCCGCTCTCTGGATTTTGTTTCTGTGATGGTTTTCTAAGCTTCTCCCTGAGAGCAAATACCCCCTTTACACACAGTTGGTCGGCCCTTTCATTTGTGGCAGAGGCCACCCTCCTGCTGACGGGCATGAGGAAGACAGAGGTATGTCAGGGCCAGAGCCACAGGCC
The DNA here is from genome assembly GCF_037043125.1 of Eumetopias jubatus. Classification (NCBI taxonomy): domain Eukaryota; kingdom Metazoa; phylum Chordata; class Mammalia; order Carnivora; family Otariidae; genus Eumetopias; species Eumetopias jubatus. The sequence goes on from NW_028274822.1 coordinate 570,272, forward strand.
GGAGAACACGGAGGCCACCCAAGCCGCGGCCCGGCAAGACGAGGGAATCGTGGGCCTGGATGACCCTGTGTCCCCGATGCCCCCAGTCCCCTGCTGGCCCGACACCCCAGCCTAGGGCAGTGAGGGGCTGCAGGCCTGTGATCCCCATGGGGACTCAGGGGGGGCAAGGGTCGGTGCAGCCTCACAGAGCCGGACACCCGGGGTGAAGTGAGCCTGCCCCTGGGTCCTGGACTCGGCCTGCTCCTGGGAAGTGGAGATGGTGCCAGGGGGGCCAGTCCTGGGGGTGAAACTCACCCCAGTGATGCTACAGGGTATAGAGATGGGAGAGACCAGCCATCACCTGGGCCTGGCTCCTGACGGTCCCCAGAAGGAGCAGGACCTTCTCTGCCAGCGCCCCCTGCCCCCTGCACAGGAAATGGGGCCCATTTCTGCCTCGGGGTGCGAAGCCCTCGCTCCGCAAGTGAGGAGAGACCAGGGAGACCACCTGCTGGAGGTGATACTGGAGAGTAGAAGACACTCTGCCATCTTGGCGTCTCCTCTCATCCTGGTGGGGGGCTCCCGCTGTCCCAGGTCAGTGGGGGGGTCCCGCCGTCCCAGGTCAGGCACTCCTGTGTTTTCCTCAGCTCCTTCTTCTGGAACAACACGTGGTGAAACCAGGGGAATTTCCCAAACTGTACAGAAAGCGCCATGTTCTTCGGCACGCCTGCCCCGCCCTCCTGTGCTGACCTCTGGGCTCGTCTCCTCGAGCCCCCTTCCCTGGCTCACCTCCTGGGTCATGTCCCCTGTGTCAGTACCAGTGGTTGCTCGAGAGCTTCAGGGATGGGGAGGAGCTCCCGCCTGTGCGGGGCTGTGAGCGCCTGGTGGGGGCCAGCGGTTCCGGAGCCCGCTATCCAGATGGGACGTGGGATTTCTTGCCCTGCTAGGTCCTCATTCCTGCTCCACCCTACTCGATGGTCACATTGAAGCCCGGTTCCCCCCTTCCTAGCCGGGCCTTCCCGACCCCCTCAGGCAGGACTTAGGCTTAAGAAAACATCCTACACTTCCCTGGATGATGGGTCCTCAGGTGAGTTCAGGGTTTGCTCTCAATGCCCGTTAACGAGTGATGAAACCCCCCAGCTTTGACTCTACAGGTAGTTCATGTTCGAAGCAGGGCTGGGGAAGCTCCCCACTCTGCAGACAACCATGGAGGCTCCCAAACCACGTGAGAGCTAGCCCTGCATCCCATGGAGCCAGGCCCGGGGCTGCGGTGTGGGAGAGTCAAGACAGGATGCTGTGGATGAGGCCCCCACTGCCCTAACTCTTCAAGGTGGAAATCCCCCCAGGTAGCCCGGGACCACCTGCCACCTGCCTTGGAGGGCCCGGCCCCTGGCCCCAGCCCCGGTGCAGGCAGGACGAGCACCCCGGGCGCCTTGGGCCTGAGTCACACGGACTTCATGTGTACAGGGCAATTCCTGTTCTCTGAGAATTCCAGTCTTCAGGAAGGTCCTGGACGCACAGCACAGACCCCAGGCAGATTCTGCACCTGAATCGCTGTCATGAACGCTGGGGGCAGACGCGAGGACAAAAACCAGGTTGTTCTGGAGTCCCAGAGGTGTGGCTGCTGCGCACGCCCCTCTCCGGCCTGCGTGCCCCGCTCCACCGCGGACGGAGTCCTGTGCGGCGGGTGACGTCCAGATGTGCCCGGGGCGGTGGGGCTGGAACATCCTCTCTGCTTAATAGATGTTGATTCCCTTTGCAGCAAATAAAACAACCTGCAAACGCATTCTTAGAGCTCACTGTAAGTTAATTAATACAACTCTTAACGGCCTTATTCTTCTTAGATACAAAGCTAATTTGGAAAGACACATGTTTCTTTTAAAGTTGCGTGGTTTAAAGGACTCGGGGGCTGAGCTTGATGAAGAGAGAGCGGCCCCGTAGCGTGCGATCCTTGCTGGCAGAGGAAATATTAGATTATGGTTCTCGCTCCCTCCCACACCACTGCTGGACGCCAAGCCCACGTGAACTTCTCACACTCCCCGCGGGCCTGAGGTCGCGAAACAAATGTCCGCCAGGCACCCCTCAGTGGGTGTCCTCCTTGGGGACGAGCCCTGTGGGGACACGCGCACCATGTGGCGACCCCAGAGAAGTGACCTCAGGCACGAAACCCCGGGGGCCTGGGGCCCCTCTTCGCGCCATGGTGGATGCCCCACAGGAGCATCCCGGGCCCCTCAGGGCTCTGCTTATCTGCAGTGGGGCTGACCCTGAAGGCTGCTCCTGACAGGAAAGCCTTCCTTGTTGCACCTGGGGTGCTCTTGTGGGACAGAGGGTGCTGGAGCAGCGGGGCTGGCGCTGGACAAGCAGGCATCTCTGTGGCCAGCCCCAGGCAGACGCTGGTCCCTGTGGGGCTGCTGGGCACAGCTTGGGTCCAGGAGGGGACGGAGCAGAGGGCCCTACCTCCTGGAGCCGTGCCCTCGGCCTCACTGTCCTGCTTGCCTGTCCTGCAGGGCCACAGATGGGCACGTGGCTGACACGCATCTGCTGGAGCCCCGGGGCCTGCCTAGGGTCTGTCTCTCCACCTCAGGAGACTCCCCGGGTTCTGAGAAAGGCACAGCTCATGCGGCAGATGGCTGCGTGGGGACGCTCCACACACATGCGCTGAGTGCCATCTGTCTCACGCAGAGCTCGGGGCAGCTGAGTGCTCAGGAAGCCCATTTCACAGATGGGGACGCTGAGGGCAGAGTGGTGGCAGCTGTGGCCAAGGGCAGGCTGCGTACCCCATGCTGGGCCCCGTGTAAGGGTGTTCGGGTGCCACCGGCCCAGGAGAAAAGTGCTCCGTCTGTGACCCGGAGCCCCTGTCCTTGGTTGCCGCCCACCACACTGTGAGGATCACCTTGGCTGGTCAGTGGGTGCCCTTGCCCCCTCGCGGGCCTTGACTCAGAGTGTGGGGAGCCGGAGGTGGCTGGCGGGATCTGACTTGGCAGGTGCGAGCTTCGTCCCCGACTGTCAGCGAGCCCTTGCTCCGGGGTCTATATTCTCAGGTACTTCTGCGCGGATCGGATTTAGGGGGGATGTTGGGGTGGGGAGGAAGGTGGGTGTGGTGTGATGGGCGCCCAGGAGGGTGGGCTCAGGGGGCGGAACAGCCCCAGGGCTTACGGGGAGCAGGTGGGGAGAGCGCTGCTGGGGAGGGAAGGGGCTGCAGTTGACACAAGGCCGGCAGGGGTGGGGGGCGGCAGGGAGCTCTGTATTTCCTGTAGGAAAAATGCTGGACTGTCTCTAACAGAGTCTAAACATGACTTTCTATGAAGCTCAGGGGTCGTGTGAGAAGTGAGTCGAGGGAGAGAACAGTCTTTAGAAGTCTGGGAATAGTTCAGGGGGCTCTCCCCGCCCCAGGAGGGAGTGCGTACCCCGCTCCCAGGTGGCCCCACGTGGGGAGCCCTCAGGACCCCTCAGGATCCCAGCCCCATACCCACAGCCCCGGGAGGTCCAAGTGGGTCGTGCTGACCTTCCCGGATGGGGCCCTGGGACGGAAGGAGGACATCAGGGCACACTGAGGAAATCTGAACAAGTGATGGATTTGGTTAACCACGGTGTGTGGATCCTGTTCATCACGTGTTCCTATCGCACCCACGTTAATGGGATTGCACCCGCCTCAGCGTGAGGCATCAGCTGCTGCTGTCCCCAGGCGGGGACCGTGGGAACTCTGTACTATTTTTGTGACCTTTATGTAAAATGAAAAATGTATTAAATAATTTTAGAACTAAATTTAAATCACAGAGAGAATAAAATCTCTTTCTTCATTTAGAGTAGAAAAGAGAACTATTCCCACCTTGCGTCCTGCGACCTTTGGGGTCTTTCTGCAGCCGGCTCCAGGTCCCAGGAGCGGCCCTGAGCGCCTACCTTAACGGTGTTGGTGACATGGGGTCATGAGGGGGGTCTGCCTTTCGAGGAGGGGTGCTTGATCCCTACCTCAGGCCCTGACCCGGGGGCGGCACGGGCGATTCCCGTGTGGCCAGGGTGGATGAAGTGCCAGATTGGCCAGAGGTTCCCCTGCTGACCCCACTCAGAGCAAATGGCATGGACTGACCAGCAGCCCCCTCGGGGATGCACTGGGGTCTCACCTCGGATCTCTGCTGGCTCGACACCCGTCCCTGGCACCTGCCGGTGGAGCCCAAGAAGGACATCCTGCAGGGAAGCCTCAGGGGTCAGCTCCATCCCGCCCGCACAAGGCTGGTGTTCCAGGAGGGAGGTGGCCTGGAGCAGGGCTGTGGGGGGTGGGCTGGCCCTGAGCTGGGGGCAGGGGCTGTGTGGCTCCCGCGGCACACAGAGCATCTGTGTTTACTCTGAGCATCCCCGACGGCCAGGACCTTGCAGGACGTGGTGCCCATGCCCTCAGGGTCCGGCCCTGCGGGCAGGTAAGGAGGGTACCCTGAGGACCGAAGACGCCTGCCCAGACGTCTAGAGATTGTTGGACCCCCAGCCCCTGGGAGGGGAGTAGTGGCTGCTGTCCTGCAGGTTGGGGCGGGGGCTGGGGGCGCGGCCTCCCTGGTCCTCTCTCTGTCTCCCCTGCAGTTCGAAGGCCCCCCTGCCGCGCAGCCAAGATGAGCTCTAGAAGGGGAGCCAGCACCTTTGGAAACGGCGATGATGGTGGGTCCAGATCCGAGCAGGGGCTTTTTTGGTCTTTATTTATCTCGCATAAGCAGTAAAATTCTTTCAGTGCAGAATGTTAGTGGCTGGATTATAGCGTACTCACCACCATGTCCTCGGCACTGCATGCTCTACCACCTATGCAGAGCTTTCCGAGCTTTGCGCGGCACCGGGTCTCTCCGGACGCAGAGGAGACACGCTCCTGTGTGCCACTGAGCGCTGGCCACTGGTGTCCCGGGTGAGAGCTGCTCGAGGGGCCGTGGGGTCTTCATAGAGCACTGAGCAGGGACAGACCCCGCATGGTCCCCGGGATGTGCTTGCAGCAGGCACGCCCTGCAGCCTGAGGTCAGCCCAGGGCTCCAAGAGGCCACGGACGGGGACGTCTCAGGACACTTGCGGCTCAGGGTTTGGGGCTCAGAGCGGCCTTCCTGCAGACAGTGCCCACACGAACCCCACAGCTGATCAGGTGCTGAGGCTCCTGGGACCCCAGAGAGACTGGCCCACAGGGATGGGGTGAGCGCACTTGCTGCAGACACGTGGTGTGCTGGGCTGAGCAGTGGCCCCTGACTCATGTCCAGCAGGAACCTTCGGTCTTGGCAGGTGTGATGAGCTCAGAGGAGGTCGTCCTGGATTAGAGCGGGCCTGGAGGATGGGCTGGCATCCTCACAGGAGGAGGGAGGCTGCAGGCCCCACACGGAGAGGCCGCAAGATGATGGAGACGGAGATGGGGACACACGGTCAAAGCGGGGGCTGCCGGCACCACCAGAGGCTGGAAGAGACAGGGAGGGACGCCTTGACCTCCGGCTGCTGGCTTCCAGACAGAATGAATTTCCACTGTTTGGTGCTGCCTGGTTTGTGGGGCTTGGTTAGGGCAGCCAGGGACCCTCCTCACACACCGGGAAGCAGGCTGCAGGGAGGAGGCGGTCAGGCCCTCGCCAGACACCCCTCTCCTGGAGGGATGGTTCCCCTTCGTGCCCTCGGCTCCTTTGGGCTCCAGGGAGGGCAGGACAGCACCTCTGAGGCTAGGGCACCTGCGGGTCTGATGAGCAGGTGGCCAGCTGTCTGGGGTGCCCACCAGGGCTTCCTGGGACATGGGGTTCTGAGCGCTAACACCAGCCGAGGCCTGGGGACCCTGGGTGGTGGGTCACCCTCCTGGGTGTTGCAGGGACGGGCAGAGTCTGGGAATGAGGACCAGCCCGCTTGCCCTGCTGTCTGTGGGTGAGACTCTGCTTAAAGAAGCGTGTCAGGGTGGGGTCCCCCAGCCCACAGACCCAACCCTGGGTGCCCCAGGAAGCGGCCACGCGTCAGGGGCTGCTGCTGGTGGATGCGGGCCCAGGCCCCACCCGCCAGTGTAGATGGACGCCTAGGGGGGCACCTGGTTTGTTCCCGCTGCAGGAAGGTGGGTGGATCTCAGAAGCAGAGGCACCTGCCAGGGATCCTCTGCCACTGAGCGGAGGGTGCGGCTCTGGGCTGGGGCGAAGATGGAGTGGCTGAGGCGTGAGGCAGACAGGGCTCCTGCAGGCTCCCTCGGGGGTGCTGGCCTGGTGGGACTGTGGTCAGGGTGCTGAGGGCAGGCAGGAGGCAGAGCGCCCCTCCCTGAGCGCCCCGTGCCACCCAGAGCAGGGCTCTCCTAGAGGCCTGGCGGGATGAGGCTCCGAGCAGTGGGCTCAGAGACGAGAGAAACCAGGCTGTCCGATCGCTGGTCCAGGCCCCACAGCACGCTACATCTTGGGCCACCATTGGCCGGCATCACGGCCTCAAAACTGAGGAATCTGTTCAGCTCGGCTCTCGGTATTTAGTGCATCCACGTGAACGGACATTTTACTGTCTTGTTGGCATGTTTGTAAAGAAATGTCTCCGCACGAGCATCTCGGTGGTCCCACCGCAAGGCCCTCCATCTTTTCCTTTATGCACTGAGAACCCAGCTCTGAGAAGGGCTCGTGGACTGAGGCACCGGGGCCCAGCAGCTCCGTGCAGGGGGAGGGTGAGGACGTGGGTGGGGCAGGGCGCCGCGGGGCCGGCCAGGGTGGGCTTTCCCTCCGGGCGTCCAGTTACCGCCTGTTTCCGGAGGCGGAAAAATGGCAAAGAGCAAGTCTGGTAACTTAGGGGGGTGGTCACTGGCCTGGGTGCCCGCACTTCCCGGCAGACAGGGCGAGCCTGGCCCTCACCCGCGGAAGGAGCAGGGGGCTGTCAGCTTCGGGCAGGTGCATCTGCAGGAGGCCCCTTCTTCCCTCAGACCCAGGGGCCCTCCACCTCCTGGGGTGGCCCGTCCAACTGTCTGGATGCTGCTCCTCTCCCGCCCGGTTCCAGCAGCTACCCAGCTCCTGCAAGGGGGCCTCCCCATGGGGGAGGGGTCTCCAGAGGGGCTTCGAGCCTCTGGCCTTGCCACCACCCCTCAGCTGCGGGTTGCACTGCAGGTCACGTTCTTAGGGTTTCTACTTTCTGTTGGAGAAGACGCATTAGACTCCAGGCACTGCACTGAATTTGAATTATTATTTTATCTGCATTTGAAAAACATCAACTCATTTAACGTTTCTGTCTTAGACAAAGGCATGGGGAGTTGCTCCTGGATGCGCTCCTCCTGGGGACCCCCCTTCCCATTCTCTGAGGTGACCCTGGGCTGGCCCAGTGGGCTTCCAGCAGGGTCAGGGCAAGCCCAGGGCTAGGGCTCCCCAAGGAAGGAGGCCCTGGACACAGACTCTCCCCAGACATACAGACTGTCCCCAGACAAAAAGACCGTCCCCAGACAGACAGACCATCCCTGGACAGGCAGACCTGGCCCGGACACGCAGACCCTGCCCAGACATGCAGACCCGCCCCAGACACGAAGACCCTCCCGGGGCATGCAAACCCTCCCCCGACATGTAGACCTTCTCCGACATACAGACTGTCTCCGGACACGCAAACCTGCCCTGGACACACAGACTCTGCCTAGACAGGCAGACCCTCCCAGGGCATGCAGACCTCCGGACATGCAGATCCTCCCCGGACAGACAGACCATCCCTGGACAGGCAGACCCTCCTGGGCAGACATGTGGGGCGGGCTCTGAAGGGCCAGTCTTGAGTAGACCCCCACTGCTCCTGGGGGTTAATTATGTGTCTAATCACACAAACACGTTCAAGTCACACCATCAATCATACTCTGACATGCTACCTGCTGGCATCTTATTTTGTTTACTTAAAGCATTTTCACAGACCCGACTTTGAGGTGAGGAATGCTTACATGTTGCTGGGTGTTTAGGGCAAGATTAATAGATTATTTGTAACTCCTCTAATGAAAACATTACGCACGCACAGCAATTGGCTCTGTCCTGCTCATTTCCCCGCTGCTAATTGCTATGGGATACAGGTCCTGTTACGAAATGAAGTGCCATCCATAACCTCAGCCACATTTATTAAAATATAATTGCTTTAAGGGAATTTTATGGAATAAAGCACAGTTCAAACAAAACATTGCCTGCATGAGGGGTGATTTTCCCAGCCAATTACAGAAATGACTATGAATCTCTAGCTTTAAATCTGATGGGTTTCTCTTGGCAAATGTGTTGGCGGGAACATTCCAGGCAGGGCCCTGGGCTCCCCATAGCTCCCCATGGACCTTCCAGCTTCACCTCAGTGACTCTCCAGTGGTTGAAAACACACAGACACAAACCCTACCAGGCCTCTGGCCTCCCCGGAGGCGGTGAGGGTGGGCGTCAGGGTGGGGAGGGCAGGGTCCCCTGGCAGGGTGAGGCTGTACCCCGCCTCCCGGCCGAGCTCCTGCCCCAGCCCAGCCCTGGCCATCACTGCTCTCGTGAGTTTGCCTTGCACCCGGAGCCTGGTGAGCCGCTGCCTCCTCTCGCCACTGGAGCTTTTGCAGCAAATTAATGAGAAACGGACGGACAGCAGGATGCTTTTAAACCAGGAAAAAGGCCTCTTTTCTTCTCGGCTGCGAGCGAGGCACTCGGCTCCTGTGGGACTCAGTTTCCCTGTCTGTAGGGGCTGTATGGTACTCTGTGGTGCAACCTCCCCATCGCTGTGTCACCCAAACCACAGACCCACGCCCCATCTGTCGATTGCGGGCAGGTCCCTGCTCTCCCGCAGGTGACAGGCCAGTGTGGGTTCTGGGGAGAGGAAGTGAGCAGAGGGTGTGACACGCTTTCCTTCGCGCCCCCCACACCCCATACGTGAGAAGTTAGACTGTGCCGTCCACCGGCAGCTCCTTGGAGCCCCATCTGAGGCCAGTGGCCCGGCAGCACAAGAACCGGCCCCAGCTTTGTTTTCAGTGGTGAAGCTGGTGGCCCTGCCCGTGGCCCTGCAGGCTGCGACCCCCTTTGGGGTAGATGCTGGGGCTGGGCGCGTGGGAGGCAGTTTGGTGAGCTCGCCGAGCGGGGCCAGGGCAAGGCTGTGCACTCGGGGCTCCTGCCGCTGGGGCCACCTGCCAAGGCCGCTCAGATCCCCGTGCTGCGCCCAGCCTCCTTGGGAACTGCGTGCTGTGTGGCCTCCGAGGTGAAGTCACGGTGTTAGAGGGCGTGGCAGCCCGAGTGTGCCTCCAACCTGCAGCCCTCAGGCCTCACATGGGACCTAAGCAGTCCCAGCCCTGTGCCAGTCCCTCTGGAGTGGCACCCCTGCCCGGGTCCTCAGGGGATCGTGGCCTCAGGGTGCGAGCAGGTGAGCTCAGCTCCCTGGCAGCTGCCTCCAGGAGGGGAGGAGAGAGGAGGGGAGGAGGGGAGAGGGCGGGAGGGGAGAGCAGGCTTGGGAACCTGCTGGGCAGGGCTTCTGCACGAGGTGGGTTGTTCATCCCCACTGTCCGGTCAGCGGCCGTGGGAGCCCTGGCGTGTATCGTGGCCCGAACACGGGGACACACATACCGCCTGCCCTGGGCGGGGGACGCTGGACACGGGGCTTCTGCCCCAGGCCCTGGGTTGGGGGCATTCCCGCCTTGTTCTGTCCCTTTTGCTTTTGGGCCAGACGTGACCGGGCCCAAGTCCTGCTGGGACATGGAGGTTCTGTGTGGTCTTGGAAGACAGTGGTTTCCTGACGGTTTTACTTTCGGTTTACCTGTGGATGGCGGATGGCAGGGAGCTGGGTGTCAGCCGCAGGCCCCCACCTCCAGAGCTCAGTCTGTGCTCTCCGCGCACACCCCTGCTGCCCACCCTCACCATCCCCCGGCCAGCCTGGGGACGCAGGGTGGGAGAGGTCAACCTGACCCACGGACCAGCGCAGAGGACGGGGTGTGACCATCCCCGCTCTCCTGGGGGCAGCCCCACGCCACGGCTTCCCCGTCTGTGGCAATTCTAGGAACACCTGGTTACTCACCTGGGGCAGCTCCAGGCTGCTCACATCCCAGGGGTCTCACCAGGAGGCAGGGAGGTGGCAGGAGGGGCCTCCGGTGAGAGGTGGTGTTGGGGCAGGCCCAGATGGCCCTCCAGGTGGTGGTGATGTGGGGCGGCCCGGGTTCTGATGCCGCTTAGTGGTGGCGTCTTCCCCTCCAGTGAAGCGGTGGGTTCCGCAGGGTCCAGCTGGCGAACGGTCCTGTCTCCCTGTCAGGAGCCCACACCAGCCGAGTGGAGGGAGGCATGAGCGTGCCCTGGGGGGTGGGTTATACAAGTCATATATTTCCTGGAAGAGCGCTTGGGACCCTTAACTTCAGCAATATGCTTCCTGAGAAGCTTCTGTGTCTAAACAGGAGGAGGGAGTGGGTTTAGGAGCGCGCACTCGGCTCCCGTGAGGGCAAGCGGCGGGGGTGTGGGTCGAGGCTCTGGAGGTGACCCCCCGCGTGTGAGGAACCCACGAGGAATCCAGGGGCCCCTCCCAAGCCTCTGGTGCAGCATGAAGGGTGGGCAGAGGCACCGTGTCCTGGAGGCCATGGCTGGGGCCGGAGGGGCCCCGCCAGGCAGTTCTGGGCCTGCCCTTCCACCTCCAGAAGGTGCGTGGGGGCCTGTGGGGGACGGTCTGCTGGGACTGGGCAGGGTGGGTCTAGACCAGGCTCCCCACCTGATGAGGAGGGGGCAGCGGTTTCAGCAAGTGTGGGGTCCAGCCTGGGGGTCTGCACCCCTCACCAGCCCCAAGGTGGGGCTGGGCTCCGTGCCAGGGTCCCAAGACCCCTGTGGAGGCTGCGCGAGTCCCGCAAGTGTGTCGCTGTCTCTCGCGGGCGGGTTAGAGCCCCCAGCCCACCCCACGCCTCGGCCTCTTCCTGAGCAAGACTTCACCTCCATGGAAGGAAACTGAGGCCCGAGGTCACTGCTAATTAGTGGCTGTGGTTCTGTGAGGGCACCGCTGCCCCCACGGACCTCCTCTCCTGACAGACCCACAGCGGCTCAGTTGTTTGTGCCCCTCCCCCACTGACCCCGACTGGGGTGTGCCCCCTGCTGCGGTGTGTGTGCCTGTACGAAACACGAGGGTCTGTGTTCAGGGGGCTGGCCTCTCCCAGTGGACCCCCTGCCCTTCGAATGCTGGGGGGGGCAGCAGACGAGCCCCTGGGGGACAGCTGAGGGTCTCGGGGCCCCCTGGGGAGGGTGTGGGTCACTGCAAGAGGCCCATCGGCAGCCCCTCAGGGGTCCCATCTGCCTCGACAGAGCGGCCGCTAGGGCCTTGCTACAGTTCTGAGCCTCCACACATCCTAGCCCCTTCCTGCCAGGTGCTGGGGGGCCTCCAGAGAGCTGACGCTGGCCCCTCCCAGAGGCCTGCCTTGTTCCAGGCTCTTCAGCGGGCGCCTGGCTGGGAGGGGGCACCTGCCAGGAACCTGGCTGCCAGCCAAGTTGGGCCAGTCCCTTCCAGAGCCAGCGGGGCCAACACAGCCACCCGCAAGCAGACGAGCAGACGCGGGCTCCCGCCTGCCTGGGGGATGAGGCGCAGGGAATGAGCAGGGTGAGCCCGCAGGTGAGCACTCGTCGGGTGGGGGCGGCCACCACTCCTGTGAGCTGCACCAGCTCCTGGGCGGAGTCTTGATGAATGAAACATTTGGGATGAAGACCTGCCTGGCTCTGGAGGAGGCCTGCAATGTTGGGGGGACAGGAACCGTGGCAGGGGGTACATCTCAGGAGCTCTGCATGCCCTGAGCCCCTCACCCCTCGGACGCCCATCACCCACATCAGGAGGGTCCAGAGGAAGGACCCCGTCCACAGGTGGGGCTGGATACTTGTGGGAACAGGTCTGTTTTCTCCTCTTCCTGGCTCAGCAAACAAGGTTGCAGCGTCCAGAGCTTTGGGAAGCCAGTGAGGGCACAGGATCAACCTGCAGGAGGATCATTAGGGACTGGGGTGGGTGCGCATCACGTATCACCGTGGTGCCGGTGGCCACGGGTGCTGCTAAGGAGGGACTGGGCATGCCAGGATCCCCGCAGAGAAAGGACCATTCCTGAGCCAGGAATGGGGGCCCTGACCTCCTGACCTCCTGCGGCGCCTGCCCTGGGCCCTTCCCCAGTCCCCCTACTGCTGCCCTGTTTGTTCACCCCGCCGGGCTTCCCACAGGGCTGGGGGTGCGTCCCACAAATGTGGACCCGCTGCTCCCGCCAAGCAAGGCCACAGGCCCTGGAAACCACGCTGGCTGCAGCCAGAGGTGCAGGTGGTGCAGACCGGGGGAGCAGGAGGGGCCGACAAGGGCTCCAGGGACAGAGTAACAGGGGCATCTAAACAGGAGGGCCACCCTGCGCAGGCCAGCAGCTCTGCCGGCACGGTGGACGCGGCCCCTCCCCGACTCTGAGTGGGGACTGCGTAGGGATTGCCTCCCAGGGCTGCGCGCTGGTTCAACCCCGCTCCCCGCGCTGGTACCCAACCTGGCGTACTGCCTTTCCTTCCCTCCTTGGCCCATGCCCTCGCTCCCCTACCAGTCCTCCCAAACTGCGTGGATTCAAACCTTGGCCCTGGGGTTCCCTGGTGGGGCCCAGACTCAGATTCGTTCCTCCTGTGGCGCCGAGCCCTGCACCACGAGCTCAGGCCCAGCAGCCGCGGGAAATTCCGTCCTGCTAGCGGCACACTGACGTGGGGCGGTGGGGGGGGTCTCACTGGGAGGGCCCTTCTGCAGTTGTTCAGAAACCGCCTTAGCTCGAGTTCCAGGCTCCCAGGGCCCAGGCGTCAGAGTCAGAGGAGTGAGGGAGAACTTGCCGGCTGCAACGTTGTCTGCCGGCCCAGGTCAACAGCGAGGCCGACAGTCGCCATGCGGCAGGCCGCGTGCCCCCTTGGTTTCTGAAGGAATAAGGCCTCTCGTGTGCTTACATCCCGTCTCGAGAGCGACCCTGAAGGAGGCAGCAGCCCGGTCGCTCGGGGCCGCAATGTGATGGGGCCAGGGCGCCTCCAGAGAACGGACCTCCTGCGAGCCACGGCCGCCTTCACAAGTCCTCGTCCATGAGGCGGAGGAAGGACTCTGCGCCCTCTGCCTGGAAGGGCCTGGAGGGGGCGAGCTTCGCCCCCTCCACGTCTTCTAGTGCTTCCACCTGGCATTTGTGCGGGCCCGCCTTCCGGAGCGCCTGCAGCACGTGTGTGCCAGCAGGGCCTGCTGACGCACCGCTTCCAGTCAGGGGGCAGAAGAGATCTGCTCCAGGCTCTCAGGGTGGAAGGTGCTGCTGCATTTGGCAGGGGTCCTGAGCAGCCGGGCACCAGTGGTGTCCGAGCAGCTCCAAGGGAAGGGAGTGTGGCGCTGAAAGCAATCACGAACATGTCAGAAATGAGGTCGGCCTCCAGGATCTTTTGTGGGCACATGGGTTTCCCCTTTGTCACCTGGCCTGGTTCTTGAGATCAGCCTGTCACCTTGGCACCACTGGCCTGTGACCCGGATAAGTGCCCTGGGTGTCCTGTGTCCTGTGGGGCATGGAGCACCCCGGCCTCCACCCGCTCAATGCCCACAGCCCCCCATTGTGGGCAACCAAAACCGTCTGCAGAGGGGCATGGGGTTCCCTGGGGGTCAGAGCTGCCGGGAGGAGACCTCGGCTGGGCAGAGAGGCTGCCAAGGCTCCACACTTTCGGCTCTCTTCCCCAATTCTCTCCACCCCCGTGTCTCCTTCAGTTCGTGACAGGACAGGCACTGGGAGATGTCCCCTCCTCAGCCCGTGGGATGGCTGCTTCAAGCCCATGAGAAGTGACTGGGATGGGGCTGGCGTGCAGCCAGCCTGCCTGAGGTCCAGTCTTGGCGTGTTTGCCCCGGAGCCTGGACAAACCGCTCCAAGGCCTCCTCCCCAGTGTGCATCCCTCCCAGGAGCCGGGCGTGGGTGGAAGAGGCCTGAAGAGGTGAGGGGCCTCCTGAGGGGTCTCCCTGCGGCTCTGAGTGCAGCGAATGGGCATGTTGGTGTTGGTGTGTCCACCTGATTAGAGAAGAGAACAATGCTTTTTATAATATTGCTAAAATATCAGCGTTTGCAACGTTGGTGTAGAGACACACCGAGGGTAGAATCCAAAATAGAACGTCTAGACAAACTCCTACTGTCTGACCTTTTCTGCATTTCATGATCCACCCGATCTGGCCAAGCAAACGGGTGAGTAAGCGGCGGTTCACTCGGCGCCCTGTCACCGGGGCCTGACGACGCCCAGGTCACTGCTGTAAATTTCAGTCTGGCTGCTGTGACCACGCGCGGCTGCCTTCACCGCTGGGACTGCTGTGTGGTTTCCGAGCTGCGATGTGTGTCTGGATCGTCGAGAACGGATTTCAAATGTGTTAAGTCCAAAAGCCACAGGGCTGCTGAAAAACAGAACGCACTTCCAGGCGTCAGGACCCCAGAGTTCACATAAAACATGGAGAGGAAGACGGGACAGAATTGGGTCTCCCGGCCAGGCTGGGAGGAGCCTCGGTGGCTGGAGTGCAGCAGGGGCCCCAGGCTGTCCTCGGGGTCCATGCCGAGCCGAGTCTGAGCCTCCGGGAAGCAGCCTTGTGTAGACAGCTCGCTTGCTAGGGAAAGCATCCTTTGTTCTGAGCAAACTCAAAGTGCAGACATTTGACTTTATAGAACCAGGGACTGATTTCTCCCCCTGAACCTGAGGCTTTGAATGTCAGAAAACTTTCGGGCGGGGCAGATGCCCGGTGGCTCTGCTGGGGGAGGGTGGACTACCATCCCTCATAAGCTGCCAGGGCCAGCCACTGAAACTCCTGTGGAAGCTAGGGAAGACCCGGGCCATCCTGTAATAGGGGCCGCGGGCTCAGCCCCCTGCCCTGGCTGTCTCTGTGAGGGCCCTCAGGCTGTGGGCTCAGGGGCTGCATCCTGTTCTGGGGACACTGGCACCATCCAAAGACGCTTGTGGGTGTCATGACTGGGTAGGCCGGGCTGGCAACCAGCAGGTGGGGGCCGGGTGCTGCTAAGCAGGAGTTATACGCCCCAGATGTCCTGAGTGCTGAGGTTGCTGGGGTTGCTGCCACTGTTCCCGACCTCACCCCATGAGGCACCCAGTCCCCGGCTCCAGTGGTTCCACTCTGAGCTGTGCTGAGGAGATGGTAGGACGTTGGGGTGCGTGTGCGTGCATGTGTGTGTGTGTGCGAGGGTCTAGCCTGCGGCCAGGGGCACAATCGGGCACCTCTGTGCCTACAGCAATTCAGACCCACCTTCGGTGGAGGCCTCACTGGAACCCTGACCCAGGCCAGACCTGCACCCGGTGCCTGTCTGGGTTCCGTTTCCTTATCTGCAAGATGAGAAGAGCCAGAGCCCACCCAGGGCCCAGGGTCAGCTTTAAAGGGGCAATGATGGCCCTCAGAGCCATGCCTGAGGTGGGGCCAGCCCTCCAGACATGCTTGGACTACTGTGGCCCCTGGCCAGTGAAGCCTCCACCTGGGCTGACGTTGCCCGGCCCAAATGAGCCCCGCAGTGCTCTCCACCCCGGGCACCTGTGCTCAGAGCTGCAGGAGCCCCTCCTGACGGGTCAGCTCTGGTCAGTAGCTGATCACGCCCTGCAGAACCAAGAGCCACTGCAACACCGTCAGTAATATTTGTCCCTGAATCTCAGCTTCGTGACGTGCCTTCCACGGCCTGCCTGATGCCCAGGGCAGTGTGCCAACTCTGTTCTCAGCAGATGAATTTAACTGTCACTCTGAGGGACTGTTTCCACCTCGATGCGTGTGACTTCAGTTCCACTGTGGCCTTAAAACATGTCCCTTGCAGCTTTTCCAATTTCAGAACTTACTACAAAGCTATGGTCATCAAACCACGTGGCACCAGCACCAAGGCAGACTCACAGACCAGAGGAGGAGAGCAGAGAGTCTGGACATTAGTCCGTAGCTGGACACTCAGACGACTTCCAACAAGGAAGATGCCAGGATGGTGTGCTGGGAGGAACTAAAGCCTGACACTGCTGGTCGACTGGATTCCAGCAAGGGTGCTGCCATCCTCACTGGGGAGGACCAGCCCCTTCAACTGACAGACAGGGAGAGCAGGACGTCCACATACAGAAGAATGAAGGGGGACCCCTACCTCACACCACACATAAAAACTAGCTCCAGATGGATCGCAGACCTAAATGTAAAACAACAAAACTCTTAGAAGAAAACATCGGACAAAAGGTTCATGACACTGAATTTGGCAGTGATTTCTTGGATGTGACACCAAAGGCAGAGGCAGCAAGAGAAAGAACAGACAAATCGAACTTCATGAAATTTTTAAATTGTGTGCATCAAAAGACACTATCCAGAGTAAAAAGACAACCCAAAGAATGGGAGAAAATATCTGCAAATCATAGATCTGACAAGGGATTAACATCCAGAATATAAAGAGAACCCCTGAAACTCATCACCACCACCAAAAAAACATTCAAAAATGGGAAAATGACTCGAATAGACATTTCTCCAAAGATATACAAATGGCCACAAAAGACATGAAAAGATGCTCAAGATCACTAATCATTGGGGAACAGCAAATCAAAAGCCCAATGAGGTCCCACTTTACACCACACACTCATGAGGATGGCAATGCTCAGAAAAGGAGGAAACAGAGGATGTGGAGAAATGGGACCCCTGTGCGCTACTGGTGGGAAGGTAAAATGGGGCAGCCGCTGTGGGAAACGGTAGGGTGGGTCCCCCAAAAGTTGAAAACGGAATTACGATTTGATCCAGAAATTCCACTTGTGGGTATAGACCCCCCAAAATGGAAAGGAGGGTCTCGAAGAGATATTTGTACCTCCAAGTTCGTAGCAGAATTATCCCCAAGAGCGACCACATGGAAGCAACCCAATGTCCGTGGATGGTTGGATGGATGGATGGATAGAGGCAGAATGTGGCCTATCCATCTAATGGAATATTACCGAGTCTACTGCACCTGCTACAACACAAATGATCCTCGAGGGCCTGGTGCCGAGTAAAACAAGCCAGTCAACGTGATGTATGTAGCACCCCTGAACTCCTCACCTAAAAGTGCTTAGGATGATAAATTTTATCGTTCGTGTGTTTTAACACAGTTTTTTTTTAATGGCAAAACAATGACGTATGCAAAAAAAAGCAGTTAGTCACATGAGCTTTGTCTTCACACCTGCAGTATTGGGAAGACACTGATGTCCTCGCTGCAAGTTAAATATTTTGTAATCCTGGGTGCAATATATAACTGTTGTGTGTTATTGATGATATCAATGATTTGAAAGAAACTGACATTATCCAAAATATAGAACTTCTGGAAAATTTGAGTAAGGATCTTGGACTGCAAAGGGCTCATCTTTTGTGAGGTCCCTGGTCCGTGTTCTGACTCTCAGGCCGCCTGGACCAGGAGACCGTGGTGAGCATTGGGGCAGGTCTGGGGAGGCAGGGCTGGAGCTGCCGGATAGAAGTGGACCTGCCTGGGGGACACCCAGAGGAGTCTTCTCGGGGGTGGAGCAGCTAGCTCCGAGTGAGGGCCCCCGGCTCTGAGTGAGGGCCCCCAGCTCCTAGTGAGGGCCCCCAACTTTGAGCGAGGGACCCCGGCTCCAAGTGAGGGCCCCCGGCTCCGAGGCCCAGCGTGCCCTGGGATGTGACAGGCACTCCCAGTGTGGACATGCCCTGGGTTTGAACCCTGGTTCTGCAGTCAACAACATGCCATGAGGGTGAACTCTCTAGGTCTGTGTCCTCCCCTGAAAGTGGGTTGGTGACCTTACCAAGTGGTCTCCCCGAGGTTCTTTGTACCCAGCAGGCGCCCTCAATCCAGGAGCTGGAAATGCATCTTCATAAGGGGCTTGGTTCCCCCTTAAGTACAGATTCTCCACCTAGACTCCCTGCTTCCCACCGGCTCTCTGTGTTTCCGCGGGGTCGCATTCCCAGACCTGGGGGCTGGCACACAGGTGCTCAGCGGAGCGACGGCAGGGAGCCAGGGATGTGGGCTGCTGCTGCCCCTTCCCAAGTTCCCAGGCCAGCCATCCTGGGTCGGAATGCCTGTGGCTGGAGAAGGGCCTTCCTGGGGGCCCGTTGGGCATGGTGCGCTGGTCACGCCCGGGGCTACATGGTTCCTCCCTCCTTGGTCCCCAGGCCCCTTCTCCCAGGTGGTCGTGTGCCCCATCAGTTATGAGGACAGGCATAAGATCACTCGGCCCTACGTCTGGCGGTTTGAAGCAGACATCACAGTTAATGATGCTGCTTAGAAATGGGGCTTTGGCGGGCGCTTGGGAGGCTCAGTCGTTAAGCGTCTGCCTTCGGCTCAGGTCATGATCCCAGGGTCCTGGGATCGAATCCCACATCGGGCTCCCTGCTCCGCGGGAAGCCTGCTTCTCCCTCTCCCACTCCCCCTTGCCTGTGTTCCCTCTCTCACTGTGTCTCTCTCTGTCAAATAAATAAAATCTTTAAAAAAAAAAGAAAGAAAGAAACGGGGCTTTGACCAAACGTGGTGTGCAAGAGGTTCTCCATCAGAGGCCCCGACTCTCGGAGGCCCGGGCAACGGCTCCCACAGCGGCAGACCCTCTAGGACAGTGACGGGAGATGGAAGGGCCAGCCCGGGGGGTACCCGTGGGCCACAGGCCACGTGCACTGCACTGGAACCTCCCACCTGCTGGGTGGGACATCTCCAATCGCCTACCTGGGGGGGTGGCCCAGACCGGCTTCTGGACACCGCAGGGCGCTGGGCCCTGGGTCCCCTTTGCACCCCCCAGGCATGCCCCTTCCATGCGCCCTGGGGTCTGGATGCCTTCAGCGCTGGACTCTGACTGTGGCAGCGACGCCTTTGCCCCCACAGAGCGCACGGCATCCCCTGAGCTCCAGACTTGAAGTCCTGTTAGCCCCGCCAGGCCCACCGGCAGTGGTGCCAGCGTGACCTCCCCTCTTGAGGCCAGTGACCTCATACCCTCTGTCCCCACACGGTGCCTGGTGCCGCCGCGTCACACCTCAGACCCCACGCCCTGGCGTCCTCCTGGAAGATGAGCGAGAGAGGAGTTTCTGGCCGGAAGCCTCATGTCCTGCCTGGTTCTCAGGGACCTCTGACTCGGGACCTCTGGCTTCAGAGGTCCATTTAGTCCTAACACTCAATGTTCGTGCGCCGTGCCCCACAGCGGGGGGCAGCCCGCCCCCCGGCGGAAGCTACATTCTCTCTCCTCCTGTGGCCGAGCCCTCGCGGCCCTCTCCTGCCACATCCCGTGCACACCCCACCCACCTCCTGCCTCCTTGGGCCCTGCTGGCCCCACTCACCCCTGCTTTGACTCCATGCCTCCTCGGGACTTGAACACTCGCCACGCCCGTGGGCCCACAACAGGTCCACCACACGCCCCAGTCGGGTTTGAGCTCCCGCTGAGGCACTGCAGCCCCCAAACTGGAGGTTGTATCCGGTCGACTCCACACGGGCACCGCAGGTCTCAAGCCTCCTGCAGCATCCCCCTGCCCTGGGGCGGAATGGCAAATCCTCACTGACCATCCCTCCCTCCCAGGCTGCCCTCCTCCCTGCTGGGTCCAATTTTCCAGTGCCTTCCATGTCCATCCTCCATTGTGCAGACCTCTCCATTTGAGCTGAACCACGTTATCCCATAGCTTTAGCTAAAATATCCCTTCTCAAGGACATCTGTTTTCTGACCCTTCTATAGGTTCCTGACCAATCCAGAGTGTCTCCGTGGCAAGTTTTGTCCATGGATCGTGTCTCACCCATTCCTGAGGACACGTCCTGGGGGCCTGAGCTCTGGGGACATTTCCTGGGGGCTGTGAGCTCTGAGGACACGTCCTGGGGGCCTGAGCTCTGGGGACACGTCCTGGGGGCCTGAGCTCTGGGGACACGTGTCTTCTCCGGTCAAGAGTGTCATTGACCAGCAGGACCCTGTGGGGACAGTGCAGGGGTGACTGTCTTCTGGCAGGAGCAAGCCACCCACAGAGGGGACCCCCAGTGATGCTGTTGGTTTCCACCCTTCCCTCTGAAATCACCCCCGCACAAAGCTGATGCACCCAAGCTCCTGGGAGCGGCACTGTCTCAGGCCCTCGTGGCTGTTGTTCTGTGAGACCACACACCCAGGACACAGTCCCATCCCAAATGACATGCCCAGACCTGACAGAGCCCGAGAACACACAGCAAACCCACAGAAATGTCCAGAAGGTTTGCTCTCGGGCGCACTGGAGACATCACTCCGTGCTGAAGGACAGGGGACGGGACAGAACGGGCCTGCTCCCTGCAGGTGCATAGCGCTCCCCACGTTCCTTCCGTTATGGCTGGAGCCAGGGGGTGGCCGAGCCTCGCACTGGGTGGGGGGCGGGCGGTCCTGCTGGTTGCTCTGAGGCCCCTGGGCCACGGGCTGCCATCCTGACTGCTCCCTGGGGTCTGTGCACAAAGGGGGGGGGGGTTCCTCACCTGCCGCGTCTGTTGGTGACGGGACCTGGATGGGTCCCCTGCAGCTCCCAGGACAGCGAGGCACCCTCTGTGGGGGCCTGGGGACCAGAACTGAACTGTCCAAATGGTGAGGAGCTCCCACCCCCAGACAAGGCGGGAGCCCGGGCTGGGTCCTGAGGGTCTTCACGTGGCCCCCGCTCCAAGGAAGACCCGGTGTGCGTGCGGAGTGACGAGCTGGGCCTGGTCCTGCACACGCATGGCCCTCTGAACCTGCTTCCTCATCTGTGGGGGTGGGGCCTCCCCTACCCTTGCGGGGCGGTGGGAACGGCCCCTGCGGCACACGCGTCCCAGCAGGAACAGCCCTGCTGCTGAGGCCTCGGGTCCTGGGGAGCCCGGGGCACCAGGTCCCTCGCGCCCCCCCGGGGGCTCCGATTAGTGGGCCGGGTCGTGTGGCCTGGGCCTCCCCGTGTCTCAGACCTCACGCTCTGGGGGGAAATGTTGCAATGCTGGTTTCCAGGGAAAGCATAATGGGCAGGCAGGATGAGCATCGCGGGTTGAATACCTTGAGAAAGACACATTCAAGTCCTAACCCCCAGTCCCCCTGAGCGGGACCTTGTCTGCAGACGCTCGGGTTAAGACAAGGTCGTTAGGGTGGCCCCAAATCCATAGGACTGTGTCCTTTTAAGAAGAGGGAACTTTGAGGGATGGACACATGGGGAGGCCAGCTGAAGGCTGAGGCTGAGGCAGAAGGGACGCGGCCACAAGAGTCCTTAGTGCCTCCGGGCGAAGTGCGGCCCTGGGTCACACTTCCAAGATCACCCAGGTCTCGGACTTCCGGCCTCCTGCGCGGTGACAGGATGAATTTCCTTTGGGCTGAGCCACCCAGTTGGCGAAAGTGTGTCATTGCCGCCCCAGGGCACGAACACAATGGTTCAACGGGAAAATGTGGCTCCCGTGGGCTCCAGGACAACTCTGAGCCCCACATGGGCAGCAACCCCGTGGTCCCTGTGGCCGTTGTCCCCAGAAGGAAAGGCTCAACAATGGACTCATCATCGATGTTTCTTTTCAAGGCAAAATTTTTATTTTGCTTTTTCTCTGGACTCTGTTGCTCCGGGCTCCTTGAGAGATGATCAGAGATCTGCCGTAAATAGCAGCAGATTGGACACTTGGTGGAGATTTTAGGAGCATTAACTACTCAGAGACTACGTAGGGCGGGGAACTGAGGCAGGAGGTTAATGACAATTCGTTCTGTTACTGCTTTTGCTGCAATCAGTTACGTCTTTTAATAAAGAACATTTACTGCAGAGAAGGATGGCGGCTAACATCCTGGACCCACAGGGAGTCAGGGCAAAAATAGGGCAGCTCTCTCAGCTCCCAGGGGAACAGGGGGGCCCCAAGTGCACGCTCAGCTCCGAGGGGCACAAGGTGGGAGGGGTGGGGCAGAGCCTGCTGCAAGCAGCAGAGGGTGTGCATGCGCGCGTGTGAGTACTGACGTGGACTCTGCATGCTGGTGTCAGCCCGTGTCCATGTCTGCAGCAGCTGCACCGTCCCCCTCGGAGGAATCCTGGGAATCAGCCTTAGACTCTATGGGAGACCACCGCCCCCCTCCTCCCTCCATCCTTCCTCCCTTCCTTTCTTCCTCTTTTTAGATTTACTTATTTAGAGAGGATAGTGAGAGAGAGTGTGAGCAAGGGGCGGGCAGAGGGAGAGAGAGAATCCCAAGCAGACTCCCCGCTGAGCAGAGAGCTCGAAGCAGGGCTCGATCCCACGACCCTGAGATCGCGATCTGAGCCGAAACCAAGAGTCAGACGCTGAACCGACTGCGCCGCCTGGGCGCCCCGGGAGAACACTTTATGACTCTGTAACAGCCTATGTATTTTGGGTGCTGTTTTCCTGGGAGTGCTTGGAGTTTGAAAGATGTGTTTCCAAAGATGAACAGAAGTTCTCCAACTACAAGCTACTTGGTTCCAAACCTCCTCGCTACTGGGGCTCGGGCCTCCGTCAGGGGTGGGCTTTGTCTTGCCCGCACCAGGCAGGGTGTCTCCGGAAGCTGGAGGCAGGAAGAGGGGAGGCACAGGCCCTTGGCCCCCTGCCTGGCCTCCTCGGTGCAGCCCCATCCAAGAGCTCAGACCCAAACTTAAGCTGTGCCTTAGTGAAGTCTGGGACAGAACAAGCCTGTGGACTTGTTCATACAAATGTGTGAATGACTGATGGCCTTTGAATAGTGCACATGCATTTGCATGTTTAGAATAGGATTCTATTAACCCAAATAGAGCTCTAATTGGCTGTATTCCCCGGGGTTTTAAGTGGAAGCTTCAGGGAGCAGATGCTGGGGGTGGGGGGTAGAGTCAGCCTCCATCAGTGCCCGGGTACCCCAGCCGCCCCCCACCTCTGAAAGCATGGCGCATTGCACACAAACAGGAGGTGGCGGGATGCACAGCAGGGATCTGGAACAGTTACAGGGGCGGAGTGTAGAGCCCAGCATTTGGGAGGCTCCGGGCCTCGTCTTCCTGGTCCTCCTTCCAGACGTCACTGCTGGGCCTCCCTGGTAGGAGTTCCTCCACTTGAAAGAGTGTGTGTCCCACGGGTCTGCGGGTTTTGTCGGGTCCCCTCTGCCGCCCCAGGTCCTGTAACACTGAGGACCCCAGCCTGGGCTGCCTGGTTCCTCTGGCAATGGGGGCAGGGGCAGGGACAGGGGTCTGTCTGGCATGGGCTCTGTCCCACTTCCCGTCAGCTGCCTCGGACCCCTGGGTGGCACCATGGTCAGGCCGCCCTCCGGGGCGGAGGCCTGGTGTCTGTGGTCTCTTCGCCCCTGGGTTTGGAGCTGGAGGAGGAACCTGCTCTGTTTCTCTGAGGGCCACCGAGGCAGGACCATGCCAGGGGCAGACTGCCTGATATGCAAGCACGCCCTGCACCACAGCTGGTGTCAGCGCCGGGAGCGCTGGGGCCTCCCTTACTGAGCCCCCCGACCCTCGGGGGTGTGCCCTAGTGAGCTCTTACCACCAGAACCCACAGTCGGAGAGGGACAGCTGGGTGTCGGGCGAGACGGTGAGGACTCCCAAGAATGCTGGTCAGTGTGTCCCTGGGCACTCGGGGCTTTTGGGGTCTGCTCAGGGACTGTAGGACAGCGGAGGCTGGGGGCTATGGAAGCAGGAAGGGGCCTCTCCCTACTCCCCATTGTCACCCAGCAGCAACTTGTGGTCTGACAGCCTGACCCCAGCTGGGGGCCAGCTCCCTGTGCCCCTCATGCCTCTGGGGCCGCTGGGCCCTCACTGCGGAGACCTGGAGCAGGCGGGCTTGCTTGCTTGGTTGTGGTGAGACAGACATATTGTTGCAATCATGCGAGATCCAGAAGGACCAAGGGGCCACCAGACTTCTTACAGGACCATCGTTCCCAGCCCTCTCCTGCCCACCTGCCTCCTGCCCCCAGGTAGCATGGCCCCGGCTCACGGGAAACCGTCCCCGCGGCAGAGCCTAGCGGGAAGCGGAGGGCACGTGGGGGCTCTGCCCACTCAGGCCACTAACGAACCAGCGCGGACTTGTGGGTTTGCCCGAGATGCTGAATGGGGAGTGCTGGGCCCGTCTGCTGGTTTGTGGGGGGGACTGAGGGAGGCGTCCCTGAGTTGCGCCAGCAGGTGGGGGTGGCGCCTCGAGAGGTTGCTGGGCTTGGCCACGTGGGTCTCTGGCCAACAGGATGAGCGGGGCGCCGGGAGCAGAGGCCTCAGTCCTGGAGTGACTGGCTCCCATGGCTTATCTCTGCGCCCTTGTGACCACAGCCCCCCTCAGACCCCGCCGGCCCCACGGTGGTGCAGGAGACCTGGGAGCGAGAAGCCTCTGGTGGTGGGGGTGGGCTGATGGTTCGCAGGCGGCTCCAACCGAACGGAGGCTGGAGACCCGTCTTCATCGTGACCGCCTGGGGCCTTTCCCCTTGCCACTTCTGACCATCATCCTACACACTTTCTGTGCTTCTTGCTGATCTATGTGATGGCCTCCTCCAGGTGCACCCCAGACACAGGGCAAAGTGCGGGCTTCCAGAGCACACAGATGCAGCTGGTGTGCAATTGCTGCACGGTGCCCTGCCAACGCGGGCCGGCCGGCCCCTGCTCCCGTGACTGTCTGCAGCCACCGAACGTGTGTGCACGCGTGTGTGTGCCGTGGGTTTGTGTGGAGGACTTGGAAGGGTGCTGGGCATTCAGTTCCGAATCTGGGCAGAAAAATCATTTCTTGGTCATGCACTGCCTCAAAATCTCTACTATCACAGGACAGACACGGATGGAAGGGGACCACGTGGTCTGGGGATGTGTGGACCAGCTCGCTAAGCGCCGAGCCGTCCCGGCGGTCCTGCAGGGATGCTGGATCCATCAGACTTTGGGACGTGGAACCTGAGGGGCAGGCAGAGGCTTGTTCCAAAGGCCCGGTGGGCAGCGGGTGCCCTGTACTCCCCCAGGGAAGCATGTTCTCCTCGGCAGCCCACTCTGGGGAGCTCCTGATGGTTGCTTGCCCTGGACATTCTGGGCCTGGCCGGAGCCGGCGTCTCTCTGTCCTCTGCTCTCTGGCTGTGTCCTGGGTGGTCATTTTGGGTGGATGGGATGTGCAGGAGTGCCTCAGGGGTGGGGGGGCCCCTCCTGCCTGGTGCTGGCTGGGCTCCTCCATGACCAGCCCCCTTCCCAGCCACATTGGTCTTGGGGGCCAGCTGGAGGCTGGAGGGCTGACGTGCACCTCCCCCTACCAGGACTCAGTTCTGGGGACGCGGCTGCCAGGAGCGCCCGCCGGCTGGAGGTGTCGCTGGCGCCCACACCCTCCCCAGCCGGCCTCCAGCTCACCAAAATACCTGGGGCCTGTAGTAATCTCCTTCCTCGCCTCCTGTCCATGGGCCAAGGCCCAGGGAGGTGGCTTTGTTTGGGCGGCTGCCTTGCTGGGCTGGGAGTGCAGGTCTGGAATAAGGCAGAATTGCAGGTTTGGATTTTTCACCGTCTTCTGATTTCAGTTTATGTGACTGAATGGCTTACAGCTGTGTCCAAGGGATATACCCCGCTCCTTTATTTGCCACATCACGGCGGGGAGAGGGGCTGGCCAGCACAGCTGGAGCAAATTAAAACCCACCAATTCAGGCTTGGCATCCTCACCCAACGCACAGCCTTACATGGCTTGGCAAAAATAGTCTTTTCATGGCAAGGCAGGAAGGAAACCACAGCCGAATGTAAAAAGCCTCCCGTGTTGGGCCCGGGATCCGCGCAAATCTAACCCACAAACAATGAGCCTTGTGCTCCGCAGCCTCGCCCACTCAAGACAACCAGACAACCGCATGGCCCCGGCTGCAGGCTCCCCGGTCCGCGTGCCTCACTCTTGCGGCCCGGGGACCCGCTTCCCCAGCCCCCCTGCGTGCACAGGAGGTCCCCGGGGCCGCAGCAGAGGGCGTGGGCGGCATGCAGCCTCGGGGGCTCCCCGCACGGTTACACCAGTGCGAGAAGCACAGAATGAAGTGAAATCAGAGTTAAAGTTGTGTTTAAATGTGACAAAGGGACTCGAGATAAGCTGTCATTTACTAGGATTTATTCTCCTGGGTCTGAAAAGGACTTTCCTCTTTTTTTTTTTTCTTTTTTGTAGCTTTTTGCATCATCATTACGTCGAAGTCAGCACTGGAGGATGCACAAACAAGTATTTTTCCAAACTGAAATTCTGAAATAGAAGCAGCAGTAAAAAGAGATCCCAGATTTATGACCATGTTCCACCCCCGCGCAGTATCTCTCTTCCTTTCAGTTCACTGGGGGTACGGGGAAAAGCTGTCGGCTGCGTGGTGGGGGGAGCCCTGGCGCCGAGCCTCCTCCCCCTGACCCAGCGGAGCCCCGCCCTGGCCAGGGCCCCTGCCTCCTCGCCGTGGGTGGGCGCCCAGAAGGGGTTCAGGCCCCTGGAGTCCCACCCTTGCGTGTGAACAGCTGTTTGGCAACTCTTGAGTACAGATCAATTTGGGAGTGAACTCAGAAATACCAAGTATGCGCACGGAGGTGAGGGGTTGCTCACCTCCTTCCAGGCCTGCCCGGGGCCCTTCCGAAGACCGGTCAGCCCCACGCCTCCTCGCACCTGGGCCCTTCGGGCTCTTCCCACCGGTTTCTCCTTCCCCACCTCTGGGCCTGTGTCGGCCCCCAGCTCCAGGACGTTGTTCAGCCGGGGAGCCTGCCCGGAGCCCACTGCCCGCATACAGCCCGCGGCGGCGCTCCCGGCCTGTGCAGACGTGTCGCTGTTGGCAGCTGAGCTCTGTGCAGGGCAGCCTCACGCCGGCACCTGGAATGGGGCCCGGGAGTTGGAGGCCCCTCTGAGTCATGCTTTCCAGAACCTCGCACCCTGGCCTCCGGGCCCATGGCTGCGTCAGGGCTGGGAGTCCGTCAGGGGCCCGGCCTCCACAGCCCACGCAGCATTTGGCCACCGCAAGAAAAATGCTCTTGCCCCATCTTTGGGGCTCTGCTTTGGGGGCTGGAGGCAGAAATAGGGGTGATCCATTCTCCAAAGTGGCAATGTGCTCCATCCCAAACTACTTGTTGAACGTAACAGACACCAAGAACTTCGTTTTATAACGTTTCTGCACAGTGGTCTGGAGGGTAGAGCCCTCCCTGGTGAAAAATCCGAATAGGGCTCTGCTGCCAAAGGTACTGTTCCTCCAAGTTAAACACAGTATCACATTTGCTTTCATACGATCTTAAATGGAAGCAATTAGCTCTGCAGTTCAGTTTAACCATTTGCCAGATCCCATTTTACAATCGTGACCATTTAGGGGTTAAAACGTCCAGTCTCCTTTCCACTCCACGCACATCACAGGGCTCAGGGCCGATGGGGCCGAGCAGAGCGGGTCTGGAGCAAGCAGGTGCAGGCCAGGCTCCTTCTAGAACGCAGGCAGAGCCGGGAGCGGGCAGGGCCCCCAGGACAACCCCGTTTTCCTGGCGTCAGCCCATCTCCGAGGAGCTCCAACTTCAAGGTCAGCAGGAAGCGGGGCGCCTGGTGAGCTGCCCGCCGTCCCTCCGCAGCCTCTCCAGTGGGAGGCTGGGGCCTGTGCTCGGGGGCGCACGCAAGTCCCCATGCTCTTCATCTCCCTTCCTCTTGCCCACAGTCAGGCTCCTTGAAGCAAAGCTTTTTTTGTCTATCACTTTATTGTCTTCTTTAGTTTTTTATCGAAGTGCTATACTGTTTGGGCTTATTTTACAGTGACAACCACCACCACCCAACAGCACAGCGTTCTCGACTGGTCCCGTCCACACCCTGTTTCTCACTCACTAAAGGACCCACCGAAGTTCTCTCAACTTTCTTTTGATTTCACCTCCAAGTCTTAAAAAATGTGTGGCACTGCTGTTTTAAGAATTTTAAGGTTTAGGTATTATCTGCTGGCTCCCTACTATGGAAGGTGAGGATTTAGGGTTCTCGTTGCCCTGCGCTGCCCCCCAGGCCCCTCCCTCTGGCCTCCTCCACGCCGGGCGTGTCTACGTGGTGCCATGGGGTCCCCGGGCTGGCCGTCCCCAGCATCCATGTCCCCTTCTCAATAGGAGAAGAGAAACCCCGACTTTGTTAAGACTCACTTTTCAACTGCACAAGTGAATGGAATCTGCCACACCAGGTCCCTCATCCCCAGAGGCCCGGGTTTGTCCCTCACAGAGGACGGCTCTGTCCACGCGGCCTCGATGCCCAACCACCCCCAGCCGGGCAGCAGCACAGCCTCAGCTCCCCACCCCCAGCTTCTGCAGCATGGGTCCTCCACTCGGGTGCACCCCAGAACTAGGCTCTGGCTGACAGGGCTGCGCGCTTGGTGCGTGTGATGTGCGCAACTTCCTGGCAGGACGTGTGGGAGGGCCGGGCTCGGGCTGGGAGCGAGCGTCCACGCAGCCACGGGCCAAGGGCCAAGCGCCAGACACGCAGGACTTCTGCTCACGGGGCTGCAGGAGAGGTTCAGCCGCATCCTAACGAATACATCGTGAGGACATAGCCTTTCCCGTGCTGTGTTTTTTCCTCGGATTAATAACTGCCTTGGTTTTCCCAGTGATCAGTTTACGGGGCTGCTGTGGACCCTCCCCCCCCTCCCGCTGATGCTCTCCGATGCTCTGCCCGTCTCGGGTTCTCCTGGCTGTGCTCACCCCAGATCTGGCCTTGGACTCTCCCCTGGGCCATGCTCTCCAGCTGGTGCCACACATCCTGTGGGAGCCTCCGTTCAGGTCTGAAAGTATCTTTTTCCTTTCAGGCTTGATTGAGAAAGTGTTTGGTTTGGAACTTGAAGTGGGGAATTATTGTCCTAAACCCAGGAAGGCTTTGCTCACAGTGTCCTGGGTTCCTTGTTGCTACTTAGGACGCTAGCGCCATTCCGATGCCCAAACTCGGGGCCCAGAGGCTCCGCTCCGGGCGCCAGTAACCTCGGTCTCCGTGGGAGCGGGCGTGTTGTTCCACGGGCGGTATGCTGCCGCTTTCTGTCTTCTGCTTCTCCTCCTGCCTCTTCACCAGCTCATCTGCTTCCCAGGACATTTGAATGTTGCCTTCAGCTCTTTCTCTGAGATTTTATTTGTACCATCAGTTTTAAATTTCCAGTTTAGTTTAATTTTAATTCTTTGATGTTTTAATTTCCAAGAGCTCAGCCCTCTGAACAATTCCTTTCACCTAGCTTGTCTTTTTTTCTATGATTATAATGCCTTTCTCCATCTTTCCAAAATATACGAGGGTCCCCCCGCCCCCTGGATTGTGTCTTGTGAACTTTCCTCTCTCACGTGCCAGGCTGTGCAGCGCTGGAAGTGTCGAGAAGTTTGCTCTCTGGGGGAAAGCCTGACTTACAATGTTGTCCAATTTCCATGGTGTAAATTCTCTCCTCATGGGCAATTTCAACTTACCCGCAGCTAGCTCCCGAAATTCCTAAACACTGAGCAAATGCGTCCCAGGAGCCAACAAGAGCTGCGGGTACAGCCCAGAGCTGGCTGCAAGCCCTCCACAGGTGTCGGGCCCTTGTCCTCCCGGCAGGGCGGAGGGCGCGTGTCCAGGAGGTGGAGTCCAAGTGTCTTGCTGTCTCTTTCCAGCTCCGCGGCCGCACTCTGCAGCCCATCTCGGGACAGCTGCCCTCTTGCCCTCTCACTGGCCTGGGGGCCAGGTGCCACACAACCTTGGGTCCACTTCCTCTCCCGCTAAGTCAGCTCCCTCTTACCCACCTGCTCCCAAAATACTGTAGCTGTTCCGGTGAGCCGCGGCTTCCTCCGTCTCCTTTGTGCTTAGGGGTTCTGCCATGTCCCTCTTGCTGCCATTTCAGGGGAGTTCGGGGGGAAGGAAAGAGGGGTACGCATGCCCTGCTACGACCCCTTAAAGGACCAGCCCCTTGAGCTACCCTGTCCCCGCGGCGGTGGCAGGACCCCACTAACTACACCTGTCTCTTCTGGGCTTCGTCCTCGAAATCCCAAAGCCTTTTCCAGAGATGGCCGTCTCCAACCCTCTGAGCTCAGGGACAATGGCCTCACTTGGTGGGGGCCCCCTTTCTCCTCCTGCAGAGGAGATTTTCTCTTTCAGTTTAGGTAAATGGAGAGTTGACTCTCGCTCTGGGAACACACCGCTTGTTTCATGTGATGGTCAGGAGGCCTAGGCCCCTGGCCGCGGGGTGGGGAGGTCGACAGACCCCCCCCAGCCCAGAGCCTACGTGAGGAGACACCCCCGGCACCTCGGCAGGGCTGTGCGGTCAGAGCGTGTGGCCGGCGTGACTGGCCCTCTTCTCCCTCAGATGCGTGTATGTGCCACACCGCGCAGCTGGGGGAGGAGTGGAAGGCAGCGGGTCTGGACAGAGAGAAAAGTGCAGAGAGCCCTGCGCTGCGGTCAGATCCCTTGGGGGTGGGGGGCGCTGATTCACCGACGAGAATCCGGAGAATGTTCTAGTTGAGCCATGTGGGGGGAGGACTCAGAATTCCAAGTTCATTTGCATTCAAACCATTCCTAATTGTAATTTTGGGAGAGATCAGAGCAGCCGAGAGCTGGGCCGATGGCCGGATGGTGTTTCTGAAATGCAGACCACATCTCCCCAGTATCAAGCTACACCGCCAGATGAGTCATGCAGGGGTGAGTAACTCCTGCCTCGTTTCCAGGACTCCTTCCCAGTGCCAAGAACACATTCCAGTGGGATGCTGTTACGTGCGGCTCAGCCCCCTGCGCCTGGAGGATGGACGCCCGCAGGTCCTTGTGGGGCCCCATGCACCGCTCTCCCTGGACCAGGGTGGTGGGGGTCAACATCTTCGGCCTGATGTCTGCCCAGGCCGCTGGGAAGTTGGCTCCACAAAGGGGAGCAAGCCTTCCGTCTCGCCCCGCCCTGCTGAGCGGGAAGGAGACCAATATTCAGGTTGACAGAAAATGAGAGCCTTCCTTGTCTGGTTCTCATTAGTCTTAATTATGTGACCACGACAGCTTTAATTGCTACTCACCATAATAAGTAATAAAAATGTAAAATGTTTAAATGAACTGTGGTTCCTAAAAGCTATTATGAGAGCTTGATGACGAGCAGGCTTTCTGACCTCACCGTTGCTGGGAGCCGAGTCTAAGGGGGCCCGTGGTTGAGTCCTCGGAGCGGTGCGCGGCGTCCCGGACACTGCCCAGGGCTCCCTCCGGCGTCCCCAGCGTCTGGCTTTCGGGTCTGGTAGAGCCCAGTGCACGCAGTCTGGTGGCCACTGGTCCCAGCTCTGCCCCAGCTTCCCTGGGACAGCTCGAAGGAGCCGCGGGATTAACGCCTTTTGTCGGGAGGCTGAGGCTGGGCAACCCCCTGCCTGCAAACCGCCTCTCCCTGCTCACTTCATCTGTGATACAAGAACGGTGTGGATATCCTTCCTCAAATGGGTGTGTGTTTACACAGAGCATATTAATGTTAGTCACCCTCAACAAGATTTAGACGTCTGTCTCGGTCCGCGACGGTCAGAGCTAGCCGCTGCTGGGCAGAAACACAGAGAGCCTCTCATCCCGTTTCCCGCCACCGCTTGGTCAAACCTTAACTGAAGACTCCACACAAGGTTTATGGCAGATCCCACGAAAAGTCTGGTGTGACTGTGTGAATGGGCGGCTGCCACTGTGCTCGCAGAGCGGAACCGGAGTGGGCCTGGCCGCCAGCCCATGGCTCCTGGGGGCGTTTGTATAGCTCCGTGTGGGTGGATCAACTTCGATGGGGGTTTAGATCTTGCAGGAATCTTGGATTGCTAATTACTGAAGACGCATTCATCGTGTGCATGGTGTGTGTGCGGGTGCATGCGCGTGTGTTTTGAGATGGTTGCAATCTGATTTCCCAGATTTAGGACACGTCTCAGTTCCATGCTGGAAAAAGATTATTGGCATAACAAGCAGCTTTGAGTTCCAAGTCTCACTGAGTCTCAGCGTCATGTACCATTTCCAATACTTACCAGGAATCCTTTGGTTAATCTGTTAGCATGTGGAGGCACAGAGATGGCTAGCGCCAAACTTCTGAGCAATGTTTATGCACCATAGGTGACAGCAACCCATGCCTGCACAGAAGGAAGCTCTCAGGTGGGGCTGCCGTCTGAGACCTGGCTTTGGACGCTGAGTGAAGTGTGAGGCCACGTGATGGGAAGAATGGAGAAACCGGGCGGGGACGGCGCCAGCCCGCGGCAAACAAGTCTGGCCACCTGGAGAGGATGAGCAATCGAATAATGGGAGCAGTCAGCACTCACTGAGCTGGGGGGGCGGGCGCGGCCTGGTCGGCATCGACCGAGGGCATCTCCACAGCAGCCCCTGCCGTGGTGCCATCACCATGCAGGCACAGATGAGGGTGCCGAAGCTCAGAGGGGTCGAGTAGCATGGGCAACACTTTGTAGGAGCAGAGCCTGTGGCAGACCTCGTGCAGATCCACAGGGGCCTGCTCCACGATTCCTTGAATTCGGTACAACCAAGGTACAGCCAAGTGTACCAACCGTGCGTGCGCTGCTCGGAGAGCATGTCCACGTCTGCCATGACACCCCCAAGATGGAGAAATGGGATGTCTTGGCCCCCCCATGCCAGCCTCACGCCCTTCCCAGAGGCAGCTGGTTTCCATACTCGGGCCCAGAACCCATATTCTGCACTCCCCTTCATGAGCTGGCCCGGCCGTGCCCGCACAGGTGTCCGCACCCACCAACTTTGCTTTTTGTCTCCTCGGCTGTCAAAGGACATCCCCGGTGTGTCCAGTGTTTGGCTGTCCCACACACAGCCGTGATGAGCACTAATCCATGTCGTGGGCGCTCGTAAGTGCTCATCCCACTGGGCGTGCATTCAGTGGTGTTGCTGTCAGTC
This sequence comes from Eumetopias jubatus, assembly GCF_037043125.1. Classification (NCBI taxonomy): domain Eukaryota; kingdom Metazoa; phylum Chordata; class Mammalia; order Carnivora; family Otariidae; genus Eumetopias; species Eumetopias jubatus. The sequence goes on from NW_028274822.1 coordinate 602,814, forward strand.
TGCCCCGGCTCTCACAGGAGAGGTCCCTCTACCATCAGCCCCATGACAGGGTCGGCCTGCAGCTGGGCGTACTGACATCTCACGTCTCCAGGACAAACAGGAGCAGTGAGCATTGTTCCAGACGCTGATGAGATGTGTGGACGTCCTTGCTTGCAGAACGCCTACTCAAGTCCTCACCCTCTGTAAACATGGGGTCATCAGCATGCTCATGCCGGTAGGCCTTCTGTATGTCTCCTGGGCCTCGCAGGCTTGGGCCACGGGGCTGCCATCTGCGTGTGCAACCAGCCTCCGCACTTTCTGAATGTGGCCTCCTGATGGACAAAAGCTCTTCATTTTAAATCAAGTCAATCTTGTGTCCATTGCTGGAATCTTCCGTGTCCGCACTCAGCAATCTCTGCCTCCCTGCGCTGCTGAACGGGCTCTCCTGTGCCTCCCCTCGGAGGCCTGTTCTGTGCTCCACTTTCAGTGTAGACCCCTCAGCGCTGAGCTCTGTCGTCCTCTCTCTGGGCATGCGGAGCGGACGGAGACAGACAGGGGCACCCAAGGCTTCGCCTCTTCCCACTCTCCCCTCTGTCCCTGCTGTGTCTCTGTCAGGGACTCTCTCCTGTGCTCGCATCTGAGGCTGACTTAGCGGACGTTGCGCTCTCCCCTGGCCTGATTCAGCACAGCTGTGGCACGTCCACAGAGGCGCCCGGGTGCCATGCAGCAGTGAGGCTGAGAACAGGCCGGGGCGGGGGGGGCATGAAGCCAGCCCAGCCCAGGCCGCAGGGCAGAGGCTATGAGGCCCCCCTCTTGCAGCCTTGCCCTGACTCAGTGGTGCCGACACCTCAGGCACAGACCGCTCTTCTGTAGAGACCCCGCGTGCCCCTCGTGTGTAGAGAGGTGTCAGCGAGGCTCGCAAGCCGCCAGCAGCAGGGTGACCCCCGCAGAGGGTCAAACTCGGCTTCTCGCACCCGCATCCTGCCGCGGAGGGTAGGTGGTCCTGGGACCACGGGCGCCCCACACCCTAGCGGTGGCTTCCCTAGAGCCAGGTGCCCCCCTCCCACAGAACAGGGGGCTTCGTTTTTCTTTTGTTTTCATTCCAATGTTGACGTTCTTTCTGGTTCTAAAAGTAATGTGATCCATGGACACGACTGGAAAATGTGGTAAAAACACATAAAGAATATTTTCACAACGACCCGTAACTCTGGGCCTCAGACTCTGTGTACTTCATGTCTGTTGCGACACCGCCTCGCTTCCCAGCCTCTGGGCCAAGAGGGTCTCTGGCGAACAAGGACGTGGCCACCCCAGCACGTTGCGCCCTGGGGCGTGGAGGCTGTGGGGGCCGAGGCGGCGAGAGCGCGCGAGTCCCGTGGGGCAGTCGCCTGCCGAGGAAGGCCACACAGGGCAGAACAAGAAGGACCCCGCGTGAGGTCCGCCGAGACCAGGCGGCTGTTTGCAAACTGCAGGTCACAACCCATCAGCAGGTTGTGAAATCAATTTAATGAGTCCCAACTAGCATTAAAAAAAAAAAGAATAGAAGTATCCATTTCTATGATGATAATAGAAACGATGATTTCTATCGGGGCATCGCTCATCACGCCAAGGGCTGTCTGGGGAATGTCAGCCTTCCCTCTGCGTGTGCGCGCCGGTCGTGGCGTCAGGCGTGCTCCTGTGGAGGTCTTGGTTCACCTCGTGGGCGTGGGTGTGCGGAGGCACCCGGCTGGGGAAGCTTCCAGGCCCGTGGTAGAATGCGGTGCGGTCTCGGCTGTGGGCGCCCACGGTGCGGGAAGGAAGGTTGGTGGCGCTGCGGTGGGAGACGGTTAAGACCCCGGACAAACCCCTCCCCCTGCTCTGCCTCCAGGCGTCCTCCCTCGTCCCAGTGGCCGTGGGGTCACCTTGTGCCCAGAGCCATCCCCTCTTCCCTGTGGCTGAGCATCCACACCACCTGTGATCTGGGGGCGGCACCGCTTAGACAGAGCCCTACTGTGGGTCTCCGTGGGGGGCCCTTTACATGGAAGACCAATCAGCCCCCTCCTGCCCCGTGTCTTGCCATAATGTGAAGTCACCCTATTTCAGGCCAGTCTCCTGGCCTGGGTGGTAAGAGCAAACACAGTCCCCAGGCAGCGTGGACTCAGGGAGATTTCACTCCATTCGAGGGAGAATGAGTGCCCACAGCGGACAGCGTGCTGCCCAGACAGAAGGCACAGATGTCCTGACGGCAAAGGTCCTCATGGGACGGGACCAAACCTGTGACATGGCCACATTCCTCAGCTCATGCCGAAGTGAAGCAACGGGCAGCACCGCCTTTTTCTTAGCTTTTTTGTAAAACCAAATTTCAATGTTGAGACATTGCAGGATGCCTCCCCCGCTCTTCATTCTGTGCACTTCCACTCCCCATGCCCACAGATGTCATGTGCAGCCCCCCAAGGAAGCTGCTCAGACTGAGATCTGTGGGGAGCCTTGCGGGGTGCCCGTCTACATGTGCTGACAACCAGTGCACAGGGCCCCACGTCCAGGAAAATGTGCAGCAGACCACACCACAGAGAACCGCCCGGTTCACAGCCACACCACACCCTGGGGACGCGGGGCCGGTCCCTGCCGTGCGAGCTGCAGACTTCTGTCAGGCCCCTGGCCCAGGCGCATGAGCCCTGCTTCCTGCCCGGAAGCTCTGCGGTGTCCCCAGCTCTGTTGGAAGCCATGGCTCGCTGCCTTGTCGGCTGGGGCGACCAGTCTGTAGCAGGCAGGGGTCTGCATGACCGGGGCAGGCTCTCCCACCACCCAGGTATGGAGGATGAAGAGAACATCCCGGCCTGCTTGGCAGAATCGCTTCGTGGAGCAATATCTGAAAATAGATCCTCAATTTCACAGGTAATTAGGATCTTCCTCCAGAACACCATTAAACATTCCAGCGCCGTGCGCCCAGAAGCCCCGAGGCTGTCGTCTCTAATCATCTCATGGCCTACATCGGGGATGTGGCCGGGATGCCGCCCGTGGCAGACTGAACCTGGACAGCCTGTCGGGCCTGCAGGCGCCGTGGTTGGTGCCGGGGGGAGCGCCCGCCCCGACTGCTCTGGCCTCCTCACCCCTGGGCCCCGGCCCTCAAGCCTAGTCATTCCGATGGCTTCAGGCAGATGGGGACAGACCCGCGTGCTGGGCGTTCCGGGGCACTCTCGCCATCGGCAGCTGATTTTGGATTTGCCCGGCGGGTTCGGAGCAGGGTCAGCAGGTGAGCAGCTTGGTGTTTGGCTGGAATGAGCCAAGAGCAGGAAGGAAGGGTGGCGAAGGGCCCAGGGTCCACGGAGACAGGCTGCAGAGGCTCTGATGCGGGACTGCGCTGAGCAGGGGAGCAGGGGGCCGGGTGTCAGGGTAGACAGCAGTATGTGCAGGGCTGAGTCAGCCACACTTTGCTGTGTTGGCCTGTGCAACTGAGAGGACAGAGACCCTTTCAACCAGGACAGAGGAGGTGGACAGAGGAGAAAGTACCTGCCACAGACCACGCACTGTCCCCCCAGGGCCTTCTCTGTCTGCGGGTGGCCTGGACCCCCTCCAGACTGCCCCTCACCCCTGTGTGCTCAGAGCCTGGGAATGAAATGCAGCCAAAATGTGCGTGACAACACAGCACACTGAGGTCCTGAGTCCCCCCCCTCACCCCATCTAGAGCAGGAGGCTGGGGGCATCCCCGGCAGGACCAGTCTGGACTCAGGCAGGAGGGCTCCATCCCAGAGGGGGCCACACACCCCACAGCCCCGGGCCAGAACCCCTTCCCAAACGGCCTCCTTCCAGGAGCAGAGGGTGAGCCCAGCCGGGCCAGATCTGCAGCGTGCAGTGGGGGAGAGCAAGGGGCGTCCTCCATTGCTCGTGAGGAATGCCAAGCAGAATTCCACATTCCAACCTGGGCTTTCAGAGGTTTATGAAGGCGTATTTGTCAAGTTAGGGGAAATACCTATTTTATACAATTTGGTAGCCTGACTTAGCATGTTTCAATACTTAGGCATAGGGTGTATGGGCCCCTCCAACATTCGGGGTGCCTTCCCACCTGCTACGGACCTGCCTCTGCCTGTGGAGACAGTACCATGACTGTACCTCTCTGGCCCCACAGTCACTGGGGATGGGACGGGACAGGTGGGGAGTGAGTGCCCTGCACTCGGCCCCACTGAGGACAGTCACTGATCAGGGAAAGAGCTCTGTCTGGGAGGCATCTGGCCCTCATTTCTGGAACACTCGAGAGGGACGGGGGGCCTGGCCTGATGGGGATGCCACCCGAGTCCTCAGGACTGGCTCTCCCTTGGACAGTGGCCTGCAGTTCCTTGACAAGTGTCCTCTCTCCTAACTGGGCTTCTTCCTGGGGGTGAGCTCTGGGGTGAGCTGTGGCAGCTAGCCTGGAATCGGGCTGCCTTGTGTCGATGCCACGGAGGAAAGACATGGCTGCCCGTGGTTTGTCCTCTGACCCACGTGGCAAGACACCAAGGCTTCTGGCCTCTGGCAGCAGGGAGGCGAGGCCCCAGACAACCCTCAAGTGAGCCTGCCCATGGCTTCCCCTGAGTGGGGCCCTGTGGTGACGGAAGTGGCCTTGACCTGCACCTGCAGCCTTGAGGATGCCCTGCCGCCTCTGTCCCACGCTCCGGCCGCTAGCATCAGCGAAGACATCTGCTCTCAGAGGAGGAAGCACTTTTGGTTGTTTGCTTTTGCCTACTTACTAAGAAGGACAATAGAGGTAATTGTAGAAAGTTTTAAAAAGAAGATTTAAAAGAAAAGTTTCCCAGTCAATCATCATTAACCAGAAAATTAAATGAAACTGAATACCTAGGTCCTAAGCACTCACTTGAGTCGGGTTACACTTTATTTCTCATGTACTTGTTTGGCTTCTCCAGATAATGTCACTCAGCTCCTTGGGGGGCACTGAGACGCACACTTGTTGCCATGTTTTTATTCCGCATGAAATAGCGTCTAACGTGGAAAAAGAGCCCCAGTGAAAGGGCGGGTAAGGGGGTAGTGTCACTGTGTTTAGAAGAGACTGGGCAAGAGAACCATCCGAACTCCGGTCATACAAATGGGGAGGCCGGAGAGAGAATGGACACCAAGGTCAGCCAAGGTCAAGGGGGCGCCAGTCAGCCCTACAGAAGCCGGCGGCAGAGAAGAAGTGGGTCTGGTTCCAGAAGTCACTGGCCTGTCCCCTGCTCCACCAGCGTCGGGAGGAACAGACCCAGGTCACCTGCGGGTCTGCTCCAGCGGCAGCCTCCGGGACATTGTGCTGGTTGTCACTGCTTCTGGAACCAGCTGGTACCCTTTAGTGGTGAGCCCCCAGACGCACCAGCGTTATCCCGCAGCGCTGGAGGTCACCGTCAGCTGGCCGGTCAACGGCCTCAGTGGGCCCCTCACCTACGACTCTCTGTGCTTGTTTTCCCTTGTTTTCCCTGTGACGCTGAGGCCCGGCAGGATGTGGGGCCAGCTCTCCCTGCAGCTGGAGCTGGCCCGGAAGTGGCAAGGCCACTGAGCTTCCCCAAGGAGCGAGGCCCAGGAGAGGGAGCACCTGCTCGGCAGCCAGGCCCCAGTGTGAGCAGGGTCACAGCCTGCAAGTCAGCTGCCGAGGACCCAAACCAGGCCAGGCTGGTCTGCACACCCTGGGATCTGCCTGCATAGACCCTGTTTCTGTGCCTCCCTGAGCCAGGCCATGAGACTTGTCAAGGAGATGGAGACCCCTGGCCATGCTCCCATGACAGCTGGGTGACTATCTCAGGCCACCTAGGAGCTGTCCCAGCCCAGGGCCCTGGGCCTCTGCCTAAGCCTCTCTCTGCAGCCACACGACCTCTCCCAGGCCACGGAAGCAATAGAGCTTTGTGGCAAGAAAGGAGGAGGAGAGGGGAGGGGGGAGGAGGGGGAGGGGAGGGGGAGGGGAGGGGGAGGGGACGGGGAAGGGAGGGGAGGGAGAGCAAAGGGGAGGAGGCGGAGGAGGGAGGACAAAGGGGTAGAGAGGGAGGAGCAGGGGGAGGAGGGAGGGGAGGGGGGAGGGAAAGACACCTGCCTGGGGTGGAGGGGTGAGGGCGGCCGGACTCCGGTATGGAAGCACCCCCATGTAATTGCAACTCAAGGCGACTTCGAAGCCGGCCGGGGTGGCAGGTGCAGGGGTGGGGCGGGGCGAGGATTCAGGGGATGGATCAGGAGCCGGAGGACCACGTGATCTCCATGCGCTTCCTGCCCACGACTCCGCATTCGAGAGGGTAAACAAGGCGTGGCTCAGGAGCGACCCTGGTCCCGGCCCGGGCATCTCCGTGCCCCTCACCGGGGTTGGGTGAGGCCCCTTGGGACGTGCGTCGGGGGGGGTGGTCCTGGCAGAGCTGGCCCAGACAGGAGGCCCCCTGAGGAAAACCCCGTCTCCTCCACATGCCCGGACACCTGGGTGCCCACCCGGCTGGCCGCCGGGGGCTCAGAAGTTACCACCTCCCGATTTGGCTGGGCTCTTTCTGGGGCTTTTGAGGCCAAACTGTACAACACGTGAAACTGAGGCAAGAAACAGCCTCGTTCTGTTTTCAATCATCCCGATGCTGGTGGCGACAGCCGGCCCGCCTTCCTCGTCTGGCCAGGAGGCGGCTTATGCCGTGTGTTCGCGTGAGGGAATCTAACAGGATCTGGAGACTCATGGGCGTGAATCAGCAGTCGGAGGGGAGCTGGTATTCCTACGGCGCCCCTGGAATTGCGCTAACCTCAAAGCCAGGTTTCAGGCATCCGGGACAGTCCTGATGTCCGCCCCCCCGGCCGCTCGCGAAGGCTTCCAGTCCATCGTCAGCCCATGTGTCTTCGTCTGACTGCCGGGTGGTGGCTCCCGGAGCACGAGCCTCGGGGTTCTGGGCTCGTCACTGACTGAGTCCACAGCAGCAGGAACGGGGCGCCAGGCCACAGACAGAGAGGGACGACAAGGGGGTGGGGAAATGAGTGCTCACTCATGTCCTGTTCAGGCACAGACCTGCAGGGGTCCGGACATCAGGCCTCGTCACCGTGAGTGGTGGGGGTGAACCGTTACCGCCAGCTAACGTGGAGCACTGTGGTCTCACGGCCCACGGCCACGGCCGGGCTGGGCTGAGCCCAGGTCCCCTGGGAGCATGTGCCGCACAGGTTCAGCCTCTGTTTTCAGCTCTGCACCCACATTCCCCCATGTGGGGGTCTGCCTGTTCATTCAGCATTCAAGGACACTGGCTGGGTTGTTTGACGTGGTATCGAGCCCGCCCGTGCCATGGAAGGCCAAGATCCGTGGGGTAGCCTCATGTGCTCTTGGCACCCCCACGGGGAGCCTGGGTCAGGCTGGGTCCCCAGGGCTGGGCCGGTGTGGGATGCACACTGGTGACTCAGGGGGTGCTGCCCTCTGCCATGCGTCACCTGGGCCCGAGCTGTCTCCCCAGGTGTGACTGGCTGAAACTCAGCCCCATCACCAGCAGCAACAGCGGCTTGCTTTATCTAACCTGGAGTTCACAAGACAAAAGCCCAAATGGCCTTTGGCAAAATCTACCCAGAATTTCCATGTCTCTCTCCCACCTCCCAGGTGTTGCTGGGGTGCTCCACTCAGCGTCTGGCCTGAGGGGCGGGCCCGCTGCAGCCCCTTCCCACTGCTCGCCCCACCCTGGCCACGGTCCTTAGCGGCCGGCCTTGGACGGAGGCAGGACGGCAGGGCGGCCTCTCCTGGACACACACGTGTGAGGAGAGGGGATGCCAACACCAGCTCCTCGCTTCGCGGGCCAAAGGAGCACATTCCTCCCCGGCTGAGTCATGGGCACTGCTCTCCGGAGCCTCATGATCTGCGTGCGGTGCCCGGGGAGCTCTGGGGACACCAGCTCATTCCTCAGAGGCAGGGGCAGTGCGGCCCGGGGGATGCTGGGAACGTGCCACTGTCTGGACGCGGAGTTACTCACTCACGCGGCACAGGAAGGTGGTCTTGGCGACAGAAGCCCAGCTGCCCGGACAAAAGCCACCTTCTCTTCAGCCTTTTCCATCATTGTACTTGGTGAGCCAACGAAGGGAAGCCGGTCCTGTGCGGCCCGGAAAGGCGGGCCAGGCTGGCTCCTTGGACTTTCAGGGTGGGACGTGGGAGAGCAGACCGGTAGGGGCTGCCGGACGCCTCAGGCCACATCCCCCCGGGGAGGCGCACAGGGGTTGAAAACACAACTTGGGCCTCCAGGACGTGCCAGCCCCACCCACAGAGCCAGGGGTTTGCTGGGTCACTGCAGCAGGTGCACGGAATTTCTCCTTCAACCCCCGTGTGAGCGAGCGGGCCCCACCCCTGTGTGCACCTGCTCCTGGAGGGGCGCACATGGGCCCAGAAGCCCAGGCTGCACAGAGGTGGTGGGGACCCATCCGAGGCAGCCAGCAGCCAGCTTGTGTTTCTGCACTTTTTGAGAGAAGTCCTGTCTCACTAGTCACTTTTCTTAGATCAGATGAGATTTCAACGAAGATCATGTTACAGAATAAACTCACGTTCAATCGTCTTCTGTTTAAACCAGACTAGCTTCAGTCTGCTTTGTGGTAAAAAGCTCCATGGATAGCAACAAGGACAGAAAGGGAGGATGACGGCGGTAGGACCGAACCCAGGAGGCTCTGGGTCCCAGGGCAGGAGGAGTGAAACCCCGCACATAGGTCAAAGCCAACCGGGGAGATGGAGTGGGAGGGCCCGCCAGGAGCATGCGCCTGACTGGCCATCAGCCCGGAGAGCAAACCTAGCAGGACAACCTCAGACCCCTGTCAGGGGTTGAACTGCATCGCCCCAAAATGCCTGTGCTGGAGTCCCACCCCAGGTCCTCAGAATGTGCCCTTACTTGAGATCGGGGTTATTGCCGGTGCGATTAGTGAAGACGAGGCCTTCGGTTGGGGGCCCCTCATCCAGTAGGAGGGGTGTCCCTAAGGGAAGGGGAAATTTGCAGAGAGATGCACACACTGTGTGTGGGAGAAGGCCATGTGACAACACAGACAGGGATGGGGGTACCCCCAAGGATTTCAGGCAAGCACCGGAAGCTGGGCGAGGCCTGGACCGCGTTCTCCCTTGCAGCCTGGGAAGGAACCAGCCACCCACACCGATCTCCACATCTGGCCTCCAGTTGGGAGCTGATAGACGTCTGCTGCCGAAGCCGCCCAGGGTGGGGACTTTGGTGCGGCAGCCCCAGGACACTCACACGGCCTCCACCGAACCCTCCCTCTTCCCGCCCTTTCCCTATCGCCCTTCACAGTCCAGGAGGCACCTGGGCGTGGGCTAAGACAGGGAGCCCACAGGGATTGCAATCGTGCTAATTGGAATTAATTTGCCAAAGTTCCTGGGCAGGTCTCAACAGGCGGTGCTGGAAGAATAGTTAAGAAATTCAAGTGACAATCAATAGGCAAAGCAGAAGCAAAAAGTAGATGAAATGAACAACGCCCGCCCCCCAAATCCGGGCAGGCATTTGGCACCCGGGACTCCTGGTGGAAGGTAGAGAGGGCCTGCTGGGCCCCGAGATTGGAGGCAGGACGCCAGGGTCAAGGAGCGTCCCACAACTGTGGTTACTCAGAGCCCAGGCCAGAGCACTGGGTGGAAGCGGACGGGCTGGCTTTGCCCACGGGGAGCAGCTGAGCCCACTGTTGGAAGAAGGCAGGTGCCCGGCTGCCTCAGGGCCCAGGAGCACCAGGGCCCATCTCTGCAGCCGCGTAGCAGCCATGCGTGGGTGTCGGCCGCCGCAAGGAGTCTACACCCAGGGCCCAGGCACACCGAGCTCTTGTTAGGACTGTCCTGACTTGCTTCTTCCTCCCCGAGACCCTCGGCGCCTGCCTGTGGCGCCTTTCCTCCCCAGCCTCCCTGCCACAGCCCAGCCTACACGCCCCACTAGAGAAAGGTCTACAAATGCCTCATCCAGGCTCGCCGTCTGGGGAACCCGCCCTTCCCTTCACTGGGTTGTAAGTGCGTCTGGCCTCCGGCCTCTGCAGCCCACCCTCCTTGTGAGCGTGCTGGCCCCCACACCTCGGCATCCGTCGTCCCCATGCTGCCCTCTGTTCAGACCTTTCCTTCCCTCCACTCTCCCATGGGATCGGTCGGCTCCAGGCTTCGGGGTCCTGAGCCCTTGGGGCGGTGCCCCTTGAACACACACATTTTATAACGGGGTGCTTAGTCTGCCCGTGGACCGCCAGTTCTTACGTGCTGTGTCCGGAGGCCCAGAGACATGCCTGCACTCTCGGGGCCTCTGTGTACAGCACAGTTCTCCTCCACACAGGCCTAGAACTTCCCATTTCAAAATTGAAGGAATTCGCTCATAGGAAAATTTCCAGGGTGACATTTTGTAAGACCGTTTGGAGGCCTCTCTGGCCCAAGGTACCAAGCATCATCAATCCCTGGAGCCGTCGGGCCCCTTGTGGGCCCTCAGCCCCGGCCAGTCCATCTGCGGACGGCACCGGCACTGCTTCAGGGCCCACTTCGGGGTTCCTCCTAAGGCAGCTGTGGCCAGTCGGGGCAAAGCCAGCAAGACCCAGGCCTGACGTCACTGCCTCTGAGCAAAACAAAACCAGCAGCACTTGGTAAGACCAAGTGGACGTTCCCACGAGAGCAGAGCGGACGCTGTGATCCCGCTGCCTCGAGGAAGGTCAGGCGCTGCGTCTCCCCAGCAGTGGACACGGTGCCTGGGAGGCGTCCTCCGTTAAGTGTTGAGCAAACCCGTGAACCGGGGAGTCTGTGCATTCCTCTCAGTAATTGTTTCTTCAGTGGTTTTAATTCTGAGAGGACCTTCTTGTAACTGCAGTAAGGGAAGTCAGGACAGAAGCAGGCAGGAGACCCTCTCCACGGCGGGAGCAGAGCCGCCTTCCTGCAGGAGCCCAGACTGTTCCACTCGCTAAATAAAACCGCAGCTGGCCGCCGGGGCTGGCCGGGCGCCTCTGCACACGCTCGGGGGTGCTCCAGCTGGCTCTGCAGTTGGGGTGCCAAGTGGCCTCTGGCTGCCTGGGAGCCGCTGCTCTGAGGCCGGACAGCGCTGCTCGCCCCGGGCTCCTCCTCCCTGCTCCGGGGCGAGCTCACGGCCGGCTGACGCACGCGGAATCGTGCCCTTCAGACAGAGTGGGCTTCCCACGGCGTGTGGAAGGCTCAGTGGGTGCCAGGGTTAGGGTTAGGGTCGACTTTCTTCTTTCTCTCAAGCTCAGAGGGACACAGACAATGGTGACCCCCACCATTTCCTCTCCTGGAGTCCCCTTTCCTCTGAGGTTCCATCCACCATCAGAATGGCCCTGAGTGCAGGGTCTCCCCTACACCTCTCTCTCTGGCAGCTGTGGTGGCTCTGGTCCAGAGGATGGGCTTGAGGGGACGACTCTGAGGGGACGACTCTGAGGGGACAGGCCTGAGGGGACAACCCTGAGGGGACGACTCTGAGGGGACGACTCTGAGGGGACGACCCTGAGAGGATGACTCTGAGGGGACGACTCTGAGGGGACGACTCTGAGGGGACAGGCCTGAGAGGACGACTCTGAGGGGACGACTCTGAGGGGACGACCCTGAGAGGACGACTCTGAGAGGACGACCCTGAGGGGACGACCCTGACAGGACGACTCTGAGAGGACGACCCTGAGGGGACGACCCTGAGAGGATGTCTCTGAGAGGACGACCCTGAGGGGACGACCCTGAGGGGACAACTCTGAGGGGACGACTTTGAGGGGACAGGCCTGAGGGGACGACTCTGAGGGGATGACTCTGAGGGGACGACTCTGAGGGGACCCTGAGAGGACGACTCTGAGGGGACGACTCTGAGGGGACGACTCTGAGGGGACGACCCTGAGAGGACGACTCTGAGGGGACGACCCTGAGGGGACGACCCTGAGGGGACGACTCTGAGGGGACGACTCTGAGGGGACGACCCTGAGAGGACGACTCTGAGAGGACGACCCTGAGGGGACGACCCTGAGAGGACGACTCTGAGAAGATGACCCTGAGGGGACGACCCTGAGAGGACGACTCTGAGGGGACGACTCTGAGGGGACAGGCCTGAGGGGACGACCCTGAGGGGACAGGCCTGAGGGATGATCCTAAAGGAATGACTCTGAGGGGACAACTCTGAGGGGACGACCCTGAGAGGACGACTCTGAGGGGACGACTCTGAGGGGACAGGCCTGAGGGGACGACCCTGAGGGGACAGGCCTGAGGGATGATCCTAAAGGAATGACTCTGAGGGGACAACCCTGAGGGGACAACTCTGAGGGGACGACCCTGACAGGACAGGCTTGAACTGGGACACTCCCAGAGCACTGGAAGCTCCTCCTGAGAGTGACCGCATGGAGGGCATGAGGGAGCCTGGAGACCAGCTCTCCTTCCACAGACTCAGGAGTAGAGACACAGGCATTTCAGTGGAGTCTACACAGATTGGTTTGTGCCAAAACCAAAGGCTGGCTTCCAGGTGGGGCTGCCTGGCAGTGAGCTGCCCCAACATTGGGCCTCTCCATTGTGACACAGGGGCTCCATCCACTCCCTGGATCCTTCAGCTCGTGTTTGCTGAGCTGACTGTGTGGCAGGCGCGTGTAGCTTCTGGTCGCTCCTTCCTGCGGGACACACGATACATAAGGAAGTGATGTGCAACCAGCCAGCACATCGTGGTCACAAGCATGAGGAGAATGGGTCACCAGGGCTCATCACAGAGGTGTTGGGATCAGAGCTGGGGCCACGTCAGGCAAACGGCCACAGACCCCAGCTCCATCTCTGAAAACTCTTGCCCTTGGCTGTGTGATTTTGGACATCACTTACCCTTTCTGGGCCTTCTCTCTTTGGCCCAAAGCAAAGCAACTGGACATGGGTCTCCAGAGAGTGATCCTGAGGAACTGGGCTGACCTGGTGGGAGGGGTGTCCCTGACCCATTGAGGGGGTGGCATCTCTAGGCTGATGCCCCTCGTGTCATCTGAGTGCAGCTCGTGACAAGGTCCAGGGGAGGCCAGGAGTGTCAGGGAGGGAGAGCCTTGCTTCTTTCAGTTCTTAAATCTACTATCACTGCATTTAGGTTCGAGGAGCTCCTGGGGGCTTTTATTAAAGTGTTTACAATTTAAACAGTGAGCTCTTAGGACTTCAATTTTCTAAACTTATATTTGAAGCTAAACTGAAATTTGGCCTCAGGAGGTTGATGACATAGATCATATCTCAGTGCAAGCCCTGCTGCAAGCAATGGTAAGTTTGCTTTGCAAACCACAACTTTTGCGCTAAAAAAGTACTGCTCATCTACCAAGACAAAAGATGGGAAGCAACACACCCTTATTTCATGAACAAAGCGCGCACTGATGGGTCTAGTTAGGGCACGCTGAGTGCAGAACATCCCAGAGAGCACGTCACCGTCCTATCAACACCTGGCCACCAACCGCAGCCAAGCACTCGCTGTTGACGTGTTTTTGTCGAGCCCCCAGGCCCAGGACTCTGTGGGGTAGGGGTCTGTCCTCACACCCAGCTCCCACCATTTGGACCAAAGCGCCCTGACCCCAGATTCCCCTTTCTCCACCGATGGCTTCAGGTCAATCTGGCTTTCACCCCAAGCACTCCTGCCTCCCCAACTCCCCAGGTGTGTCCCTGGCACAGAGCCCCGGCGCACTGGGGACCAGTTACCAATGGAAGTCGCCATGGACATGTGGCCTCGACAATGTGAGCTCTTCTGTCAGGAAAGTCTTTGACTCTAAGGGCACAGAGAGAAGGGGTCAACTTTGGATGACAGACAACAGCACTTCTTTGACAAAAGTGAGTCACCTTGAAGACCTAAAACTGGGGTTTAAGACCCGCCGGACGGCAGTGAGGCTGGCGAGCCCAGAGGAGCGGCAAGCAGGGCGTGTCGCGTCTTTGAAACACCAGATGGTTACATTGTAGCGGCCCCCCAAAGCCCCGAAGACCGTTCCCTATCTGCAATTCTGTGCGGGGTTTCAAAGGGTGGCGAATGGAGGAAGAAGAAGGACGCGTATGGAGCCATCTGTCCCTGACTGCGGTTGGCGATGCCCCTTCACGTGGCTGACCTGTGAGCGGGAGAGACCGTCCTGCACCATTCCCTCATTGGCATGCTCTCCTGCGCTTCTTGGTGTCCTCAAGGACAGGACCTGGTGCCCATTTTCTTCTGTAATAATACCTTCCCACCCTGGCCCCAGTTCTGCACTCAGATCCCACCTGGGACTCAACCCAAGTCTGAGCAGGGACACCAGATGTGACCATTCTGTCTGCTCAGCCGATGCCCCAGGGGCCTCTAAACCCCTCCGTGCAGTCATCTTGGTCCAGCTCCAGGCCCTGGACTACAGAGCCAGGCTCCCAGCCATGGGTGATGATTTCTTTATTGAAGGAGGAGGAGGGGTCCTGCAGGCTGAACAAAACCAGACTTTCCTCCTGGAGGCGAGGGGTTCTCTACACAAACACAGATGCTTCTAATGAGAATGCCCTCTGACCCTGACTCAGCTTGTGACCTGCGGCTGACCGTTGTCCACAACCAGACTGCCTCCTGCTCTGGGGTCCAAACCTGACTCTTAGTTCACCTCTCCGCTGGCCGCCTTTTCACCGCCAACACCCCCTGGGCCTGCTCTCTGCAGCCAGGTGTCCCCCGGGTCCACCCCGTTAGCCTGGGTGTGGCTCCTTCATGGCAGCAACCCTGCTCAGTCAGCGAGACCACAGGTCCAGCGTTGCCAGGAGCAGACCCCCACTCCTCACTGAAGAAACACTGGCCTGGGATTTCATCACAAGACATCAAAGCATATTCCAGAAATGTTTCGTTATTGAAGTAATCAGGAAATAGATGATCTGGCCAATGGGTTTCTGGGTTAGTGGAGTTTAAAACTCTGTCGTTGGAGGTTTTCCCCCAATGTGTCCCTGGACTGCCATCTTCAAACTTGCTGCCGTATTACCCTACCTCACAAACCCCCGTCAAACCCCCCAAAAGACAGGCAGGGCCTTCCCCAGCTCAGAGATACGACTATGGCCATTTTTTATTTTACAAAAACAAATTGGCACATTTCAGATTTGCAGGCTCAGTGGAGATGTTCCCACCTCTGTGAATTACAGGGAAACCTTACTCGGCTCAGTCCCGGGGGGAGCGGGTTGGTCAGTGCCGGGCCCACCAGGCGCCCTGCCGCCTAACCCTAAGCCCAGCCTGGGGACGTGACAAGCTTGGGGCAGATCTGACTCTGGATGGTCGCAGGCCCTGGGGGTGCTCGAGGCAGAGAAGTAACCAGGGCACGGGCAAGGAGGCGGGCTGTAAGGAAGGCTCCCCAAGTCTCTCCTCAGAAGACCGCCAAGCCCCAGGGTCCAACACGCCTACTTCAGTGTGTCAGGCTTGGGGCCCAAGCACAAACACAGCGTCTGGTTTGCTGTGAATGACAAACAGGAAAACATGGAGAAATTAGGAAATGAAGAACCACAGCTGGTACCTCAGGCTACAAACCCGGGGTGTTGTCTATTCAGCTCCTGCTGATGGGCGCCCCATCCGTGCGGCCCCCTCAGCACGGCACCCATGCCCCCGTGGGCAGCATGAGGGAGTCACCCAGAGGGCCGCCCCTCCCCTGAGGGCCTGCCATCTGGACCTCCAGTCTCACGGAAGCCCCAGGCAGGGCGACTAAGTCTCCACCTCCTGCTTTGCTCTGGCTCCAGAAGTAATAGGAGATCCAAGCTGAGGGGACGCTGGCCATCCATCACCAGCATCCAGGATGGGAGGGTGGCCTGGCTGAGGGCACCTGATGAGGGCACGAGGGGAGAAGGAGCCAGGCCTGCGGGGTCAGCTGCCCTCGGTCGGGATTCATATCTATCTGGAAATGACAACCAGCAGACACGAGGAAACCTACAGGAAGGGCAGCAGGACGGGTCCCTGACTCCCAGCAGGGAGCACTCATGGGGCCTGAGAGAGGGTGAGGTGTGGAAGGTGAGAGCAAGCTCTAGGGACCCCTGTGACTAAGGCAGCCTATGGGGACAGGGAAAGGAAGGCGGGCTTCCTGAGATAGTCAAGCCCAGAGCCCCTCCACCCCAGGCTATTCTGGGTCCCTCCCCCTCCACTGCTCAGCTCTTCCTGCCAGATAGTCAGTGCTGTCTCAGTTTACTGACTGTGACTTAGGCAGAGCCTGAATTAATTAAATCAGTGGAGCTGCTCTCAGGGCCTGCCTGCCCCGACCCTGTGGGCCATAGTCTTACTGGGCTTAAGACGCTCTGCTGTAGAATGATGACAGAATCTCAGCATCAGCTGTGTGGGGAAATGTCAGTGAGGAAATACATGCAAAACATGTCAACTCAGTGGGAATGGATGGATGGATGGATGGATAGTGGATGGGTGAATGGTTGGGTGAATGGGTAGATAATTGGATGGATGGATGGATGGATGGATGGATGGATGGGTGGGTGGATGGATGGATGGATAGATAAATGGGTGGATGGGTGGGTGTGTGGATGGGTGTGTGGACGGATGGATGGGTGGTAGATGAATCAGTGAATGAAGGTCAGGTTCTCTCTTCAAAGCACGAGCACAATGAGAAAACTCTGTAACCTTACAAGTTACCTCTAAGATACGCCCTCCCCCCAACCCAGTCTCAGTAACTTCATCTATAGATTGGGTTTGGACTTGCCTTGTCTTCCTCACAGGATGGCTTTGAGAGTCAAATAAGGAACGGCACAATTGAAAAATACTTTGAAAACCATAGTTGAACTATGTACATGAGCTTTGTGTGATTATCGTCTAGATTAAGTGGAATCTAAATTAGTGAAAATTTTGGGTTAGGGGTGTACTTTTTTAAAAAAATGTTTTACTCCTTTCAAGTACATGTAGTTACAGGGACTAATTGCTAATAGTATATTTTCAAGTTGAAGTCCTGCTGGGCCTGATTCAGTGAATAGGAAAAAAGTCTCGTAATTAGAAGCCTATTCCTGCAAACAATGAACGTCCCTAACGTCCCTCAAACTGTTGTGTAGGACTAGCACTTACATCTTATTTTAAGTGATTAAATTGCCTGGCAAACCCCTTTCTCACTAAAAAGTTGAAAAGTGAACTTGAACCAGCCAAATATGATTAACGTCCAATCATCCCACATTCTAAATTAAGGTAGTCTTGGTTAATATGTTTTTCAGGTACAGTCCATGAAAACACAGAAGGTAGAAACATCCTCAAAATTCAGCGGTCTTCCTTCTCTGGCTATAAAGCTAGATGGGCTGACAGTTCACTGTTGGTTTCTGTGTTTGTGTTTTTGGGGTGAGATGGTTAATGGCTGTCCCAAGGGAGCAGCTTGACCTTCGAGAGGCTGCGGGGTGAGCCTAGGGAGCACCTGCGGTGCAGGGAGGGGGTCACTCAGCATGGACAATCCCGCCAGTGACGATGTGACATCAAAGCCATGAGGGAAATGTTCCCGCACCACCTGAACACAGACACATTTCTGCTTCTCTGATGCTTTTACAAAAACCATGAAAACCTGTCTCTTCCTTGGGATCCTTTTGTTCTTCAGGTAAAAAGCATATTTGGCAGCTAGAGCTGCTTTTCAGTCTCTGTTTGATGCTTTCCTTTCCGATTAAAATTAAGTGGGGCCCCAAGGTGTCTCTCATGATCACAAGCCACTCTCTTGGATAGACATGCTGTTTTTGTGTGAATAGCATCAGTGTTATATGGCCCCCAAATACAGGGAACGTGGAAGATGGGCTACGGCCCCAACGACAACATGCCAGAGAAGCTGTGAAGAATCAGGCACCACAACTTCTGCGCTCAGCCACGGCAGACTAGCAGGGACCAGACTTACCCTGTCACCCAAACAAGCAAAAAATGGGGAAAATCTATGAAACGTGTTATACATCCCACCTCAGGCGACGAGGGACAGTGAACCCTAGACAGGGACAGACGAGGTGGGCCCGGCAGGTTGTGGTGTGAGTGCAAGTGGTAGAGGAGAGAGCCGCCTGGAGGGACAGTGCGAACGGCTGCAGAGCGTGAGCGGCGGTCAACGCGCCCACCCACAGGAGGCGTTCCCCAAGGCCTGGCAGGGAGCCTCCCAGGAGGATTCGAGGGGGCAATACTGGACCTCACACAGGACTCCTGGAACGGAAAGGTGCGTGGTTCACAGGGCACCAGGCAGCATGCCTTAATAGTAGGAAAGATTAGCCCAAGACTAAATGTTGTTCTGGTCCTACCTAACAAAGCCCACAAGTTTCCCGGTCTCCCCAAATTGGCCTATAGGCTTAATACGATCCCTGTAACACCCAACATGGCTTCTTGGAGACATAGACAAGTTTATTGTAAAATGTACATGGGAAGACACAGGACCTTGGACAGCTATCTGGCAATTTTGGAAAAGGACACGGTGGGAGAAATTACCCGGTGGGATTTCGAGACTTATAGGAATGCAGACAGTGTGGGGTTCAAGGGGGGGGCTTGACCCGCAGATCGGGGAAAACAAGACAGAACCCAGAAATAGACCCACACCAATATGTTCAAAAAACAGATGTGCCTTTTCTACAAATCGGTTGTGTGGCGGGAAAATGAAGCTCAATTTCACACCTCATACAGAAAATTAACTCAAAAGGGATCATGGACTTACATGTAAAACACAAAACTATAAAACTTCTCGGACAGAACGCAGAAGGAAGTCTTAGGGCCGAGGCTTGAGCCCATCAAAGGAAATGCTGACCAACTGCACCTCAGCTAAAAATTAAACAGTTTTCCTCTCCTAATGATCTCTAAGAAGACAAGCTCCTGACTGGGAGAAACTATTTGCAAACCACAGATCCGACAAAGGGCTTGCATATAGAGTGTATAAAGTCAAAAAAAACAAAACAAAAACAGTCCCATTAGAAAATGGGCAAAGACACAAAGGGACATTTCACTGAGGAGGCCGGCACAGATGGCAGCTAAGGGCTTAAATGCCAGACACTGGTAGCCCCCGGGGAGCGTGCATTTAAACGGACCCGAGTGGCTGAAGTACCGTCGCTCGGCTCACAGCTAGAGGGAGCAGTAAATGATAGAGCAACTCAGGAGAGTATTCGGGTAGCTCTACACACGAAGCATGCACTCTGCCTATGATCCAGCATTTGCTCCGTTGGTCCTTTATTCCAGGGAAACGAAACATTCACCCAAACCCACGCGGAAAATGCACGTGTGCAACGTCCAGCAGCCAAAGCCCCAGGGAAAAGCCCAGGTGCCTGTCCGTGGGTGAACATTTAGACAAGCCGCGTTCGAACGGAATTCTACTCAGCGATGAAGAGGGACAGACTGTTGATAACGCACAACAACTTGCTGAGCAACAAAAGCCGCTCTCAAAAGGTAACACATTGCACGATTCCACTGACAAGAAGTAACAAAACTGTAGCTACGGGCAGCAAGTGAGTGGCCGTAGGGGCAGGGAGGGTGCTGGTGTGGCCACAACCGCGAGGCCGATGGAGATAGCTGTTCTGGGTCTTGGCGGCTACGCGAATCTGCAGGTGAGGCAAGCCTGCACAGGACCACACGCGCACACACACACTCACACTCAGGCTCGCCTGTCAAACCCGTGAAGTCTGAGTAAGTTCTCTATATTGTACCAATGCCGGTTTCCTGTTTTGGGGAGAGATGTGAAAATCCAGTGGGACCTCTTTGTACATTTTTTTGGGCAATTTCATGGGAATCTATAATTATTTTAAAATAAAGTTAAGGAAAAAACACAGACAAAATAAAGTGTGGCGCCGCATGCGGCCATCATTACCAGTTGGACCACCGGGGCTAGTCCCCTTGATCAGGAGTATTTGAGTCCACCCCCTTTTCCACGTGACATGAGGAACACCAATCATCTCTCCAGCTGGAACAGGCTCTGCCGTGGGGACGCGAGGAGGGACGGTGTACATCTGAGTCCGGCGGCAGTCTCAGGCGTACAGACCCATCTTCTTTCCTCCTCACACGGTGGCCGCCTCTCACCACATGGGCCCCCGTAATCACCTCCGAGCACCGTCACACTGGGGTTGGGGTTTCAACGCAGGGATTCTGGGGGACCCACACATACGGTCCACAAAAGATGCCAAGAGAACATGAGCCCTGGAACAGAATTCCTGTCCTTCATTTATAGATGAAGTGTCCTGTCAGGACATAGTGCCCAGTGAGACATGCCCGACATTTACACCTTAGGAGGTGAGGGGAGGCAGGTGGGGCAGGAAAAGCCTCCATCGAGGACGAGGACCGGCTGGGCACGGTGGGAGGTGGAGAGAAAGCCTCCCGAGCCCGTGCGGTGGAGGGCATGGCCAAGGTCTCCATGGGGGGGTCACCCCAACCATGTCTCCTCCCCCCAGCCACACCTGCTTAGGCCCCAAATCTGACCCCTTTCACTTTCACCACAACCTTCTTGATTAGTGTGACCGGGATTCTTCTAATGTCACTATTAGTATTTGTGAATTCATGATTATTAGTTTCCTCACAGAGCTCCCTGATGTTCTAAATAAATGCTGGGGACATCTGGTCCCTGCTCCCTCTCCGTCTGTCTGTCTCCATCTGTCTGTCCTCTCTCCCTCTCCCTCGCATGTCTGTGGGTCTGCGGGGACATCCGCTCGTCCCTCCCGGCCTCTCCTGAGCACCAGGTGCACCTGCCCTAGGACCTTTGCACTGGTGGTTGCCCCCGTGGGACGCCCTTGCTCAGGACAATCTCACCTCATCCAGTGCTGCCTCGACCTCCACCTTCCCGCGAGGTCTCCCCAGCCCCTGGATCTCTGCCCCCTGGCAATTCTTTCCCCGTGGCTCTCCCCACCCTATCAGACTGCCCCTGGCTCATCTACAGGGGTGGAGGTTAATGGTTCTTCTCCTCGGGAGGAAGTCTTGTCCACTAATACACCAAGCTTCTAGAACATGCCCCATACAAAAGGGGCACTTGGTACGAGTTGTGCATGGTCACTGACTACACCAAATCGAGAATCGTTTCTCTGCAGGAGGAGAAGGGGGTCCCCCAAAATCACAAAGAGACTCTGTGCCCCCATGGCTTTCTGGGTGGCAGCCTGGGGTGTCCGTCCACGGCCATCCACACATGGAGGTGCAAGAAGGGGGCTGGGTCTGGCTGTCCCCGAGGGGGCTACTGTCCACACTGGCTGTGCCGGTGATTAGAGTACAGGGAGCTGGTGGCGGATGGTGGCTTTGTTGGCCTCAGCCAATGTTTTTGGGGCAATCCCGGCCCCTTTCCTCCCTCAGGGATCAGAGCTCCTGCCGTCTCCCATGGACACCAGCTCCTAGGAAAACATGGAGGCTCCCTCACACCGGGGCACCAGCACCCTCCAACCACGGGGCATCACCTTTAAACAGTGGACACAGCTTCACACCACAGCAATGTCTCTCTGATGGTGGAATCTGGGCCTCCCAGTACCACGGAGACGGACCCCAGGGACCCCACACTGGGGACTGGGCAGTATGAGTGGGGAGTGTGCTTCCAGGAGCCCCAATGACAATACTCACAGCTCGGTCCCTTCAGAGACAAACCACAGACGGTCTGGAAAATGCACTTCTTCCAGAGGAGCCTGGGTGGACAGTGGCGCTCTTGGTGGCTGGGGCTGACGGGCAGTGGGGACAGTCTGTGGGGCCCAGGCCAGGCTCCAGGAGGGGCAGCCCCGGTGGAGGGAAGGGCCAATGGCCGCTCCCTCCTTCCAGATGTGACCGAACCTCCCTCCAGAACGGGTCCCCATCAGCATCTCCCCCTCCTTTTGGGAAGAACGAGGGAGGCCCTGACGACTACGCCGGGGACCGCGAGGCCGCCACAGCCCCTGCAGGAGGAGACGCTCGGCTTTGTGACGCGCTGGTCACAGATGCAAGGGTCCAGTGAGAAACGGCAGCTGTCGGCAGGTCACGCAGCCCAGCAAACAGCCCCTTTCCTCGCGGGAAGGTCAGGATACTGAGCAGTCCAGGGGGCAGCCCGCGGGAGCCTCACGGCAGCTGATCACTTCAGTTTTCACCCTGCACTCATTTCCCGGGACACTGGTCATCTTCGCCCAGGCTGCCCCCACTATGTCCTTCCGCGTGTGTGAGGTAAAACAGCGTTGGGGCTCTGGCTGCACCCCCTGAACGACTCAGATGCTTGCGGCCCAGCCGCGGCAGACACGCGCGAGGCCAAGACCCGCGGGGCAGAGACCCACGAGGCCGAGACCCGCTTTCCACTTTGGCATAAACCAGCAGTTAGTCATCTTATTCTTAACTTAATTTTTTTGGCATAAAGAATTATAGATAGGATGTGCTCCGCATATGTGATTGAAAATTAGGTTAGTGATCCAGTGTCTGTCTTAGGGAAGCCTAATTTTAAGACTGAGCATGGGAAAACTGTTCTTCCAAAGTAAGACATACAGTTCCTGAAGCACCCGAGACACGCGCTCCAAGCTGTGGACCCCAGAGCTGCAGACGGGGGCTCAGACAGAAGCCTGTCCGCGCGTGTTCCCAGAGCCAGAGGTGGAGGCAGCCACAGACCACGCTCCGTCCACAGGCCAAAGTCAGGTTTGGCCACGAGAAGGGGTGAAGTCCTGATAAATGCTGTGATGTGCATGAATCAAGAGTGAAGGAAGCCACACACAGAGGCCACCTGCTGTATGGGTCCACCGATGGAAGTGCCCAGAACGCACAGGTCCACACACACGGAATCCACAGAGGTGGCCAGGCGCTGGGGGTGGGGTGAAGGCTCGGTGGGTGCAGGCTTTCCTTTGGGACGACAAGAATCTTTTAAGAGCCAGACAGACAGAGGTGGCCTCACACAGTACTCAACGTACCCTGTGCCAATGACCTGTCCACACTAAATGGTTGATTTCATCTTATGTGAATTTAATTTTTTCAAAACTGTGTTCCCACATGGGCCCTTCATCTTGCTCCATCCAATGCCTCCTCTCAAACACAGCAGCTTTGGCGCAGCCTCTGTGTTCTGATGTGGGACGTGGTTCTAGGGAAGTATTCAGTTACAGCTGTGCAGAGACACCCTCCTTGAGATACCGTTGGTTGGCGCACTGCCCAGGGATGTTGCAGGATTTGCAGAAGTGGAGAGTTACTATGGGGTCCCTCCCTGAGGCAAGAGTGGGGGCATGGAGAGTTGTCCCAGCGGGGGATCCCGACTGCTCAGATCAGGGGGACACCCTTGAAACAGAGAGGCTAATGTACTTGGATTTCTTTTTATTGTAAAATATGTTTATTGATGGTAAGACTCCTATAATTTATTCCCGATACCTGATGTTACAAACTTTAGGGTCTTTGAGATATGCAGGATCTTTGTATGTAACCGGCATAAACCCCATTATTTGAAATCTCTTAATTGCGTTTGTGATTTCTTTGTTTCTTCTCACAAAGACCTGTTATGTGCCTTCCATAAACGCATCCAGTAAATGGAAAAATAAACTGGGACAAAAGCTGTGCGTTCTTATAATCTACACGTTTTCCACACAAGATACATTTTTTTAAGAGGCTCCTTATAAGGATTTTCCATTGGAACGGGCAGGTCCTCGTTGCCGGCTACCTGTTTGTATTGTGAACGACATCCCCACAGCACCGCGTGAGTCCCGGGATCTGGCAAGCAGAGAGCAGCCTTTACGAAATGCGCGTTTTCCTCCCTAGATCAACGCAAATAGCAACCAGAGCCGCCATGGATCCTCCCGTACTTGGATTTTTATGCTTGGGTTGCACTTGGTTACGAGGAGAGATTGGATGTTTACTGGACTTGCTCCATACCACATGGTCTCAAACTTGGGAAGGGCTGGAATCCCAGCAGCAGAGGGAGGACAAGCGATCAGGGTCTGCCACACGAGCCCCGGGCATGGCCGCCCCCACAGCACACAGTTCTGGGGACATGCTGCATGATCCCAGTCGCTGAGGGAGGCTAGTGGAGGGCAGGCAAGGGGTCCCGATGCTCCAGAGTCTCGGCCAGCTTGGGTCATGCTGACCTCGATCTCAGCTCCCCAGGAGATGTTCTCATCTATGTACATCCATGGCTTGCTAGAGGTGATCCTGAGGGTATGTTTTCCTTATTACACAAAAATCAACCTAAAATAAATGAAGCTAAGTAAATAGGTATCCGCAGAAGCACTGCCTCTTTGCAGAAACCATCCCTTATTTCATTGATTTATATTTTGGCTTCTGGAATATAAAATTCTGTTGTTGGGAATGGGGGGGCAGGTTTATAAAAACTCACTTTGAAATTAAGAGCTTCCAGGATATTCTTGAGGGAGGGAAGCCCAGCCCCGGCGGCCCTGTGAGCCTGCTCTCAGGAGGGGTGGGCAGAGCTCCAGATTCCCTGTGTGTCTGGCAGGCTCTGGGGTTCCCAGCCCGTGATGGGCCCCGCAAGTGCCCTCTCTTCTCCATGACCCCCACCCTGCCCTGCATCCCGAACTCCCCTCGGAGGCCCCTTGGCCGTGGCCGCTCTTCCCGAGGGGGCAGGTGCGTGCCAAGCACACATGCTAGGTAATGAGGATTCTTCTAGAACTTCACCTCAATCTTAGCAAAAGAAACAGGAAACCTTGCATTTTATAAAGCCCTAAAAGTAAAATATTGTTTCTGACAATTCAAAACAGTAATTGCTGGAGAAGTTCTGGGTTTCATACGGTTTTATGAACAACTGGATGCCATTTTCCCACCTGAGCCTGAAGTGGCTTTGGGCGGGGAAGGGGCCAAGTCGCTTCAAGGAACAGGGAACCCAGGTTACCCTCCAGATCAGAGTGTTTGGCTCAAGAGAAGGCTCCCTGCGCACAGGGCCTGGGGGAGCATTTCTGAGGTGCTGTGTTGGGAGCATCCAGGCACGCAGCCGCACGGCTACCTCTCTTATGGCGGGCTTCCCCGTGCACGTCTAGGCAGGAGTACGAGAACCCATGAGAGAAAATCCCTTAGAACCCAGTAGAATGTTCCACACAGGTAATGAATCACTGGCAGACTCAGATTGTCCAGCAAGAAATATTGCTTTATTGGGTCTATTTCCTAACTACAAGCACAGCGGACACAAATACCAAAACAGTTCCTTTCCATAGACGGCGTACTGAGAAGAGTTTCATGCGAGTCCTGGGGTGCTAAATGCAGGCTAAGGTCTGGGCGGCAGGCGGGGCCGTGGCCTGTGAGGAGCCATATGCCATCACTCTTCACAGCTGTGTGCAAATGCTACAAATATGGCTTTCAGGTTTGTGTTCTTTCTGGGAGTCCAACAAAGATGACACATAATTGTACAGAAGAACATTTTAAAAATAATTCTGCGGAAGAGCTTTCTCCACCATATACCATTATGTTTAATTACTATAACTTACATCCTCCACCTGAGGGTGCAATTCAGGCATGTTCCAGGAGGGGGCATAAATTCCTAAGGCACAATTACCAGGTTAAACATGTTTTAATTAAACCATGCTTTTTGGTTATGTGAAACAACAGGTCACGGCGAGTAATAACGTGTAATAAGCTGTTAATTGTACAGATGCAGGGGGAGCAGCAGAGCTTAGCTAACCTACATGTTAACAGTAACTAATTGGGAACGAACCACAGGCGCTGCGTAAACGAACCACAGGCGCTGCGTATTAAAACATTTTTGGTAACTGTTTCCTTAGACGAAGCAGAGTTGTAAGGCTTCTGTGAAGGAATAATCTTACAGCTGAACAAATATATTACACTCCTTTCGTGATGTTATTTACAGTTGCTTTCCCATCTGCTGTTTGGTAACATCTGGGCATCAAGAACGCACCTCTCCTGGCTTTCTGGCGAGTTCGGCCAGCGGCGCCGCCCAAGACAACACAGACCCGGCGGACGGGAGATGCGCCCCCGCGGACGTAGCTGAAAAGCCAGATTTTGTCTTAGATGCGTTTTCCAGAACGGATACGGTTTATTGCTAACTCGGCAGCCCTTGCTGGGCCAAGACCGCACATCACCAGCTCTGTCATTTATCTGTGCATAAATATGTGCCTGTAACTGTACATCCAGCAAATGCAAGGTCTGTCCTGGGGCAGACAGACTTCTTTTTTTGTCCAGCAACATATCTTGTGCTATCATCTTACTTGCGCTACGTTCAAAGCCAGATTAAAAACAAAACCCTAGCGTGCTACAGTTAACAATCCTATGGTGTCGGTAACACAGGGGAGGGGGCGGGTGACGCCAGAGACGACAGGATTCAAGATCCCTAAAATGCGCTGAATAAGGCAACAGGCTGCACACTGCAGCCCAAGGGAAGCTGATAAAAAGCAGGAAGCGCGTGTTAGGTTTTTCTCACAATGCCTAGCTTGCCAGTATTCTCCTAATTTATACAAAAGAGAAAGCCTCATGACGAAGCGTCTTTATAGCTTTTGCTCCTACAAATACCCTCCTGGTGGCAGACTCAATGCTCCATCCTATGGCGCCCTGACACTGGGGTCTGGTTAATAAGGCACTTCCAGTCCTGAAGTCCGGGGGTGCCCCCGGGGGCCCCATGAGAGACACACTCGCTTTCCTGCCCCCGTCGGTCCGTCCTCCCTGTCACAGAGCTACTTCTTTGAGCGGACGATGCAAATCTTCAGTAAGCTGGAGTTCTGACGGGCACCAGGGATGTGTTCGGTCTACTTAGAAGTCCTGTGTCGGAGCTTGACCATCAGCGGCCGAGCCGACACCGAGCCAACACCGCGCGGCTTCCGAGTGAGTTCCGTGTGGCCAGCTATGATCGGATGTTGGTGCTGGAGAGATCATTCCGTATTATTTCATTTACTGCAAGAAAACACAATAGAGAAACCATTAGGGAAACACCGCTCTGCCCAGAACTGTTGTAAGAACCAGAAATCCCATCAGCCACGCTTTCAGCCCGATACGCTGAGCCTGTGAAAAGGGTCTCCCGGAGGGGTGGGACTCCTTCCCGCTTCCCACCACGGGCCTGGGATGTCCTGAGCCAGCAGCATGCAGCCGCCCGGGCCCGGCTCCGCGACAGCAGGGGCATCACCGACAAACTGACTCCTCGATCGTGGGCCCCGGGAAAGGGTGCCTGGTGCTGGTCCAGGCAGGCGATTCCACCAGCAAGATCCGCAGAGGCGCCCCGTGGTGGAGGCATGTCCTTGAGGTCCAGGCTCAGAGAAGCCCCTCTTTAGTTTCGTCCTCGGACAGGCCACGTCTGAGAGGGGGGCCGACCACGGGGTGGCCGGGGCCTCCCTTTGTTTGGGGCTCTTCCTTCACTTCTGCTTCCTTGTCCGTGTCCACTATCAGCATGTGGCTTTTGGCAGCAGGAGAGGAAATGAGCGAAGCTGGCAAAGGCTACACAACATCCCTCTCTCCACCCCCTGATCGGCCCCCAGATAGGGGACGCGTCCCCACGGCCCACTTTCCTAACAGAACTGGGAGGTGCGGGGACACGTGCTCACGTCACGGAACTGCCCGGGCCTCCCTTTGCTGCCCAGATAAACTCCCCGTGTTTCTGCAAAGGCCCCGGCACATCCCAGAGCGGCTTCCTGCAGCAATTAGCTGGCACACCTGTCATCACCCCCACTCCCTCCCCTAAATGCCCTTTCAACACCCCCGCTATTGTTAAGAATAACAATAATAAAATGTGGTTGGGGGAACCAGGAATTGTGTCATGGTTGCTGATAACAGAGCCCACTGGCACCAGCTTTACAGCCGGGAGCCGACTACCGAGCCCCAGGCCTACCCGCTGCCTGGCCAGGGGGCCGCCGGTGGCGGGGGGAGGGTGACTCACTGCATGAAACAGCAGACGCACACAGCAGGCCAGGGTGGGCGCCAGGCCAGCCTGCCTGCAGAGGACACATCTGCCTGGGACACGGATGTGATGCACGACCCCCGGACACGCAGCCACACCTTCTCTGAGGATGGCACTGACCTTCATGCAGAAAACACCGGGAGGGGCTGTGGCTCGCCTGGGCCAGCACAGGGACCCCTCCCAGCTAGCTGTTAATGAGGCAATAATGAGGCCCAGGTGCTCAGACCAGCTCTCAGGACGACACCTGTCCCTGGAGTGTCCCAGGGGCAGCTCGTTAGCGGCAGGCAGTTTTTCCGTGACACTCCGGCTGCCCAGCTCTGCCAGGCCCACTAGAGAGCCCTGACGAGTGCCTGGCCACGGCCCCTGGCACGGCAGGGCAGGGCGGCTCCCCCCACCACTTGACCCGGAGACCACCACAGCGTCCCCAAGGCCTCGTGCAGCGCGCTCTGCTGGGTTCCTGGAGCACAGACGGGAAGGGGGCAGGCACGGGGCAGCAGACACGGTCCCACTCTTCTTCCCACTTCACTCGTTTGGCCTCTTTTTTGAGAGGCACGGGTCCAATTTATACTTTGCAGAACCCTGTTGTATCAAAGAACATTTTGACAAAGAAAAATAACGAATCTCAGTGTCTCTAGGGTACTGCCTTGGTGAGGAAAGGCTTCCCGGCAGAGTGGGCTGGACATCCTTTCCATACAGAGCTGTGACAGCTGACGTGGCAGGGACCGTGACCACCCCACAGAGCATGTCGCTGTGGCTGGCGTGGCACGTGGCCCCTTAAAACTGCTTCATGGTGACCCTTCTCATTTCATCCTGAACCCGCGCCAGGCCATGAGCCCAGCAGGTCTTCCTAACCCACGTTCAGATTAAGCAGAAGGTCTGGAGGGCACACGCAGGGGAAGGTGGACCAGTTGCCACAGGCAGTTTTGGGTCCAGGGCTGCAACACTCAGCCATGACACCGAGGGATGAAGCCTCCTACACAGGGGCAGCGTGGACAAGATGCCACGGAGCGATGGGGCCGGCCCGCTCAGTGACACACGCCAACACTGGGTTTCCTTGCTCATTCCACTAGCAAGGACAGCTGGCCTCAGGCCACAAATCCGACCTAGCAAGAGCAGACACTGGGTGGTTGAAAAGTCCTCACGGGTACTAACGTCAGGGAAGTGGGGGGTCTGAAGGGTAATAATGCCGGGGATATGGCAGAAGGTGTGAGGGGTAATAATGATGGGAACATGAGGAAAGTCTGAGGGGTAATAATGACGGGGAATGTGGGGGAAGTCTGAGGGGTAATAATGACGGGGAATATGGGGGGGTGATAATAATGATGGGGAATATGAGGAATATTGTGTAATAATGGGTAATAATGATGGGAACATGAGGAAAGTCTGAGGGGTAATAATGACGGGGAATGTGGGGGAAGTCTGAGGGGTAATAATGACAGGGAATATGGGGGAGGTCTGAGGGGTAATAATGACAGGGAATATGGGGGAGGTCTGAGGGGTAATAATGATGGGGAATATGGGGGAGGTCTGAGGGGTAATAATGACAGGGAATATGGGGGCGGTGTGAGGGGTAATAATGACGGGGAATATGGGGGAGGTGTGAGGGGTAATAATGACGGGGAATATGAGGAAAATCTGAGGGGTAATAATGATGGGGAAAATGGGGGAGGTGTGAGGGGTAATAATGATGGGGAATATGGGGGAAGTCTGAGGGGTAATAATGATGGGAATATGGGGGGAGGTGTGAGGGGTAATAATGATGGGAATATGGGGGAGGTGTGGGGGTAAAAATGACAGGGAATATGGGGGGAAGTCTGAGGGGTAATAATGATGGGAACATGGGGGGAAGTCTGAGGGGTAATAATGACAGGGAATATGGGGGAGGTCTGAGGGGTAATAATGACGGGGAATATGGGGGAGGTCTGAGGGGTAATAATGACGGGGAATATGGGGGGAGGTGTGGTGGTAATAATGATGGGGAATATGGGGGAAGTCTGAGGGGTAATAATGACAGGGAATATGGGGGAGGTCTGAGGGGTAATAATGATGGGGAATATGGGGGAGGTCTGAGGGGTAATAATGATGGGGAATATGGGGGAGGTGTGAGGGGTAATAATGACGGGGAATATGGGGGAGGTCTGAGGGGTAATAATGACAGGGAATATGGGGGAGGCGTGAGGGGTAATAATGACGGGGAATATGAGGAAAGTCTGAGGGGTAATAATGATGGGAAATATGAGGGAGGTGTGAGGGGTAATAATGACGGGGAATATGGGGGAGGTGTGAGGGGTAATGATGGGGAATATGGGGGAGGTGTGAGGGGTAATAATGATGGGGAATATGGGGGAGGTCTGAGGGGTAATAATGACGGGGAATATGGGGGGAGGTGTGGTGGTAATAATGATGGGGAATATGGGGGAATTCTGAGGGGTAATAATGACAGGGAATATGGGGGAGGTCTGAGGGGTAATAATGATGGGGAATATGGGGGAGGTCTGAGGGGTAATAATGACAGGGAATATGGGGGAGGTGTGAAGGGTAATAATGACGGGGAATATGAGGAAAGTCTGAGGGGTAATAATGATGGGGAATATGGGGGAGGTGTGAGGGGTAATAATGACGGGGAATATGGGGGAGGTGTGAGGGGTAATGATGGGGAATATGGGGGAGGTCTGAGGGGTAATAATGATGGGGAATATGGGGGAGGTCTGAGGGGTAATAATGATGGGGAATATGGGGGAGGTGTGAGGGGTAATAATGATGGGGAATATGGGGGAGGTGTGAGGGGTAATAATGATGGGGAATATGGGGGTAATGACGACAGGGAATATGGGGAGGTGTGAGGGGTAATAATGATGGGGAATATGGGGGAAGTCTGAGGGGTAATAATGGGAATATGGGGGGAGGTGTGAGGGGTAATAATGATGGGAATATGGGGGAGGTGTGGGGGTAAAAATGACAGGGAATATGGGGGGAAGTCTGAGGGGTAATAATGATGGGAACATGGGGGGAAGTCTGAGGGGTAATAATGACAGGGAATATGGGGGAGGTCTCAGGGGTAATGATGGGGAATATGGGGGAGGTCTGAGGGGTAATAATGACGGGGAATATGGGGGGAGGTGTGGTGGTAATAACGATGGGGAATATGGGGGAAGTCTGAGGGGTAATAATGATGGGGAATATGGGGGAGGTGTGAGGGGTAATAATGACGGGGAATATGGGGGAGGTGTGAGGGGTAATGATGGGGAATATGGGGGAGGTGTGAGGGGTAATAATGATGGGGAATATGGGGGGAGGTGTGGGGGTAAAAATGACAGGGAATATGGGGGGAAGTCTGAGGGGTAATAATGATGGGGAATATGAGGAAAGTCTGAGGGGTAATAATGACAGGGAATACGGGGGGAGGTGTGGGGGTAATAATGATGGGGAATATGAGGAAAGTCAGAGGGGTAATAATGACAGGGAATATGGGGGGAAGTCTGAGGGGTAATAATGATGGGGAATATGGGGGGAGGTGTGAGGGGTAATGATGCGGAATATGCAGTTAGGTCTGAGGGCTAATAATGACGGGGAATATGGGGGGAGGTGTGGGGGTAATAATGATGGGGAATATGAGGAAAGTCTGAGGGGTAATAATGATGGGAATATGGGGGAAGTCTGAGGGGTAATAATGATGGGGAATATGGGGGGAGCTGTGAGGGGTAATGCAGAATATGCAGTTAGGTCTGAGGGGTAATAACGATGGAGAATATGGGGGGAAGTCTGAGGGGTAATAATGACAGGGAATATGGGGGAAGTCTGAGGGGTAATAATGACGGGGAATATGGGGTAAGTCTGAGGGGTAATAAT
Organism: Eumetopias jubatus; assembly: GCF_037043125.1. NCBI lineage: Eukaryota > Metazoa > Chordata > Mammalia > Carnivora > Otariidae > Eumetopias > Eumetopias jubatus. Next base: position 634,215 of record NW_028274822.1, read on the forward strand.
GACGGGGAATATGGGGGAAGTCTGAGGGGTAATAATGACGGGGAATATGGGGGAAGTCTGAGGGGTAATGATGGGGAATATGGGGGGAGGTGTGAGGGGTAATGATGCGGAATATGCAGTTAGGTCTGAGGGCTAATGATGATGGGGAATATGGGGGGAGGTGTGGGGGTAATAATGATGGGGAATATGAAGAAAGTCTGAGGGGTAATAATGACGGGGAATATGAGGAAAGTCTGAGGGGTAATAATGACGGGGAATATGGGGGAAGTCTGAGGGGTAATAATGACGGGGAATATGAGGAAAGGCTGAGGGGTAATAATGACAGGGAATATGGGGGAAGTCTGAGGGGTAATAATGACAGGGAATATGGGGGAAGTCTGAGGGGTAATAATGACGGGGAATATGGGGGGGTGTGAGGGGTAATGATGCGGAATACGCAGTTAGGTCTGAGGGCTAATAATGATGGGGAATATGGGGGGAGGTGTGGGGGTAATAATGATGGGGAATATGAGGAAAGTCTGAGGGGTAATAATGACGGGGAATATGAGGAAAGTCTGAGGGGTAATAATGACGGGGAATATGGGGGAAGTCTGAGGGGTAATAATGACGGGGAATATGAGGAAAGGCTGAGGGGTAATAATGACAGGGAATATGGGGGAAGTCTGAGGGGTAATAATGACGGGGAATATGGGGGGAGGTGTGAGGGGTAATGGTGGGGAATATGCACTTATGTCTGAGGACTAATAATGACGGGGAATATGAGGGGAGGTGTGGGGGTAATAATTATGGGGAATATGAGGAAAGTCTGAGGGGTAATAATGACAGGGAATATGGGGGAGGTCTGAGGGGTAATAATGACAGGGAATATGAGGAAAGTCTGAGGGGTAATAATGACAGGAATATGGGGGAAGTCTGAGGGGTAATAATGACAGGGAATATGGGGGAAGTCTGAGGGGTAATAATGACAGTGAATATGGGGGAAGTCTGAGGGGTAATAATGACGGGGAATATGGGGGAAGTCTGAGGGGTAATAATGATGGGGAATATGGGGGAAGTCTGAGGGGTAATGATGGGGAATATGGGGGGAGGTGTGAGGGGTAATGATGCGGAATATGCAGTTAGGTCTGAGGGCTAATAATGATGGGCAATATGGGGGGAGGTGTGGGGGTAATAATGATGGGGAATATGAGGAAAGTCTGAGGGGTAATAATGACGGGGAATATGAGGAAAGTCTGAGGGGTAATAATGACGGGGAATATGGGGGAAGTCTGAGGGGTAATAATGACGGGGAATATGAGGGAAGTCTGAGGGGTAATAATGACAGGGAATATGGGGGAAGTCTGAGGGGTAATAATGATGGGGATATGGGGGAAGTCTGAGGGGTAATAATGACGGGGAATATGGGGGGAGGTGTGAGGGGTAATGGTGGGGAATATGCACTTATGTCTGAGGACTAATAATGACGGGGAATATGAGGGGAGGTGTGGGGGTAATAATTATGGGGAATATGAGGAAAGTCTGAGGGGTAATAATGACAGGGAATATGGGGGAGGTCTGAGGGGTAATAATGACGGGGAATATGAGGAAAGTCTGAGGGGTAATAATGACAGGAATATGGGGGAAGTCTGAGGGGTAATAATGATGGGGAATATGAGGAAAGTCTGAGGGGTAATAATGATGGGGAATATGGGGCAAGTCTGAGGGGTAATGATGGGGAATATGGGGGGAGGTCTGAGGGGTAATAATGATGGGGAATATGGGGGAGGTCTGAGGGATAGTAATGATGGGAATATGGGGGGAGGTCTGAGGGGTAATAATGATGGGGATATGGGGGAAGTCTGAGGGGTAATAATGATGGGGAATATGGGGGAGGTCTGAGGGGTAATAATGACAAAGAATATGAGGAAAATCTGAGTGGTAATAATGATAAAGAATATGAGGAAATTTGAAGGGTAATAATGATGGGGGATATGGGGAAGTGTGAGGGGTAATAATGAGAGGGAATATGGGGAAGTGTGAGGGGTAATAATGCCTGGGAATATGGGGGAGGGGTCTGAGGGGTAATAATGACAGGGAATATGGAAGTCTGAGGGGTAATAATGACGGGGAATATGGGGGGGAACTGAGGGGTAAGAATGTCAGGGAACGGAGGGAGGCTTAAGCAAGGCAGCCAAGAACCTTCTAGTTCCTCAGGGTTATAGAGACCACAGGAAAAATAACACGTGTTTGACAAGATAAAAGGGGAAGAAGCCTCAGAAGTGGGCTTCCCCTTGCTGCCCACCGGGGCACCTGAGCCTGGAAGGGGGAGCCCGTGTTGGGTAGGAGTGGAGAAATCACTGAGTGTGTCCTGAGCCATCCGGGACCCTCCTGTGTCCTGGCGCCTGACCTGCTCTCTGTGACCCCAGCCTAGCGATCAGGAGGATCTCGAGAGAGCGGGCAGCACTCCTGCTCCGTCTCGGGGATCTGCTGGTTTCTGATAGGCCACCAGCCCTGCCTGCCTCCCAACAAGGGTCGGCAGGTCATCGGATGCCCCTGTGGTCCAGGCCTGGCACCATGAAGTAGAGTCACGATGGGTCAGACATCTCAGGAGGGCACTCAAGAACCAGCACACATGCACGAATGCCCTGTCAGACCAGCCCTAGGTGCCCCGGAGACCGCGCGGGTAGCTGACAGAAGGGGCAGGTGGCCGGTGTGACCTGCACAGTAGACCCACACAACTGTGCACACCACCAAGAACAGGACAGCCGCAGAGCCACACTCTCTGGGCAGACACAGTCCATGCTGTGGCCCTGCAGGGAGAGCCATGAGGGTTCTTGTCCCCAGACAGATGGCGCAGCAGGGCACGCGCATCAGGGTCCTGTTGCCCCTGGCCTTGTCCTGGCCACGGCCTCCCACGTCCCTTCCATGAGGTCATGGTTCCGGGTCCCTGTGAGTGCACGGCCGCCCCCGGGGGCTCTGTGCTGGTTATTTTGGGGGTGGCTTTCTCTATGACAGTTTCCCACAGTGTCTTCTCTCTACTGATACTTTCCATCTTCTTATTCAGCTTTTCCACCGACACACAGGGTTTTTTCTTTGTCGAAGTATTTTGAACTGCAGGTAACATGTGACCTTCGGAGCTTGTCAGAGACCTGAAAGAGGAACCTTTGCTTTGCTTAGTGTCAGATGTCCCTGCAACAGGATGTGGTGAGCTGTTACACCACAATTTAATTTAATGAGAAAGGTTTTTTCCCTTATATTTAAGTTTTCTCTAAAATGCTCCCGAGGTGGAAACTACTGTTTTTTTCCTAAAACTTATGTGGCAATTTGAGTTTTTGTTTTAATCTGGGATATGTACGTAGGACACACACAGACGCGTGTCCACACCACCTCTTTGCATATAGCTGGAATTGAGTGAAAAGAAAATTAGTATTTTTTAACATTTAAAAACTAAAATATACAAAGTACAGGCACAGCCCCTCCCCCAAAGTATCTGTGGATATTCACCGTATTGATCCGACCGCTATGCAAAGATCTCACAGCTATTCATAAAGAAGCTGTGCAAATTAATCGGGCGAAGTGTCCTTTTTAAAGCAAAATTTCGTTACTTTCACATAATGAGTTTTTTTCATCACCATTTTGGAAAAAATTGAGCTTAAAACCTCGTGTTGTAGTGAAATGCCCTCACTTCATCTTCAGGCTTCACTCACGGGCTCTTGTTGGACTCTCCTGAGACTGCATGACCCAAGGGGTTGGGGAGGGTCCAAATCTCATTTTTTACACATTTTGCTTTTAAGCAAAGTTTCCCCACGTTTCTGAACTCTTGGTTTCCGAAAGCAGCTAAAGCTCTCAAATCAAAATTTCAGGAATGAGCCACACTGCTTGTTGGCCCGGCACGTTCACGGCCCCTGTGGTTCCTAAGCAGGGGCATGCTCCTTGTTCTCAACAGTCCCATAAGGGAGGGAAGGGGGGACTTCGTAGTTAGGGGTTTTGTAAACGGAGGGTCCAAGGGAGGGTCGGCAAGTGGAAATCGGGGCCCGCAGGCTCACGGGTCAGGAGTGCGCGCTCTGCCAGCCCAGGGCCGGCACCTGCAGCCGCCAGTTCCCCTTCTCCCATCCTGCACTCTGTCCCTCTGGGTCCGGGCCTCGTCTGGCCTGCAGGGCTGCTCAGCGCGCAGAACCCGGTGTCTGGGGTGGAGAGAGGCTGAAGGCACAGCCTTGCACTTCCCTTTTCTGGGGCATGCATGTCTTCAAAGCCAACACCAGCCCAGCACCAGCACCACGCATACAAACACAGCATTCTCTTCTGTTTGAGCTAAAAACAACTATTTTTTCAGTCATTTCTCCTGGACTAGCTGTTGCAAGCCTTTTTTTTTTTTTTTTTTTTTTCAAAAGAGTAGAAGAGGCAGGCGACCAGAGGACCCACGCGGGATCCGTACAGCCACTTGTTTTCCAGGGCAAGCTCTTCTTCGGGCTACAACAAACAGCAGTGTGTGCTGGCCGCCCCTGCCCGATTTGGCGCAGATATCAAAGCCAGAAGAGACGTGCTGATACGCTAGATCAGAAACCTCCTTCAAAAATCCCAGCAGTGTGGCCTGGCGATCCCGAGGGCTGCACCCACGTGAAGGTGGAGACTTTGAGCCCGTGCCCTGTGCTGGCGACACACAGACTCCACCGGCTCTGAGTCTGTGTTTCAGAGCTGACATCCAAGGGCACCTGGCCCGTGTGCTGGGACCTCTCAGCCTCGGAGGCAGCCTGCTCGTGGCCGTCACGATCATGAGCGGGCTGTTCCTCTTATCAGCTCCCAGACGTCGTCATCCAGCACCCTCCTTCCGACTCCAAGAGAAGAAGTGTCAGTGTGTGCGTCCACACGGGACTCTGAACGACGGGGCGGGGGTGCCGTGACCACAGGGTCACTGGGACTAGAAAGGAAGCCTGACGTGAAGTGTCCCTGAGACCCTAAGAACCATAGGATGTCGTGTGGTCAGAGTGAAAACATAGATTCTGGGAGGAAAAGCAGTCCCTAAAGAGACAGAAATGATGAAGAGAAGATCTGGGCGGTGCTTGTTTTTAAAGAGGGCCTGACCTCCTATTCTCAGGGGGTGCGCCTGGGCCATGAGTGAACCCACGTCAGAGCCAACAATCCTGATGATCCACTGACTTCCTAACTTTCTCAGACCTAAATTCTCCTTGCGTTCCTGCCACATCATTTAAACGATCGATCGGATTTGTGAACAATGGAGGCCTGTCATCTTCCTCTAGAAAAGCTGACACGAGCTCTGCACACCCCGGACGTGTGCCGTCAGGGGATGGTGCAGCTGGAGGGCCCGCGGGTGAAGACCTGGGCCCTGCTCTCATCCTGCTTCCGTACCTGGCTGCAGCCTGAGGGTCTCGTCCGTGAAAATGGCGGCTTGGCCGAGATCCCTTTCCACTCTCCGAGTCGGGGAGTCTTCAGTCATTTCAAAAGGAGAAACGCATCTTCCTGGGCGCCGAGCATTATAAATGGCAGGAACCTCACAGCGTCCTCCCCAACCCCCCGGGAGGTGGCCACCATTACTATTCTTAATTTGAAGACAGGCCCAGAGAGGGCAGGAGATACTCGGGGCAGCAGGCACGCGGCAGTCAGTGGGAGCGGCCGTGGCTCAGGGGAGCGTGTGTGGTGTCAGGGGCTCCACAGCGAGAGGGGCGGCCTCCCGAGGGCAGGCTGCTCCCGGCCGGCTTCCTGCCTGACACAAGGATGTGACCGATGTGGTCCAGCAGACGCGGGGCCAGTCTGCTTCTATTACCGACGTGCACTGGCTGAACTTTCGGTTTCCTGACGCGGGAAGAATGGATCTTTGGTCACGTCTGTGGAGGCCGGAGCTCGGCCATGCGGCACACGTGCTCACAGACTCACAGGGGAGCCGAGGGGTGGGGGTTACTTCTGTACGTTTCATTCCGGTACTTCCCACGGAGCGTGTGTTCTCTCTAGAACCAGACCAACGCCTGTGTAGGTTTGTGGCAGGTTCTCATTTCTGTCACAGAGGGCCAACGGTGCTGCTGGCCTCCCATCCGGCCCGGCAGCCCTGGGTGTTGCCCGGGGCACCACAATGGGAAGAGGTGCTGGCCCCACACGTCTGGGGCCGTGTGGAGGTCTCTGTCCCTGCTCCTTGGCGGGAACCCATCAGAGTCGTGGGGCCCACATGCGGGCTTTGGGGAGGGATGGCACAGGAGCGGCAGGTGCTGGAAGTTTCTAGGTGGTTGTCCACACAGACATCGATCCTACTTTCTTAGGAGCCGGGTTTGGGCGTGGGAGTAAGAAATCTAGTTCAGCCACACTGCGTAACCTTTGCTTAAAAAGTTTAAGATGGGTAAGGACCGTACTTTGCTAATAATACTTTTGTGTCAATTTTTTAAAAAACATAGTGCTTGGGCGCCTGGGTGGCTCAGTTGGTTAAGCGACTGCCTTCGGCTCAGGTCATGATCCTCGAGTCCCGGGATCGAGTCCCACATCGGGCTCCCTGCTCAGCAGGGAGTCTGCTTCTCCCTCTGACCCTCTCCCCTCTCATGCTCTCTCTCTATCTCATTCTCTCTCTCAAATAAATAAATAAAATCTTAAAAAAAAAAAACAACATAGTGCTTGCTGTAGGTCCATGTCAGCTTGATTACATAAAATCCATTTTTAAAGCATCTCTTCCTTTTCAATAGTTAGGTTAGTTCAAACAAGGAGACAACTATACTGTGAATTTTTAAAAAAAACAATATTCACCTTCTGTTCCTTGGCAAACTAGCCGGCTGAGCAGGGCTACTGTTACTTTTTCATCTCCGTTTGATTTTGTTTGTTTGTTTTTTCTTTTTTCTTTTAAATTTTTTAAATTTAAATTCAATTAGCCACCATATAGTACATCATTAGTTTCTGATGTGTGTTCAGTGATTCGGCATATAACACCCAGTGCTCATCACGACAGGTTACGATGTTGCTTTTTCGTGAAGATAATCACTTTTCAAAAGCCATCATTGTCCTTTAAACAAAAGCAATGTGGGAAACAAAGAGGCCTGAAGGATCCACTTGGGATTCAGTTCCCAGGGCAGGCTCCTGCAGCCACACCCGCGCCGCATCTTGCCCCGTGGGCTCCCTCAAAGCTCACGGCCAAATGAAGTACCACGTATAAAGAAATATAGAAAAGCAGTTGTCACGTGCTTACTCAGTCTTCCAGTGAGACAGAAAAATGCATGTTCCTCACATAGGACAAGCCATCAGAAACATTTTTATTTTTAAGGGAAAGCCAAAATAGCTTTGTGAACAGCAAAACAAAACAGGAAGGCCGTTCTTTCCCATTCCTATAACTAAAAGATAATTTTAAAAAGTATTTGCTCACTTTCCCAGAAAATACACCTTTAGCTAAAGTTAGCATTGTAACCCGAGAACATAATCCTTTAGGCAGACGGGAGTAGAACCAGAAATATCCTGGCCAGTGTCTGCGTGCTAACCCTGTACAATGTGCAGGGATCTCGGGACAGGGAGGTGTGCACACTCTCACGCAGGGGTGCTGCTCGCAGGGGCATGAGCGGGGGCTTCCCACGGCGCGTGGTTCCAGCCGACGGCCGGGTGCACGGTGTTCACACACTGCGGCGCGAACTTCCTCGGTGACTGCAAGGATTAGGTCAGAAGGGAGACTTGCAAGAAAACACCATGATTAAGGCCATGATTCGGAAACTGGGAAGTGGAGGAAACATGCTTTTGTGCCCCTGCAGCACGTGTGGATCCAGGCAGCGACACCCGGGCTCTGGGCACTGAGGGAAACTGAGGCTGCCTCCCAGGTGGGTTTTTACCTTCTTGGAAGAGGCAAGCATCTCACAAAGTCCACTGTCCATACGTCCTTGTTTGTAGGCGGGTGCTCTGTCCATGGCCTGGCAGGGACGGTGGGCTAGGAGTCCGCACGGCCCCACGTAGCCCTGGGCGACAGCAGGACTGTCACAACCACGGTAACTCTGAAAATGCAGAGTTGCAACACCACTGAAGTCCTGTTTTACCTTTCTGACTTTTTTTCAAAGCTGCTTTGTGAGGCGGTGGAAAATGAGGCCGTCTCTCAAGTTCCATTAAAAAGTAAGTTCCAAAAAAAAAAAAAAGTAAGTTCCGCGTTACCTCCGGTGTCCTGGACCCATTTCAGCCTTCACTTATTTTTATCTTTTTAATCATAATAAGCCACTGCCACGGGGCCTGCTATTTTTGGAAGGAGGGAACGGGACGGTGGAGTCTGAATGACAAGTCACGGTTTTAATAAAACATGACCCTCCCGCTGTGTGTGGGGCTGGGACTGACGGGCACTACTGTCACCCGGGACTGTCAGCCGTTAAAACAGAATAATTTTCATGCCTTCAGTGCCTGCTTCCTTATTTAGCCTGAATACTCCAAATAATGCGAACACCCGTGTGGAAACTCCAGCGTCCACGGGGACCGGCTGGCCACGTGACGGGAGCTCCGCGGCTGCCCGGCACCTCCCGCGCTGCAGCCGGGTGTGGGCTCCCACATCACCTGGCCCATTTTTTTTTATCTACGCCAAACTCATTCCACAGTCACTCGTGGGGAGCGCTAAACCACCAGCAAGCATTTTTCTAGGGCTTTCTTTGTGCTGCTAGAAAATACATTATTCCCCCCAAATTATGAAATTTCTATTCACACAGAATTAACGGAATTGAAAAAATAAAAGATGAAAAAGCTCCCCTTAATTAAAAAGTAACAATGTTAAGTGGATGGGGAGACGGACGGGGTGAGTGGCCGTGCAGGCGTGGCCAGGCTGTGGCCTCCTGTCACTCTGTCCGTGCACACGAGTCGGGGCCTCAAGGTAAGAGGCATTAACAAAGCAGCTCCTCCCCTTTTGCAGGCTGCGGAGGACTTGGCAACGCTCCTGGGCTGGCGGCGGAAAGTTCCACGCCACGATCTGTCAGCTCCGCCCGCCAGTCTGCCGGGCACAGGCCAAGCGCCTGCGACCCACCTGGCTGCTGCCTGGTTTGCCCAGAAGAAGCTGCTCGTTATGGAGGCAAAGGAGAGGCTCGAGCCCCCTGTTCCAGCTTCGGGGGGTGAAATCACACCTTCGGATGGGTACATGTGAGTTTGAAGTAAACCCTCACCTTACCAGAGAACCATTAGTAATTCTGTTAGGCGTAACTGTCATACTGTGATCGTGTAAGAGAGCGGCTGCTTAAAAAGGCGTCTATAGAGACGCCTGTGTGGCTCAGTTGGTTAAGCAACTGCCTTCGGCTCAGGTCATGAACTCAGGGTCCTGGGATCGAGCCCCACATCGGGCTCCCTGCTCGGCGGGAAGCCTGCTTCTCCCTCGCCCACTCCCCCTGCTTGTGTTCCCTCTCTCGCTGTCTCTCTCTCTCTGTGAAATAAATAAACAAAATCTTAACAACAACAAAAAAGCGTCTGCACCTGAGGGATGGCGGAACTCAGACTTGAGGTCCAGGACCTGGTGCCTCGTGATCTTAGCAACAACCAGCACAGGGGTGGCTGAAGGAATGGTGCCCCATCTCGCACACCCTGACTGTGGACCTGGATGCAGGCACGTGGGAACCCACTGTACTCTTTATTACACTCTCACGGATGTCTGAGATTTCCATCATTAAAAACCAACAGTGCCTTCAGAGAGAAGCCGGAGCCCAGGAGAAGCTGGTGACTGTTGGTCAGCCTCAGCGTCTGGCCTGTGTTCCGGGCAGCTGCTGGGGGGCCGAGCCCATCCCACGGCAAGGTGAGGACATAAGGGTCTGCACCTTGCGCCACCTCCCTCTTGCCCAGCCCCAGTGGTGGCACCTGTGCCTGGAGCCCGGCTAGGATGCTACCGGCCAGGGTGCCCGCGTCCTGCGCCTGGCTCTGCCGCCACTTCAGGGAAGGCCACCTGGCACCTCTCCCGTGCACACAGGCACCCCGGTAAGCCAGTACTCTTCACCACGGGTCTCTGCTCTCTGCCCCCAGTAGACAGAGCCCACCCTGAGGGTGGAAACTGTACTCACGAGCACTGAGAAAACTGACGGATGGCAGAAGCTGCGTCTTTATGTAAAGATCTGGACAGAAAAATCATAGGAGGCAAGTGACTCCCAGGAACTCCCAGTTTGGAAAACAATAGAGCAGAGGGGGAGCAGAATCACAAAACAGGCCTGTGAGATGGGTCCCCCGATCTGTAGGACATATTGACCCTGGCGTGGAAAAGCACCCAAGATGGAATTTTTGTATCGATTATCCAATTATTAATCTTTGTAGAAGCTATTCCAACACTGCACATAATGAGTAATTCATCACACTATATTAGGGGCCATGGAAGCTGCATTCCGTATAAAGGGCCATTAAGTTTCTTGTAATTGCCCATTACTGGAGCTTTCGTTAGTTCTAAATCAAATCAGCAGGACCGGCATGTTTGCGCTCTAATTGACTTTATGTAATAACAGCACGCCCCTGGTGATTACCAAAATGAGCGGTCTGGCTGGATTACCACGGTCGCAAAGACCACTTCTCAGCCTGAGGTGAGCAGCCATTTCCAACGGTACCTGAAGGGACAGGTACAAGTGATCACCTGGACACGGGAGGGGTGCATAGGGGCGGACCCACGACCACACTGGGGCCAGGGCTGTGTCCACCCTCAGGGCTGCCGTCTGGGCCAGAGCCAAGTGCTGCCAAGCCTCCCAGACAGAACCCAAGCGCGTCCTGTGTCCTTCAGAGGGTTCCCACTGTATTAGGCAGCGTTTCCCACAGGAGCGGAGACGCTGGCCGGGACACAGGACAGGTGGCCGTTAAAGCTCAGCTCCTGTCCTCTGAAAAGTCCTTCCCGAAACACTGTCTAGACTCTCAGACTCCAAGCGCGTGGGCTGTCATTCACTGGCAACCATCAGCTGCTATCTGGTAGCACGGCTTTGTCATCTTGAATTGTCACTTAAACTCTGAATGTTGTTAGCCGCTTAACCTGTCTGCCCATTCCCCTCTGATTGTTTGAGGGGCCAGAGAACAGATGTGTGCGTGTGTCTGGACAGCCCTGTGATGCCAGGACGTGGTAAGGAATCTGCAAATACTGGGTTGTTACGTTCTCTTTTTGAAAGTTGAGTTAATCCTTTGCGTGAGTTTCAAAAAGACTGAGCAAGAGGCAGCTAACAGCCGAACCTGCAGGCTGCTTCTTGGCATTACTGCTCAGGCTGGGGAGAAATCAGTGCCGTATTAACGGACAGCCTTGTGTCTGTGGGATTTCTTCCTTTCCGTGGGGCTACGCGCCGTCCATTTGGAAAATCTCACATTAACTCTTTCTCTGTTCAACTAAATTTGAAGAAGCCTTAAAATATGTCCTCAAGGGGCGCCTGGGAGGTTCAGTTGTTTGAGCGTCCAACCATTGGTTTGGCTCAGGTCGTGATGTCAGTGTCGTGGGATGGAGCCCCACATCAGGCTCTGCGCTCAGCAGGGAGTCTGCCTGAGATTCTCTCTCCCTCCGCCCCTCCCCCTCACTCACATGTGTGTGCGCACGCGTGCTCTCTCTCAAATAAATACATAAATAAAAATTTAAAAATGTCCTCAAAAGAAGGCAGTATGTGGCAGACAAGCTACTTAGAAGTATCTGTTCACAACAGGTGGTAACTCAGACTGAAGACAAGGGGCTGCTGACTTCCCCGAGAAGCAGTGTCCCAGCTTTGCCGAGCTCTTTCTCACACTGAGGTGAGGATATCTGTGGCCATTCCACAATACAGAGCGCTACAGACCACCCCGGACGACGGGAACGGGGGTCCCCGGCCACAGTCTGGGGCTACAGGCCTGAGGCCAGCCTGGAACCACAACGCCAGGATGCACACCTTGCCCACAAGCTGCCGGAGGTCTGGGGAGACTTCCGAGCACACAGCACAATTAGACGTTTCATCAAGATGCTGAGCTCAGGAAGCCTTGGTCAAGTGGACGTCGCTGATGGAACAGGGACCGAAGGTGCTTTAAGAGTCTCCCAAGCATCTGTAAAGACACCCCTGCTGCCCAGGGCCACCATCCGCAGGGATGAGTGGGTATTTCCAAACCCACAGCCCTGCTCCATGAAGCCGGTGACACTGAAGGGCCTGGGAAGAAGCCACCCAGAGGGTCGTGCATTTTTAAGCTCTCCTCACCTTCCCGTCATTGAATGAACGTGCTGGATGCTGCCTGCTGAGCACACCCCAGGGCCCAGCAACTCCCAGGGCAGAGGGGCCTCTTCCCAGCTCTAGGAGCCTCCTGGGGCTTCCCAACACCAGGCTCGGACGAGCTAGCAAGGCAGCAGCTTACGGTGGGCGGTGGACACGTCCGTGGGCCAGAGCTCCCCGACCCCACTGCCCACCTGGCCTTGAAAACAGAAACAGGAAGCAGAACAGGGGAGGAAGCGGCCGGCCAGGGAAGGGCCGATTCTGGTAAAAGGCTCGCTTCAAAGCCCAGGTCAAAGCTCGCCCCCAGGGAGCATGCCACGCCTCCGGAGAAATGCTTGTCAAAGTAATCAATCACCTAGTTTCCATCTGCACGTCCCCTGCGCTGCTGCAGGCTGCACTATCAGGACAGGAAGCTTCACTCAGGGTGGAAAACTGGCACTTCGTCCCCTGGAAACCACCGTTTCCATCTCCGCGAGTGACAGAGCATCAACACCGCCATGAACGGGTGATGAGAGATAAGGACCGGGGGGGGGGGGGGTGGGGGGTGGGGGGGGGGTGCGGACGCACTGCGCACTTTCCAGCATTTGGACAAAGTTTGGAAGGACAGTCCGACCTGCGTTTTCCATTCTCTGCATCCAGAGAAACACCCAATGAACAGACCTTGACACACATTCTTTGAGCTCTTTTCTGAAATTAAAGTGCGTAAAAAAATGCGGGCAGACCACGCCCCCAGCCCTGCCACAGACTCGCTGTCCTGGGCTTGCTTTGTCCAGTGCGGCCACAGACACTCCCCTGAAGCTGGAGCAGACATGCGGTGACGGACAGGCCACAGCCCAGCGCTGCCGCCTCCCCCCCCTGCGCCCTCCCTCCGTCCACCACCCTTTCTCTGTGCAGCCATCGGCCAAGAGGAAATAACTTCGCTGTGCTGGGAGTCTGGGAATCCCAGAAAACATCTTAAATCCACAAAAATAATTGAAGTTCGCTTCTACTGTGCCGCTCAGCTCCATTCTGATTTTTATTACAATGTCAACAAGAGTTTAATTTGTTTTAAAGTTTAGGTTCTTAAATCTGAGTGATATACGGTAGTTTACAGCTTTGCTGGCAACAGCTACTGTGGAAAAAAGGGAAAGTGAATATTAAGGCGATTCTAAGTTTGACATCGTGAGGCAGGGAGCGATGCCAAAAGCAGCTAGCAGCCCGGCTTTCCCCACCAGGGACGGCAGCCACGTCGCGGACCAGGGGCACACTCCCCATCACCAACCTGGTCCGGGCACAGCAAGTAAGAGGAAATGTCCTAAAATGCAGTTTCTCGAGCGAAACCCTCTCAGGTGTCAGATAGGTCACAAACGGCGCCACTGTCTTATCTGGGGTCCCTTCTGGAAACCAGTTCCAGCAAAAAGACCTGAGCGGGGCCACTGGGGAAGAAAGGCCCTGCCCCACTCCAGAGGTCGTGCCTTTCGACTGCCCAGAGGGTGCTGGTACTGACAGCTCAGAACCACCCGACCTCAAACCTTTCTGGCGTGGACAATCGGCTGAGAGGCTCCCCTAGGTTTCCAGCCTCGCTGTTGCTGGACCAGAGCTGTCAGCCCTGTTAGAACCGTCTGCAGAGACACATAGGACCGCACACCTGCAAACTAGCCTGCTTTATGAGCACAGAGGACAGCAGGGCTGACAAGGCCGTCCCCCCAGACTGAAGGGTGCGGCCCACCTGCGGGCCCCACCTCAGCTGTGGGCCCCGCTGCCTGCTTGCCCTGACCAGATGAGGCCCCAGGTGGCGGCAGAGCTCCCCCACCTCTGCAGCACCTTCCCCCTTCCCTTCCGCCATGGGCTCGGCGGGAGCCAGACCTCGGGCAAATCACAGGCGTTCCTGGATGTGGCTGAGGCCGTGAGCTGCCACTGTCCTCCAGGCCCACTTCCTGCCCTATCTAAAATAACAGCAGCTGTGGGGGCCTGATAGGGCCGAGTCCTGGGGAAGCCTGCACCCTTGGGTGGGAGAGAGGACGGCCAGGGGGCTGATAAGGCCGCCCCCAGGCCCCCAGGCCTGATGACCGCATCCTGCACTGTCTGCCCACTTCAGAACAAAAGAAAACCAGCCGCCGGCTCGGGGAGCGGTAGCCTGCACTCTGGGAGGGGGTGGTCTGGCTGACTCGGCCTATTGTGCAGAGTATCAGGCTCTGATTAGCTGGGGTCCCCTGGGCCAGATAAGGGCGGATGTTTCAGAAGGGAATAGACTTTCTTTGTTCTTTACTGTGTGCAAGTGTCCACGTAATAATCTGGAAGGAAGGAAGAACGCTGCTTCAAAATTGAAGCTGAAGAAAGGTAAAGGGACTCAAAGCTCCACGCGCCCAACTGGCATGAAAAGTGACAGAGGACCTGCATCGCCGATGGCCAGGAAACGTGGACCCCACCACGTGGCTACAGGCGGACAGGTAGTCCTTAATTTAGTGAAACAGGAGATAATGCAGAAGCACACATATTTTCATTCCCTGAGAGAAATTCTACTGTCAGCTCTGTGTTCGTGCCATAGAAACACAGAATTGGAATTTTGTCCTCACGCTCCTTAGGAAAGGAGTCCGAGGGCTGTACGCATTCCACAGAGGAAAACTCTGCAGGACACACACAAGCCTCGTGCTTGAACAGCACAGTCTCTCGTCCCGCACCCAGTGTTTTAACAAATGTGCTTGACTCCGAACACGCTAGAAGGGAAGTTCCTTCAGCTGCACCAAAGCTGCAGACCCAAACCCACCCCAAGAAATGTGTCCGTGCCAGAGTGCTACTGCCTCCTGAGGTCGGGCTTTTCTGGACAATGTCACGTACATGGAGCCATGGAAGATGAGGTGTTTGTGCCTGGCTACTCTGACTTCGCCTGGGTTTTCGAGGTCCCTCCATGGCGTAAGGTGCGTTAGCAGCTCATTCCTCCTTCCGGCTGAGTAATATTCCACCATGTGGTTCTGACGTCCCTTTCCTATCTGTTCTACAGTTGCTGGACACTCGGGTTGTTTCAAATGTTTGGATGTTATAAATGCTGCTGCTGAGAATGTTCGTGTGCAGGCCTTCGTGTGGATGGAGGTGCTGACCTCCTGTGGGCAGACCCCTAACGGTGGAATGAACGGGCCATATGATGAAGCTGCGGTCCTCCGAAGAGCCCACCCATGCGGCCGTGGCACCCGACGTCTCCACAGGTAACGGGCGGGGGCTCGTTTCTCTCAAGAGTGTCACTGTCCCTCTTACTGACTGTCGTCACTCAGATGGGTAGGAACTGAGCTCTGCGTTGGTGTCATATTTGCATTCCCTGATGACTAATGACATGGAGCATATTTTCACGTGTTTATTAACATTCATATGTCTTCTCTGCAGAAATGTCTGCTTACATCTTAAAGCCCAGTTTTTGAGTAGGCTGTCTTATTATTACTGAGATAAAAGTTTCTGTATATTCTGGATATGAACCCTTTATCAGATATGTGTTTTGCAAATATATTCTTTTAGTTAGCTGCTTGTCTTCTCGTTTTCTTAACGGTTCTTTTGAAGCAGAAAAAAATGTGAATTTTGATACGGTCTCATTTACCAGTTTTTTAATATTGGACTATGTTTTTGGTATCATATCTAAAAAAATCTTTGCCTGATCTAGGGTCTTAAAGATTTTTCTCATATGCTATCTACTAAATCTTTTATTGTTTTAGCTTGTACATTTAATTCCATGATCAATTTTGAGATTTTTGTGTATGGTGTGAGGTTAAAGGTACAAGTTCATCTTTTGCATGTGGACATCCAAATGTTATGTCAGCATTTGTTAAAAGGCTATTCTTTGCCCCAGTTAAATGGCTTGGCATTTTTGTTAAAAATCAATTTATCATAAATACAAGGATTTCTGAATTCTAAATTCTGGCCATTGATCTCTATGTCTTATGCCAATACCACACTGTCTTGATTATTGTAGCTTTATAGTGAATCTTGAATCGGGCAATGTGTCTTCCAGCTTTGTTCTCTGTTTTCAAAATTGTTTTGGTTACTCTGGATCTTTGAAATTCCGTTTGAATTTTAGGATCATTCTGTCATTTGTCATGTTCCTGAAAAAACAAACCCAAAAAACCTGCTAGAATTTTGATAGGGATTGCATTGATTCTATAGATTAATTCCATTAATTCCATTGTGATCAGAATTAATCCTTTAAAGTTTATTAAGGCTTGTTTTATGACCTACTAGAAAGTCTATCCTGGAGAATGTTCCATATACACCCCATTCTGTTGAGTGTTCTATAGATGTCTTCTAGGTCCAGTTTTTGACAGCACTGTTCAATTGTTTTATATCCTTGTTGACTTCTTGTCTAGTTGTTCCATCCATTAGTGACTGTTCTATCCATTACTGACAGTACGTGGTGAGGTCTCCAGATATTATTTTTTTAATTGTCTTTCAGTTTATCCCTTCAAATCTGAAAATTTTTGTTACATGTATTATGTGGTTCTGCTTTTTAGGTGCAAAAATATTTATAATTGTTATGTCTTCCTGCTCAATTTACATTTTACTCATTATAAAATGTCCGTTTGTGTCTCCAGCAACATTTTCTTTGGTCTTAAATTGATTTTGTCTAATATTAGTACAGATACTCCAAATGTCTTTTGGTCACTATTTACCTGGTATAACTTTTCCAACCTTTTACTTTCAACCTATTTGTGCCTTTAAATATAAAGTAATTGTTCTGTAGACAACATAGAGTTGGATCTTTTTTTTCAAAGACTATACTTTCAGGGATCATTTCTATAGTTTATTTGTTTGTTTGTTTTTTCCCCCAATCCGGTCTGACAACTGTCACCTTTTTATTGGAGGGTTTGGTTCATTTACATTTAATGTAATTTTATTGTAGAATTTACATTTGCCATTTTGCTGTTTGTTTTCCATGTTTTGTGGGGTTTTGTTTTTTGTTTTTGTTGTTTCTATGATCTTTCATTACCGCTTTTTTTTGTGTTAAATAGGTGATTTCTAATGTATCACTTAAATGTGTTTTTGTTTTGGTTTTACTCTGTATATTTTTAAGTCAGTTTCTTTATGGTTCCTCTAGAGATTATGATACACATCTTAACTTAAAAATTCTATTTCAGCTAATTAATATTAACTTGTTTTTAATAACATATGGAAGTTTTTCTTTACCATGGCTTCCTTCCCTACCCTTTCCTTTCTGCTGTTACTGCCACACCAATGACATCTTGATATAAACCCATCAGAACAGTTTTGTAATTTTTGTCTTATGTATTTTCTTTTAAATGAGTTAGGAGAAAAAAAGAGTTTAAAAATATGTATGCTGTCTTTATCTACATAATTACTTTTTATCAGTGCTTTTTATTTCTTTGTGTGGATCTGAGTTGCCAAGAGCCGAGAGGACTCCTTCCAATACTTCTTGTAGGTCAGGTCTGCTGGCAACAAAATTTCTGCATCTTTGCTTACCCAGCAATGGTTTTATTTCTCCTTCATTTTTAAAGCTAGTTTTGCTAGATATGGGATTCTAGATCAACAGTCTTTTTCTTTGTGGCCTCTGTGATCGCTCATGAGAAGTCAGCTGTTAATCTTATTGAGGATTCCACATAACTGATGACTTGTTTTTTTTCTTGCTGCTTTCAGGACTGCCTCTTTTTCTTTGACTTTCAACAGTATGGCTATGATGTATTTAGGTGTAAATCTCCGGATTTATTCTACTTGGAATTTGTTGATTTTTTTCGATGTATACAATGTTTTTCATCAAATTTGGGAAGATTTTAGCCATTATTTCTTCAGATATGTTTCCTACCCCTTTTTCTCTCCCCTCTCTTTCTGCATTCCCAACATACCTATGTTTGTATGTTTTATGGTATCCCACATGTTCATTTTTCTTTATTCTTTTCCCTTTCTATTCCTCAGACTGGATAATCTATAAACATTTCATCAAGTTTGTTGATTCTTTTTCTCTGCCAACTCCAATCTGCTGTTCAGCTCCTATAATGAATTCTTCATTTCAGTTACTATACTTTGCAAGGCTAGAATGTCTAGCCCTTTTAAAAACTTTTAATCTCATTATTGATATTCTCTCTTTGGTGAAACATTGCTGTCCTACTTTCCTTTAATTCTTTAAACGTACTTTCAGTTCTTTGAACTTACCTAGAGCAGCTGATTTAAAGCCATTGCTGCTAAGTCCAACATCTGAGCCCTCTCAGGGACAGTCTCTGCCTATGGGTTGTTTCTTTCCCTTCTGTAATGGGACATGTTTCCATGCTTCTCTGCCAGTTTCATAATTTTTTAGTTGAAAACTAAACATTGTAGATAATATATTGTAGCAACTTTGGAATTAGATTCCTCCCCCTGGTAGGGTTTGCTGTTATTGCTGGGTTTTTTTTCTTCCCTTGATGCTGGATATTTGATTAGTGACTTTTCTGGACTAATTCTGTGGGTGGAGGTGGGGATCCTGTGTTCTCTGCAGTGTGTGGCCACTAAGTGTTCTATTCCTCTTCTAAAAATCCTTGTTTTTATTTTTAAGTCTGTCTTCCCAAGGGTCATCCTCAGGTTAGCAAGGTTAACGGTCAATCAGTTATCAGTCAGGAGGTTTCTTTAAATGCCTTCAGTCTCCACCTTCTGTCAATGAGATCGAACTGCAGGCAATCCACAAGTCAGCCTTAGCTTCCACTCTTGCTTTTTGTACAGGTCTCAAGGCCAGCCAGAGGTGAAGGATCCAGTCCTTTCTTTTCCCAGGTCTTTCCTGAGCATGTGCGTGTCCATATGCAGTCTCCCAATCCCCAGGAACATGCTGGGGCTTTTTCAAACTCCCTGCAGGCATCGAGTGTAGCTAGTCTTCTGTTTGCCCCAGTTGAGATCACAGCCTTGGCGGCTCCCACAAGCAAGAGTCCAGCCATCTGTTGTTTTTGGTCATGGTCTGGGAAGACAACTTTTCCAGGGAGCTTCACCATCAGTCAGAATACTGTTTGCACTTTGGGGAAGGGGTTTTTAACAGAGCCCCAAAGAGGCCAGTCTCCTTCACTGTCAGTGAAGCTGCTGGATTTCCACGGCTACGCTCCAAGGAGCTGGGGGAAGGGCATGGGAGTAGCGCCCACTTAAACCACCACAGATCCTGCTCTTCTTAGCAGGGTCCGGTTTTTCTTGAATAAATGCTTTTCAGTTTGTTCTGTTTCTTTGGTGAATTTCCAGATTGTGAAATGATTGATTTGATAGTTTTCTCAGTATTTTTGTTGCTTTTTTTGGGGAGTGCTGACTCACTGAGGCCCTCCCTCCGACACTTTGGAACTCCTGCCTGTCTTCCTGTCCTTCTTGAGCTATCAAAAAGTGCCTCGGATAATGACCAGGAATTCTCTGACCAATAAGAAAATACACGACAGTCCTCTTTGGCTTGCAAGGCCAACTCACACTTGAAAGCCAGACTTTGAAGTAGGAATCTTTGTGCATCACATCTCTAGTAGAGAAAAAGTACTCAATAATAGAGCCAAACCTTGGTAGAGTAGAGAGACTGTTTAAATCAGAGCTGGCAGATCCCCGTCGTGCTCCTGGCTGGTCACTTGTTCTGTGCGATTGTGAGCAGGCCAACTAATATGTGCCTGTAAGCCCCGATTCCTCTGTCCATGGGGCTAACATTGGCAGTCCTGGCCATGGGACTGTTCTAAGGTTGAAAATGTAAATCGAGAGGATATATGTAAAAAGTCACTTTGAAAAGTACCAAAGGCCATCCCAGTCCTGTTACTGGGATTTGGGTTTTCTGTTTGTTGACAATGGTCTGTCATGCTAGATTGGGGGGGACTTTCTCAGCTCTGATGGGAAGATAATTACTACGATTCCAAGGCTCCATGTTCTTCTCTGCCTGGACTTGACAGACATCTATGAGCCAATGATTCAGTGTTCCTTAGGGATCCATATGTAAGAATACACTTTTGTATCAGGAAGATCACTTGAGAGCGTCCATGCCTAGCTGGCTCTCTGCCTGGCGCCCCAGGGGCAGGACAGCCAAGTGCCTGGCTTGAGCTACAGGGCCTGGGCTGCTCTTGCAAAACACAGTTGTCCAACAGATGTAGACAGAGCCCTCCACTGCCCTGGTCACCACTCTCCCCAAAGAGACGCCTAGCTCTGATGGTCTATCACCAACTGTGCTTTCTGAATGTGGCCATTATGCTTTTAAATGCCTTGCTTTATGGCTTCATGCTCTGGTGACACAGCACAGTGGCGTGCTACCTGCTGGCTCACAGATCTGAAGGCGTCTGTAAAGAGTGCTCATTCTCAAGTAAAAAAGCTCCACAAGCATCAGAGAAAGGAAAGGCACAGAGCCCAGGCCAGCATCGCACAACTTCCTCCGAAGTGAAGACAGAGTCATTTAAAGAACGTTTGGGAAGGTGCTCACCTCTCTGCAGAAAAACCAGCATGCCAGTCATGAAACGCTCACACATGGACACTCCAGACTACTTGGAGCTTGCCTGTGGCAAAGGACAAAAACACTGCAAGCATGCCCCACATGGCACATAGACACGGTCACATGTGGGCATCGGCTCTCGGGCCCTCTGTGTTCTTGCTGTTATGGTTTTCAAGACTAAATAGACTTAAGGGTGCTGGGTGTTCAAGCTCCATGAAAGTTTCAGGCTCCTCCTTTTGTTTTCCTCCTACGACACTACTTCTTTCTCTCCAATTAATAATAAAAGGGAAATAAGCTAATGCGTATGATGGGCAGAAGGTTAATATTAGCTAAAAGCAATATGACTGATTCCCCTCCAAGAACAAAGAAAATAATCAGGCCGTATGATTAGAAACATAGTTTAATTCAAAGCATTTCATGCTTGAAGTTAACATCCACACCAGGCAAGAATGGAGAAGAGTGCCCAGAACCTCTCAGACACTGAAGTTCCACCATCCCGTGGGAAGAAGGGCCCCTCCTCCTCCTCGCCCTGCTGCCCATCGGAAGGAACAGCAGAGACCCGACAGGTTATGGGGCCGGGTGCTGGGAGCAGCACTGGCATGTCTGCACCCTATTTATAGAGAGTCTTACTCAGCAGGCCTCTCGGAATCATTGCTGGCCTTCTCCTTCTTCCTCCACAATGGGCCAGCCCACTAAACGCCACTGTCCCAGCGTTCAGCAGCAACAGGTTTGCAGAGGGAAGCACGCGCCTCCTAAGACCGCTGACCCAGGGCTTGGTCCCTCTCTACCCCCCAGCTAACAGACACTCGTCACACCGACCAACAACCTCTGCTAGTTCCGGATCACACTAAGGTTTAGGTGGACAAAGACTGAAATATCTGAGCCAACATCTACAAATCTGTGCGCCCCCTGCGGGGCACACTGTCCCTGGAAGCTCGGTTCCATGTCTGCAGAGACTGCCGTCTCCGTGAGGTGCATACACACGGGCTGGAGAAGCCCGCGGGGCCCCTCGAGGCACCCAGTTACCTAGCAAGTGAGCGGTCAGAGGCTCTGCTCCGTGGGCAGCAGCTTCAGGCCCTTCTGCAGGGTCTCCAGAGAACACGCTCACAGAGCCTGCAGCCCACCACGCCGACAGCAGCCCGTCTCCGGGTGGTGTGTGGTGTGATTTTCATGCCTGGAGACTCCCCAGCGGACATGGAAGTGCATTAAGGACTGACCCTGATGAATTATTCGCATGGCTGAATTCATCTATCCGTCATGCAGTAGCTGCCGTCCACAATATTAACGACTCCACATGGTTGATCACCGTGATACAGACTCTTTCCATCATCATTAGGAACGGGGAAGGCCCCAGCCTTGGGCGCCAAGCCAGGTCAGTAAAACTTTCCATGAGGAAAGATTTTGTTCTCTCCCAGAGCAGCCTGGGCTCAGGGACGAGGGGGAGCAAAGCAGGGGGCTCACGGCCCGGACTCGGGCAGACACGATCCTGGCCGCCTGGTCCACCTGCTTGTTGTTTTAATGACATGGAGACTTCTGGAAACCCGAGTGCTCCTGGCGGGGGCTGAGAGGGCTGATTGTGGCGGAGGCTGCAGGGCGGTCGGGGAGACAGTGGCTAAAGCGCAGATGCACCAACGCCTGACCAGCAAGCTTGTCACTTGCAAAGCTCAAAGGAGGTGCTCCGTTCCAGCCAACAGTTACTCCGTCTGTGTGGGTCCCCCTCACATGAAGTCTGGGACCAAGCCCGTGCGATTCAGACGTGTTTAGAGTACCTTTCCAGCAAATGCCGTACATGAGACTGTGCCCCGTGACACGTAAGCAACTGCGTGCATGCACCCGTGAACCGCCCACATGTGCACGTCCGTGAATGAAAGGACGGCCTATCACCACAAGAGCCGCGCTGTCACATAGTTCGGTTCTGTACACGGGCCACTCACAGAAATTGCACCACAGGAATCACTCATGTGGAGCTTTTATGGCCTCGTTTGAAAATCTACATTTAAAATAACATGAGGCCCAAAAAACGACTCTTTTAAAAACGTACCCTTGTGGTTCTGCCACGATTGAGAAGCGTCTAAATTGAGAGTTTAAGTCTTGTAACTGTTGTTGGACCAAAGAATAAATTGTAACTGGTTTATTTATGGGCCAAATACTTTTGAAACAAAACCGGGGAATAGACACAACTGAAAAAGAGATAAATCCTAAAAAAAAGCGGGGGTTCATTTTCAGGCAAGTTGTCTTACGCTTATGTTCTTCCTTAAGAGAAAGAGAAGTCTGGAAAGTGGACCCTTCCGCGTTGGCAGGGGTCCCTCGGCAGAGCAGGCTGCATGCCAGGGGCCGCTCCCACGTGAACCAGGCTGGTCACAACCACTCACGTGCCCCAAGTGCCCTGGCTCTCTGCCACGGCAGAGAACACCCTATCCTTGCCTTTTTCATTCTGTGTTCCTGGAAAACAAAAAACCCAAATAAAACTCCCAGTGTGGAACCCCAAACTGCCACCATGACTTCTGAACAGTGGTTTGGATGGAGCCGGTGAGCAAACGCCCGACAGAAATACGTAAAAGTCATAGTGTCACTCTGGCTGTGGCTTCTGTCACACGCACGGACTCCAGAAATGCCGCTGCTTTGGAGGGCAAGGCCAGGTGGAGCGCCCCTGGGCTCCCTGCCACCTAACTGTTCACCATGGGGGCCGGCCCTCGCCGACCGGGCCCTGCGTCCCTCCCCGTGGCTGCTGGAGAGCCGTGTGTGAATCCCGAGTGCAGCCCCAGCCCCAACCCCTGGGAACCCACGGAGCCCGCATGCCTCTGGGAGAAGGCCTCACGGCCACCAGGCCGTCACAGGGCCCGAGGTCCCGCTGTCCGATTGCTGGTCTTTCCAGGAAGTGGGCCCCTGCCCCTGACCCAAAGCCGCCCCGGCCTCCTGCCTCTGCTGGTTGAGCGGCGCGCGGAAAACTTTCACGTTGAGGCCACTTCAAATCCACGGCGTCTCATTTTCTAACTTAGTTTCATGCTACCGTTTCCATTTCTGCAAATTCAGATCTGAGCCACTGACAGAAGACCCGGCCCTGTGCCACCTGCCGTCACCGTAGCCTGCTGCCGAATCCGCGACACCACCTCACACACCAGAAACGCCCCTCGGAGCAGCTCACTGACCACAGGTCAGCAGGGTGGGCGAGGAGGGTGAAAGAGGCTGAGACATCCAACAGCAGCAGGAGCTATGACTCCCCAGCAGGGGCAGTGCGCCCGCTCCAGAGAGGCTCCTGCGGGCTGAGCCGGCGGGTGGCAGGGGGCGAGGGCTCAGATACCCAACGCCGCCCCTGGCACAGGCCCTCCGCCCCGCCCCTGGTCCACTCTGGTGGAGGCGGCCCCCTCCCCCACCCAGGCGGTTTGCAGGTATTCTCCGGAAACTTCCTCTGCTCCAGAATGAGCAGAGGCTCTGACGCTGCCCTGGTTTAGCAAGTTCATTTTCAAAAACCCGGATCATGTGGACCATTAAAATGGGGGGCTGGCAAAGGATCAGATCACTGGTGCCAAGTCAAGTCTTGCAGGCTTTCCAAGAGCATCCCAAGGTAAGGCCCACACCACCCGTAACACCTGCGAATCCCTCCCATCAGCCCCGTCAAGAGGGCACCAGTTTGAACCCACCCTCCAAACTCCCTCAGAATTTGGGTGGGGAGGCTGGGAGCTCAGGGTCAGACCTTTATCCTGAACTAAACAGTCTCCCGAGAACTAACTTGGCGCAGACCACGTCTGCATCACTGCTCTCGTCAGAGGGTGCCTCCTAGGTCCCAGGGCGCCAAGGTCAGCTGATAGAGTCACCCAGCCTCTCACGAGGACATGGTGCCTTGTCTTTGTTCCCACAGCAAGAAACAGCCAGGCCCGGTCTGCGTCCTAACTGCTTGTGGACTCGGGGCTCCAGCCGCGCAGACAGATCAATGAACGTTCTGTCCGCTTTCCTGACGGTGGACAGACGCCCAGCACAGATCACACGTGTGTGTTCTGGCTGCTGGGGAGAAGGCCCAGCGCCCCCCACTTTCCGTGTGCACCTTCCAGGCACAGCCATGCAGCCTCTGGGCCTGGGGGCCGTACTGCAGGGAAGCCTGAGCCGGCAGGAGGCTGGGGGCTCCCCACTGGCTCCCCTCAGCCTCAGGAAAGGCCGCTCCCGGGGGCTGCTGGCCATCCCCACCCACACAAGCTCTGGAGAACCCACGGAGGGGACACATTATGGCCTCTTCCGTAAGGGGTCCATGGCCAGCAGCTCGAGGCTTCCGCTGAGACCCGCTGAGCAGCACTGGAATAGCATGGGTGTGTTTGTGTGCAGGACAACGTGTGCACGTTCACATAAACGCACCATCCGCTTCCTACCGAGCCTTCTCCTGTACTTGCCTTAACCACGATCTGGGTTCTGACCAAAAAATAAAAATAACAAATAACAATAAGCATCTCTCATAAATGCTCTTATGAGCTAATACTGAAAATCTTTATTCACACCTGGCCTGGGATTATGGGGCCTTCTTGGAAACAAGGGCCCATAATTCCAGCCCCAAATCGAGGCGGAGAAAACCTCTTTGCACACAGGCTCCCTGGGCCTCAGAACCTCTGCCCAGGGCTCCCAGGACCACAGGCATGGCCGGGAAGCGCCGGCGGCCCCATGGCAGCTGGTCAGCTCAGGGGGCGCTGAGGCTCGGAGCAGGAGGTGAGACACTAGTGGTCTGGAGACAAGACCATGCTCCCAGGGAGACCGAGGCGGAATGTCTGGGGGGCACGGAGAAGGGAAGAGCTGTTGGAAAGTGGGCTCACGAAGTGGGTGCAGGCGTGGGACCCTCCAGCCAGGGTGCAGCATACAGTGAACGCGGGTGTTCACCACCTCTGCAGCAGGAGCACCAGGACGGGTGTTGGCAGGAGCCCCGGAGGGAGTCTGAGCCAGGAGCCAGCGGGGAGGTGGTGGCTCCTTGCAGAGAGCAGCCCCAGAGCCCTGCTCCTCGAGCCAGCACAGGGTGCTGCACCACGAGGCTGACGGCCGCACCCCTGCAGACGAGAGTCCACGCTGCAGGGTGTGCAGCCAACGGCCCCACTGGACCGAAGGGTCTCACTTAGGTTTGCCCTCCTGACCAAATCCAGTGCCTGCACAGGGCAGCCCTGGTCCGGAGGGGCCTAGAGACTCACGGGGGCCCCGGCACCTTCTCGAGGGTGGATCCAGCAACTGTGGGCTCACCCGGGGCAGGACACCCCATCACACATGCCATGTGCGCCTCTCCCACCCTCGCAAGGCTGCCTTTTACCACAACACACTCAGGGCAGCAAGACAGACCAGAAGGCCTGCCGGGCCGGTCACCCTAGCTCACCTGAAAGCACCGCAGGCTTGGCTGGGACCAGGAGAGGAGCAGTGCACATGCTCCTCGGGCCCGCCCAGCTGCTCGTGGGGCCACCCCACAACTCCCTGGGACAAAGCTGAGCTCGCAGAGGGGCCAGGCAGGGAGCACGGCCGCCGTGGGTCTAACCTCAGGGGACGGAATCCAAAACAGAAGCTGAAGCTGCTGAGGTCAGCTGTGGACCCCGAGTGTGGTCCGGGAAGCTGCTGAGTTCTGGGGTGTCCCTGAATGCCTGTCGGGGGCGGGAAGGAACCCACAACAGGCTCCAAGGACATCTCCAGGCTCAAGGGTTGACCAACTATGGAACAAAAATATCTGAGAGCTTGCAGCCCTCAGTTAGGGACGGAGAAGCCTGGGACCGGCCCCGTTTTTACCCCCACGGACGGCAGTGTGAGAAACCCTGAGCACGGGAGCCCTTGTCCTGCCTGGGCCACTGAGCCGAGGGCGATCGCTGGCGGCCAGACACTGTGGCCGGGAAGGCTTCCGTGTCTCCTGGCCACCCTGACTCTCAGCTTGTGGGGGGAAGGGCCCGTAGGTGCCACCCCCTCTGAAACAGCCACTTCAGGAGCAAACACTCTTCCGAAAACACTCCTCCCAACACCAGGGCCCCAGGGTAGCCCGCAGAACTCAAAACAGTGGAAATGCGACATTTACGGAGACAGCTGTAGCGGGAGACATGAGCCTTCAATGCAAGGCCCTGACCCCAGAGGAGGGTGTTTCAGGGAGGCTGGGGGCCCTGTGTCCAGCACTGTCCTGGGCTCTCACCCCCATCTGAGTCCAGCAGCAAGGGAGATGAGCATCTAGCCCCGGAAAAGCTTACACCGAATACAAGGGTAGCGCCAACGACGGGGGCCCCGGCACCTGCGTACACAATCCACGCGGGGCCCATGAACGTGCAGACTTGGACTGACCATCCTGGGCAGCTCATGGGGCCTCTGGTCACAGCGCTGATCCGCGAGTAGTCAGGTGACCAACATGCGAGAGGACCGCCCACCTCTACGCAGTTCAGGTGGCACCTCATCCCAAAGGCAGGTGCAACCCTGCGGAGTCAAAGTGCCAAGAACAATGGGGTGTCATCCACTGACATTTTATGGACTCGGACGCTTACACCACGCGGCCTGCCTGCAGGTGTGTGGAGAGCACTTCCTTCCGGACCATCCTGACCGTGCATGTTCGGCTGCATTTCTGCACCGAGCACGCCCGTGCGCTCAGGGGGTGAGGTCCCACACAGTGGGGTTTAAGTCCCAGTTCGGGGCTGTCCTGTGGCTTACTCTTCCTCCCCGGGGCGCCTGACAGGGGTGTCACAGCGCTGCATGGAGGGAAATGTTAACCACCTTCAGCTAAGCCACTATTTACAAATCATTCACTCAACTGGCGAAGCTCTTACGACGCTTGGAAACAAGCAAGCCGGACCCGGAGGCACGTGCCAGGACGGCCTCCTCTAAGAGACCTTGTTGGCTTGTGTGAGGCGATGGTCCGTGCAGCTTTGGTCCCGTGGGTCTACAGCCCCAGGCTCCGCGGGACCTCCGGCTGAGGCGACGGAGCAGAGCCACACTGCCAAGGGTTGCCGGGCGCACCCCTCTGCCAGGTGGCTAATGCGCACACCCCTCGTCACACTTGCAGATACGGCGCCAGGCTGCGTGTGCACCTCAGGCCACGGGCACTTACCGTCGTCCAGATACAGCTGGTCCAGCTCCTGAGGCTCTCGCTTGACCGTTACGGGAATGGGGGCCAGACTATGATTACTGTCCTCATGCACCTCGGGCAGCAGCAGAGGCCGGGGGCCTGCGGACTCGCTCCTCGGAGCCTTCGGCAGTCGGTGCTGCTGGTGGCCCATCTCGGATGGGTGGGTGGGGCTGCAGGACTGCAAACAGGTCGGCTCTTGGGTACCGGACGGCAGTGAGGAGGAGGGGCTGTTGGGACAGACAGCTGGCTGGTGGCCCGGGGGACAGCTGCGGCTCAGCTGTGGACTCACCTGTGGTCGCAGCAGGGCAGGAGGCGGCTGCTGGGGGGGGCCAGGGTGCACGCCCACGGGTCTCGGTGTCTCCGGAACGGCGAGGAGCCCTCCGGCCGGCCGCTGAAGTCCGAGGTGACCGTGGCCCGGGCTGGCCATGCCCTTGCTGTAGGTGGCGGAAGAGAGGTCGTGGAGCTTCGGGCTGGTGCTGGGGGGCGGTGACACCATGGTGCTCCTCTGTGGACAGGGCGGGAAGCCGGCCACCAGGCAGGAGCCCGGGTCAGGCGGCATCACCAGCTGCTGGCTGTAGCACGGCTTGGGGAGAGGGCTCGGGCCCTGGCTCATTGGTCCACAGGTCAGAGCAGGCTCGTAATCATCGGTGGGCTCTGTTTTTATGGTAGGAGCTGCAAGAAGCAAAGAGGTTGAATAAACACAGGCTACAGATTGGGCGTGATGGACGGGGCGGGCTGTGGCCAGGGCACCCTTGGAAAACAAACAGCGTCCTGACTGAGTCCCCGTGTGTCTCCGCCTGGTTCTCCCACCCAATTAATAGGAGGGCGTGAGTCACCGTCTCCAGGAAGCTGCAGCTGGTTCTAATACTGAGAACACTGTTTTCCTTGGAATCCCCCCCAGCACTAATGTGCTATAAAAATCCATTTGCAAACTGCAGTAGAAGCTTTGGACCCAAGGGCCCATGGATTTGTAGGAATCAAAGCAAAAATTTTAACTTGGATGTACAATCGCGTTCCTCCTGCTACTGACACCCTATCTGATAAACGTCTGCACATTTGGGATCTCGAGCACACACCAAGATGGCACGGAGATGTCCACAAAACCCAAGAGAAACGGTACATGGCGATCACGGCGGGGGGAGCCCTGGACGTGGGGGGAAGACACGCCCACCCGGGCTCCGCGCTGTGTCTGCTCCTCACAGAGGAGCGCTTGTAACAACAGGCCGCCCCAGCCATGCAGCCCCAGGCCTCCTCCAGTCCCGCCCTCCCCAGGAAGGGGGGCTGCAAGGCAGACGGCGGTAGAGGGCCCGTCTGACCCTCCACCAGGGGCCCCACTTCGAAGGGAACGTTGGTCAGACTACCGGCGGGTGTGCTAGTGGGTTTTTGCAGGACCCTCTGTCTCCCCGGGCGTCTCCTGCCCCCGCGCATCTCGGGGCCCCGTCTGCTCGCCCGTGGACGGAAGTCTGCTCCGAGTCACTGCTCCCAGCACAAGGTGCGCCACACCAGGCACCACGCTGAAGGTCTCATGGGTAACAGCTGTCTCGAGACCTTCCCACCCTGCTGCTTCCTGTAGCGCAGACGGGTGCGTGGCAGGCTGGGGGCCTCCTACGTGGGGCCCCAGCCTTCACCTTAAGTAAAGCAAAACTTGTCTATGCCGGGACCTCTGCCGGCAGCTGTGAACAAGGACCAGGGGCGCTTCCTACACAGGAGGTCTGTGCAGAGCCAGTGTTCCCTCACGTCCAGCTCGAGGGCAGCGCCCGTGCTCCGTGACCAGCAGGCTCCTGGGTGTCTAATTCCCCTGGAATCGCCAAGTCCTAGCACCCAGCTCCTGGGGCTCTCCACAGGATCGTTCTCCTTTGCTCTGCCTTTTTGGGGGCAGGTGAGCCCCATGGGGAGCAGCAGAGCTGGTCTTCACACCAGGCACCGCGGGCGTGGGCTGGTCTGCATCTGCCGCGTGGCCCCCACAGCGCCCGCTCATTGCCAGGAGGGGCCCGTGCACCTACACCACTCTCGTGCTCCTTCGCTGGGAAAGGGGTTTCTCTCTCTTTCCCGGGACTGGGGGTCAGGGCTCTGGTTGAGGGCAAGTCCCAGCAGAGGGCTGTCCAAAGAGAAATCCCTTTGGCTGCAGAAGGGACCTAAGAAGAGCTCACTGTTCCCTGGGTGGCGTTTTATCACCATGCGTCCATCATGCATGCTCTGGGTCAGCTGACTCAGGTCTCGGGGAGGACCCGGGGCCACCGAGGACCCATCTGTGTGTCCAAAACAGCTAGTCTCACTCCTTACGGAGGCCGCAGTGACCCCAGGCCCCAGCGGAGGGCATGCACCTGGCTCGGGGCAGCAGGGCACGAGGGACTAACCGAGACTCCCAGGCTGGGCCCCACCTGGGGGGCAGTGTGTCCCTGGGCTCTGGCGTCCACGTGCAGAAACGCTGTGGCTGTGTCAGGTGGCCTCCAGAAAGCCCCCATGCCCCCAGGGACTTTCTTCCAACTTCCAATCCACCCAGCAGTGACCAACGCAGACCCTAGAGCTGCCAACAGCCCGCACATTTCTGCTGTCAAGCCCCCACCCCAGGCCGTGGCCCCCAGCTGGGCTGCCCTTCTCAGAGAGGCTCTGCCAGGTGGCACAACCTGACGCGCGCCCCGTACCCCAGGCCTCGTGCTCGTATCCACAGACAGGTGGGGCGCAGAGCTGGACCCTGGGGCCGCCAGCACTGAGGTGGGTGTCCCCATGTTGAGCTGAGCACAGAGCTGGGACCTGCTCATCTTACGTGGAGAGATGCAGCCGTGCAGCGGCCGGAGGTGATCCCCCTCCCCGGGGTGGCTGTTCCCACCTGTTTCCAGCATGTTGAAAATCCAGAAACAGCAGAGGGGATGAAGTCAGCCCGAGAGGCAGACGGGCCTTCACCTCCTGACGGGGCCCCAAGGACCCCCGGCCCCCACGGATCCCCCCATTCACGAGACGCTAGGGTGAAGTGCGGGCGAACAGAATGGTGAAGGTTAACTTCTAAATTAGTTTGGTAATTTCCAGTTTGTGATTTTAGGGATATATATACGTCTGGAAGATTAAACTGAAACCCTTCTGGGTTTCCGTCTTTGCTGCGCTGGATTTCCAGCCAGGCACGGGGGCCAACTCGTCTCTCTCGTAAGGTGTCCCCTGAGCTCTTTAAAAACTCCTACCCGTCTGCGTGCACGCACAGCCAGGAAACGCCAGCGCGGGGGATTTACCTGCCGCGTAGCGATGGCGCGCCGAGCGAGTGGCCAGAACCAGCAGTCCCAGGCGGCGGGTCAGAGGCTGCCTGCCCTCGGTGGGCAGGAGCGAACAGGTGTCGGCCCCCTCGTACGCACCCTGCGGCGTCTGTCATTTACAACGTGTTTAAAGCTGCCCAGTGGCACCAGCATGAACTGCCACATCACGGGGCTCCCTGGGACCCTTTCTGGAAAAGTCCCCACAGCACAACCTCGCAGAGCCGATGCCGTGAGGCCGGACCCCAGCCCGCCCAGCCCTCCAGGTGCCACTGAGCTGGGCCTTCTCGGAGCAGATGTCCCCACGAGGTGGGCCAGACCTCTGCCTGCAGCCCTGGGACAGGTGCCCTCGGGGAATAAACGCGGGGGCCCTTAACTGACATAGTGACCACTCTGCAGCTCGGGGGCCCCCCGGGGCGGCGGGTGGTGAGTCGCGGCGAAGACAGGCCCCGGTGACTCAGGGCCAGGTGCTGGGGTCACAGGACGAGCCAGCTGACTGCAGGCAAAGGGCAACACACACAGGAGCGCGGGGCCCGGGACACAGGCTAGCCTGGGAAACAGCGCCTGCTTCCCCCTTGGCCCCCACAGAAGCTCAAAGGCACGAACACGCGGCATCTAAATTAGATTTCTCGTGTGGACTTCAAAGAGAACGAGCAGCGTCTGTGTAAATCAGAACCAGCGAGAACATGCCTGTTTCCTATTAGCGAGGGAAGAAGGAGGCCGCGTCCTGCGCGGAGCTCGGGCGGCGCGGCGGGGCCTCGTCCACGGCCCAGAGCAGCTTCCTTCCAGACCTGGGGCTTGGTGTGACGCAATGTCTGGTTCCCTCCCGGCCGTCCACAGCGCTGGTCTGGGCGGGAGGGATGGTGACAGGAGCCCACGCCCCTGCGCCAGCCGCGAGTTTATAATCCAGATTTATTACAGCACGCAAACGTGTGAAAGATTAACGCTAATCTTGAAGGCGGCTGCCGCGTACAAAGCCTGTTCTCATGGAAAAGGTGGGGTGCCCTCCGTGTGGAGCTGGTGTTTGCCCTGAAGTGCTCATGCTTGGCACAGCGGCTGCGTTCTGCGGAGACAGCGTGTGTGGAGGAGGCCGAGGAGGTGTCCCCTCAGCTCCCAAAGTTATGTGTCCCGTCCTCGGTCAAAGGGCAGCTGACCCAGGGAGGGGCCTTGTCCCTGAGCAGGGACCCCAGGCCCCCGGAGCTGGGCCGCGTGCAGATGAAGTGGCAGCAGAAGCCTGTCCCCAAAGGATCCCCACGCCACCCACAGCCCCTGCAATGGCCGTCTGTGGGCCAGAGAGCATTCCAGAACACCCTGGCCTGGCTCATAGAAACCTCACGTCTGGCGCATGGGCTCCATCCCCCATGGCAGTGGCTTCCCGTTCCCGTGAGCAAAGCAGAGCCCCTCTTGGGAGCCCCAGCTGAGGTTGGGGGGCTCATGGCAGGGCCGGCTGCCTTTTTGAATCGCACTGACTTGGGTTCAGGGGCCTCGCAGTTCACAGATTTGGGCTGTGCGGCTGTGTCTCACACAGGTGATCAAGAAGTGTGTGCTTTGCTCTGCAGGGCTCCGGACCCAGGGTGGACACCCCACCCCACCCCATTTGCATGTCCCTTGCAACTGAGTGTGTGCAGCACCCACACCTGGCCGGGCTCAGTCTCCCCAGGACGGCCTGGCCTTTGGGTTAGCAGCTGCCTCTCACACAGGGACGCCATGCAGGTGGTGAACTGGCTATTTTCACAGGGGAGTGGGACGGAGCCAGCCAGAGGTCCCGGGCTGATGGCAACGCAGCCCCAAGCCTGTAGCGGGACCCAGGAGCAGGGCCTTGACCCCCAGGACCCCGCCTGGATGCAGACGGCTGTGGTGGCCAGGACCAGCTCCCACAGGTGGCCCAGAGCAAGGCGATGGGATCCCTGCCTGGGGGTGCTCACGCCGTCCCAAGGCCTGTGGGCTGTTACAGACGCATGTGACCCCATCCCCACGCACACAGGGGGACACCGCCCCCTCTCACACGTGTCTGTCCCTCCTGTGTCTTCCCCATGTCCTGCCCATCGTCAGACACATCCTGTCCTCCTGCTGAAGAGCCAAGTCGAGCAATTCAATTTGGACATGCTGTTTGGGCCAACCCTCCAGCTCAGCGGCGGCCCAAGGCCTGAGGTGAGTGAAGACAAACGTCCTTCCCGTTTCTAACGGAGACGTCTGGAGACTGGGCCCCATTGAGCACCAGCACCTCACTCATCCCACTGTTTTCTCCAGAAATCCACGACGGCACTCAACAAACACGGAATGCCAGACCGTTCTGTGAGGGCTGGACTTCAACATGTCTGTGATCTTGTGGCCCCAGCGCCTGACACGGAGCCCAGATCCCAATTAACACAGGAGTACGCGATTGTAAAGAATTCTCCAGTTCCAAGGCTGTGTGAGCAAAGAGCACACATCTCCATCTGTGTCTTTTCTTTCAACCATGCCGTGTCCCGCACACGCGGACGGGCCCCAGCCACAGCTGGGGATGAGACGTCTGTACCTCGGGGAGAGTCACCACTCTGTCGCCCTGAGCTTTCTGCCTGGAGGCCCGAGTCCTGCAGAGACCCACAGGACTGCAGGGCCCTGAGGCCGTGGAACCCCCATGGGCCTGTGTCCCTGGCCCCAGGACCGACTCACATCTACCCAGCAGATGGTGAGGGTTACACACGAGCAGTCCACATGCCCCCGTGTCCAAACCACTGCCTCCAGCTGGCACGGGGAGAAATGGGGGGCCAGGAGTCAGGGTCCCGCTCCTTGGTCTTGGACAAGCCAGGGACACTGCTACTGACCGAATCGTGTCCCTCAAACCCAGAGGCTGAAGACCTAACTGCACTGTGGCTTTATTTGGAGACAAGGCTTTGGGGGTAATTATAGCTAAATGAGGTCCTGGGGAGAGGGGCCCTGATCCTACAGAGATGTGGTTTTGAGAAGAGGAAGAGAGAGATCTCTGTCCACCGTGTGAGGATCGGTGGGAAGGTGGCACCACCCCCTCCCTGGAAGCCGCCCTTCCCAAATCCAAGCCACTGGCCCTGAGCTCGGGGACGTCCGGCCTCCGGATCCGAGCACGGCAGACGTCCTGACACAGACTCTTCTGCAAGAGCTCCAGGTCCGCCGATCGTAACGCATGCCGAGGTGCCCAGGATGCGGCGGGAGCTGCCCCCACCACTCCCGTCTCCCCGTACACACACACAGCCCTCCCCAGGTACTCTGCTCAGTCCTGGACAAAAGGCGTTTTGTTCTAAACCCCCGAGAACAAAGCTCAGATTGTTTTCTGTTTGTTGCATGACATTAAAGCCCCAGTTTTACCACCAATATAAACACCCACAATGATAACCTCAGGGCATGCCTTTTTAAATAACGAGAAAGGAAAAGTAGTAACTGGAACCACCCCAACTACCAGCCCCGAGGGGCGAGGCCGCATCGTCTCTCTGCATCCAGAGCCCAGAGTGAATTCCAGGGCTGGTCTGGGGCGCAGGCACCAGGAGGCAAGTGAATGCACACAGAGGGCATTTCAACTCGGGATCCTGTCTCTCTTCCTTTGGGGACCTGCTCCCTGTCTTTCCCACACAGCTTAACCAGCATCCACGCCGAACACGCCAGGTTTCCACCAAGGCCCGATCTTCTGGGGTCAGATGCCACAGGGGCGTGGCCATCCCCACTCTGTGTCCTGGCTCCACGTCCTCGAGTGACAGAGGGTTGGCAGGTGTCAGGGACAGGGTCAGCTCCCGATCTGGGCGCCAGCCCCGATCTCCTCCAGGATCCTATACGGGAGGAGCTATGACCCACGGAGGCCAACTGCAGACCACGGTCAGAATGGGCCACACGTGCCAGGAGATGCATCGAGCGTTTTCATCCAATAATCGCCAAAACTGCCTTTGAAGGGGACGAGATTCACGGTCCTGGTGTGTTGGCTCCAAGCAGCTGCTCCCATGGTGGGGATTCTGGGCAGAGCCCCGGGGACCGTGCCTCCCTGACAGCTATTGAGACCAGGCTCCCGGGGGATGGGATGCCCATCTGCATCATACAGTTGTCAAGTCTTCATCATGCACATCCCTGTGTTTGGGGGCCTGTGGCCCCCCTACCCCCTCAGCCCCATCAGGCTGCACAGATGCCCCCAGCATCCCCCCAGACAGGCTCCTGGTGGAGTGAGCCTCCCCAGCGTTTCCCCAACAGGCCGACTCCAGCTCTTTCACACAGGCTCGGACCCAGGCTCCCCGTCCCGTAGTCAACTCTGGTCTAAGTTCAAAATCCTCTCTCCGCGGTCGGGACGCCAGGGTCTGCGTGTGCTGGTGGCCAGGGTGTCGGGACTGCGGGGTGCCAGGCAGCCTGGGAGGGAAAAGCTCCTCCACGTCTCCTTCCCAGGAGCCCAGCTTCTGAGCCATGGGGGCCTCTCATCCCCGGGGCCCCCACCCTATAGTGGGGTCAGCACCATGCAGACCAGCGGTAGAAGCCTTGTCCAAAAGGTGATGCAGGAGACGGTCTGCATCCAGTGTCACAGCATCTCGCCTGCGCAGGAGGAAGCCGGCCGCCCTCCCGAGCCCGGGGATGGTTCCTGAACCCCTCACAGGCTCCTCCTGTGGCTGGTGGGGACACACAGCCCCCCTTACCTCTACATGTCAGGTTGAAGATGGGAAAGGAAAATTAAGGCACGGGTCCCCATCTTCTGGCTAAAATAGCAAGAGAGTCAGAGTCAGACTTACTAAACAAAGCGTCACGTGGGTCATGTGAGGCTCTAATGAGGAGGAACATCAGAGCATCTCACCAGACAGCGCTCACCGCCGACACACTCACTTGTGGTGCGCGCTTATCCCACAGCTGAGCTCACTTGAGAATGTCCCAGAATGTCCATGACCTCTGACCACAGCAGGCCTGCAGGCGGGCGTCCTGAGGTCACGGGAGGCCCGTGGGCAGCTTCCACGTGGGCCAGGGCCATGTTCTCCTTGCCCAGCACCCTCGCCTGCCTCCCACCGTCAAGGCTGACTCTGTTTTGCCTTTAGAAGGGAGTCCGGGGTGAGCGGAAGTCCCCAGGATGGACACCCACTGGGCCACCTGGGCCGACCCGACCCCTCCACACCCATGGTCAGAAATGTGACATAATCTGCTTTATTCGAAACCTGCAGATCTTCTGGGACAGGTAAAGCTCCAGCACCCCGCACAGGGGGCTCGGGGGCGGGTCTCAGCCTGGGGACCCCGCTGTGGACCCCATGTGGCTCCCCAGATGGCACCTCCACAGCTCCTGTCAGGCGGGGCGAGAACGCTCACAAGGCAGGGCCTTGCATCGAGGACCATGTGCTCACGTGCCTCACGGCCCTCTTCAGGAGAAATACAGGGCGCAGCATGGAACACGGTGTCCTAGAAACCATGGCCTCTGAGCTCTGCACGGGACCAAGCTTGCTTGCTCATCCACAGGAGCGGGCACCCGGTGAGGCCTGGCCCGGAGGAGCCTGTCCGAGGGCGCCCTCCCACCCAGCCCGGACAGGTGTGCCACGTGGTTTCCCGAAGCCTCTCCCGACAGCCTCACTACTCAGCATCTGTACTGATTTCGTGGAGGTCATCACTTTGGGAGGAAACTTTAATGCAAAGGTCTCGGAAAAGCAATGAGGCCTGAAGCTCAAGAGAACAGGCAGAGCTTGCTGTGAAGACGAGGCCCCTGGAACGACGGGCAGGATTCCACCGCACACCCGGCCGCCCCTCGAGAGCTGGATGCGTGCACAGAGTAGGAGGGAGGACTGGCCTGGCCGTCGGCCCGCAGGCTGCTCCGGGCTGGCTCTTCCTGCCGGCAGCCTTGGCTCTGGGGTCTGCTGCTCAGGGAACCCGGTGCTGGCAGCCAGGCCTGACACCTCGGCACTGGGGATACTCTTGTTTTTGGACTAAATGGCGCAAACAGAAAACAGACAATCTACCCGTCTTTCCACCTCTTGAGGTCTGTGTGTCTTCTGTCAGCTCCCTGTCTCACGAGGGCCACGAATGTAAGCGCACGTTTGTGCGGCGGTGAGCAGGGAAGCACGAAGCTCCACTCCTCCAGCTCGCTCACGTTGGGCCCACAGAGCCCATCCCCACCGGGTGTGGCCCCACCACGGAGCACCTTCCCTCCCTCCCGGTGGGTGGAGGTGGTTCCTTCCCACAGTCCCGAGAGGGTTTGTGAGAGGAAGTGCCCCACACTGAGGACTGTGTGTCCCGTCCACGGAGGTCGGGCAGGCCCCCAACAAAGCTGTCTCCCCAGAGCCATCCCCGCCTGATCCTGGGGACGCCCCAGGACCCTTCCCTGCTCAGCTGTCAGCAGAAAGGCCCTTCTGGGAAGCCAGGGGAGAACCGACACCAAGACGTACTCTCCAAGACTTGGTCATGTGTCATGATTTATTTTCTCATCTTGAGACAGACTTTGCAACCTAACTGTGAGGCCCTACTTGGAATATCGGGCCCCTTCCCGTCTGAGCTCCTGTCCCTGCTGCTGGTGCCAGGCACCGGGCGGCCATCGGCAATGGGAGCCCACGGAGCCACAGCTGACCGACACTCTGCCCCCTGAGCCCAGGAGCCACCGCCCACAGGTCCGGGTCTGCTCCACCCTCCCTCAAGCCGGGGAGCTGGGACGGCTGTGGACCGTTCCTGCTGTGGGCAGAGTCTGTCTCCAGGTCGGCACCCGGGCGCCCACAGCCCACGCAGCCCAGCCGGAGTCAGGACGTTCTCCTTGCAGAAGACTGCGTTCAGGCACAAACAAAAACAGTGACAGACAAGCGACAAGAAAACCCATCTGGCTCCCGGCGTGCACCTTGCAGCGTCTTCTGGAGTCACACCAAAGGTTTTCACTGCTGCCTTCAGCTGCTGCCCCGGGATGCTGGGCGGGCAGTGACTCTGTTCCACCTCTCATTCAGCCGGAAACACGTCCCCCACCAAACACTGAGCCAAGTCCTGAGAGCAGTGAGGGAGCCCAAGTGTCCTGGGCCCCCCTACGCACCAGCAGCCGAAGACGGCCAACTGGAGCCTGTGGGCCCTCCATGCTCGGCCTCATGGGCCTCGTCCAGGCCGACCGTTGACAATTACACTGAAACGGGGGGCCCCTCAGACGGCGGATGGTGTGGGCAGAGGGCAAGGTGGGCATCAGTTTGCCTGCTGTGACCAGAAGTGGGGAAGGTGACTAGAGGGTGACACAGGGGTGCCCCCCACGTGCCCCCAAACAACAAACACTCTGATCCTCTCGCTTCCAATGCCTGCACTCTCAGGGGCCACGTGCGGGCAGCGACGGCCCCACCTTTCTGTGTGAGGGTGGCCTCCTGGGGCATTGCCTCGTGGGGTCATACCTCTGAGGACCCACAGTGTGTCTCCCACCGCGAGGAGAGGTGGTCCCCACCGTCATCTGCACCCGCAGCTAATTTTGATGGAAAACCTAAAAGGGCACTTGATTTTACATATTTGTACATGAAAATGAACTTTACGGGTAGGGTTTAAGTGGATTTACTTCCAAGGCCTTGCATGTATCAACAGCACGTTTAATAACCTTGAAAAGAACCTGCTGTTGGAAAACGCAGGACAGACCCGAGCCAGACGCGAGCACACCTGTGAAGGGACCCACCACCCAGGTGAGCACAGCAGCACCTCACAAACAAGGCCTCCAAGAAGGAGTGTACCACAAACAGCTCAGAACCCGTCGGATGCTTTCTAACCAACTGTCCCTGCAAAGCTACCGTCCACACGGCACGTGTCTTTTGACTCTGAGCTGACAATCCGGTGTTCAGGTGGGAGGCTCAGCCTGGCGCAGTACCGGGGGGTACCCTCTAAGCCGAGACGCAGATGCGCAGGCGCTAAGCGCACAGGTCTCCGTACTGCTCACGCCTGGGTGGGCCTGCTGAGTGCGCGGCGAGGAGAAACACCAAACTGAAAACCAGACACACCGAGTTCTAGTTTTTTCATTCGTTCTCTTGTTTATTTTTAAAACCACATAAGGGTCGTCTTTGCGATTGAGCCGTGACGTCAGATGCCAGCCGAGGTCCCTGCTCTTGGGAGCTTACAGTCTAGTGGTGCGTGGGTGTGGTCCCAAATCCCCCCGCCCCCGGCAGGCCAGACCCAATACCAGCCACCCCAGGAAGCCAGGGCAGGGCCGGCGGCAGGGATGCCTCGGGCGCTCAGGGGTGGGAGCAAATCTCAAGAACAGAAGTGCGGATGATGCTGACACCTGATGGAGGCAGACAGACTGGCCAGTGCTCGATGGACAGACTATGTCTAGGGAGGAGCAACAGCTACAGATGGGGGATCCACATGGGGTAAGGGTTAGAGCACGGGTGTGAGGAGGACAGAAAACAGTGTGGGGACGGGGCCCCGGGGCAGACGGAGTTCGTGGGGACGGGGCCCCGGGGCAGACGGAGTTCGTGGGGACGGGGCCCCGGGGCAGACGGAGTTCGTGGGGACGGGGCCCCGGGGCAGACGGAGTTCGTGGGGACGGGGCCCCGGGGCAGACGGAGTTCGTGGGGACGGGGCCCCGGGGCAGACGGAGTTCGTGGGGACGGGGCCCCGGGGCAGACGGAGTTCGTGGGGACGGGGCCCCGGGGCAGACGGAGTTCGTGGGGACGGGGCCCCGGGGCAGACGGAGTTCGTGGGGACGGGGCCCCGGGGCAGACGGAGTTCGTGGGGACGGGGCCCCGGGGCAGACGGAGTTCGTGGGGACGGGGCCCCGGGGCAGACGGAGTTCGTGGGGACGGGGCCCCGGGGCAGACGGAGTTCGTGGGGACGGGGCCCCGGGGCAGACGGAGTTCGTGGGGACGGGGCCCCGGGGCAGACGGAGTTCGTGGGGACGGGGCCCCGGGGCAGACGGAGTTCGTGGGGACGGGGTCCCGGGGCAGAGGGCAGTCAGGTCCCTGTGGGGTGAGGCTGCAGCATGTGATTCCCACTGCAGGGCGGGGAGACAGGATGGCACATGCAGAGCCCTCAGCACCCCAGTATCTTAGTAACATGTTCTTTGGGCTGTGTCCCCTCCTGTAAGAGGTGCAGGTCACAGGCATAGGCCCTCTCCTGCTAACACGGGAGAGCGTGTTACTGCTCGGTGCTGGGACTGCAGAAAACATTAATGTGAGAGATATTTTCTAAACTGCTTTAAAAAGCAATTTTTCTTATAAAGCCTGGTTTTCTTTAAAACATTCAATTTTTGGTCAACCACGCTTGAAGTTTAATTAGGACAAAATCATTACATTTTTAAAAAATGACTAAATATTTTCTCTTGTAAGATATATTGCCCCTCATTCCAAGCGCAGATGGGATGGAGCACGTGGCAGAGCACACGCAAGCCCAGGAGGGTCACAGAGCATGAGGCGCCCAACCCGCGGGAGCCGCGCACATGCACACACTCCACACACAAGCAGTCCTATAGCTTGCGTCCCCTCTCTTGAGGTGGTGACTTTACAACAAGATCGCGTTACTCCAATCTTCAAAGGCACAGCTAACATTTGCCCAGAAAACAGTTAATTCTAGCTGACATCAGCGCAGCTCTTCTAGGCCTTCCTACGATCTAGTCTATTTTGTAAATGACACGTTATGGTTAAAGAGAACTAAACCCTCAGAGAATCTTGATTTTACCAAGAAAGCAACGTGGCTGCTTTCACAATAGTTTTTAGTGTATCACTAATTTCCCTCTTAAATTATACGAATCTCCCAAGTTTTTAGAAGAGCTACTGTACAAAACGATTATTGGCTGAGCTGAGCTGACACAAAACACAACCGAACCCAGGATGACAAGTGATCCCGTGCTCTCTGAGCGCGCACCCTGGCCCGCGAGGCAGAACGCCAGGCGATGCTCTGAGGACAAGGCAGAGCACATTTATTTTCTACTAGTTCTGGGGGTAAAAAAAAAACAAACACATGGTATTTTCTTTAAGGAAACACCTTAAGAAGCAGAAAAGGCAAACTGATTTTCCTAAGTCCTAAGCATCTATCCTCAAGGTGTAGAAACAGTCTCAGCGAGGACAGTATTTAGTTGAGTAAAAGGTGCTCGGGCCTGAAAGCCTCATGGTCACAAGGAAATGCAATTATTCATAGAAGAATGTGACGTGGGGCATTAACATGAGCACAGAAATCGTTAATGTTAGTTAATGACCACATCAAGCACTAGCCTTTAGGCTCAATAGCATAGGTTTATTTCTAAAGGCACCTGCAAAATAATTATAACTTTTTGCTTTTCCACCTTAAACATCTATAGAATTTAAACACACACCTAGACCACCTCAGCTTTTGAGCACAGAAGGGCTGTACTTTTTCTCCCCCTGGGCTGTTCTATATTTGCAAGCAGCCAGCAAAATGGTCAGTAATTACCCCAATATGCAGCCCCCACCCACAGCAGTAATAAAGGGAAATACACGGAAAGCTTCACTTCTTTTTTTAAGAATTGAAGACACGGTCTTGCTAACGGGATGATAATGCAGCTTAAACATACAAGGCAACCACACAGTTTCACGGCGACAACATCTTGGCATTCCTGTGTCTTTTAGAAAAAGTGCCCCCTTGGTTCATTTTCAGTGCTTAAGGTTAGAAAGAGAGCGTTACCGTTCGCAGGAAGGTAGGTGAAGTGCTGGTACTGACTTCTCTTTCTCTTCCCGTTGCAGACATAGAAGCTGACTTGCACAGGGCTGGTTATTCTCTGATTGCGGAAAGGCGGGATCTCAACCACCAGCGAGTTCTGGTGAGAAATGGCAGAGAGGAGGGAGACGGTGAGAGGCTCAGACACGGCGCGCCCGCGCGGCCCCTCCAGAGCTCCCCAGTGGCTGTCCCAGCTGCTGAGGAGAAGATGCCCACAAACAGCCTGCCTGTGACACAGGCGCATGTGCGTGCAGACTGAACCTGCCAGCCCCACGTGGGCAGCCTGAGCACCGGAGCTGACAGGTGGTGTGCGCTGGGGGGCAGGGGCAGCGGGCTGGCTGGGGCTTCCCCTCAGACGCCACCGACTCATCCCCGTGCGAAGCCGCTGGTGCTCATCTGAGGGCAGAATGGCCACGTGGCAGGAGAGGTCCTCGAAAGACCCCCCACGCGTCTGCCTGCCCAAACCAAAAGGGCCAGTGACCTTTGGAAACTAAAACAGTCCCTCACTGGGCTCACAGATGGCACGGTGAGCACCTGTTCAGGTAACGCGATGAAGACCCGGGGGAGGTGCTTCCTGGAGACGTGTCTCGGGGACCGGTTCTGTGACGAAGGCCCAACGCCTGCCACGGCCTCCCAGACTCCCTCAGATGGAAGGTGGGTGAGCGCAACGTGAGCAGGTTGGGAGAGGCGTGGACAGTTTGAAATCACAAACAGGGACAGAATGGCTTATGGTGGGCGCTGTTAACCTCTCACAGTCTAAAGCGCAAATTGGCAACCTTGTCACAAAGATTATGCTCCTTCGAGTACAGGTCTGAAATGAGTCAGGTGGGGC
Source organism: Eumetopias jubatus (assembly GCF_037043125.1). NCBI lineage: Eukaryota > Metazoa > Chordata > Mammalia > Carnivora > Otariidae > Eumetopias > Eumetopias jubatus. The sequence continues at coordinate 676,390 of NW_028274822.1, forward strand.
GCGCGGCATTACGGGAGACACGGGCCGGGGGCCAGGCCGCCCGGGTCCCAGCAGGGTCAGTGTGCGCACCACTCTCTGCCTGACGCCAGGGGCCAAAGTCAGGGGACAGGTCTCCACAGGTGCCCACGCTGTGCTCGACTTCACATTGCGGGACAGGTTTTCACATCCAAAATGTTTCTTCGATTTTTTTTTTGTCCAATGATTTAAGTTAGCAAGTAGAGAAAACAAGAAAAATCCATTGAATCAGGTTTTTGTCAAAGAAGCTGTAGCTTATTACCCAGTTTAATAGCAAAATGGATTGAATCATGTTAGTAATGGAATCCTAAGAATGTTAAAACAAAACTGAAGAGAACTTTAGGCCCAACCTTCTCCTTTTATAGACAAAGAAACTGAGGTTCAGAAGCCTGCTGCCGAGGGTGCGCACGGACAGCAGGGCCCCTCTGGGCTCCACCCCCTGGGGCCACGCTCACTCCAAAGCGGCTTCAGTGCTTCAATGACCATGTCCCGTCTGGAAGAGGCAACGAGCCGCATCTCCTTCCGCCTGCGCATCTCGTCCCCTTAGCAAGAAGAACCCTGCAGACGTGGAGCTAGTGGGGCAAAGCGCGGGTCCCACGGGGCGGGGGCACGCGTGGCCAGGGCCTGGCTCCGGGTCGCTCTGCGTCTCTGCCTCACCGTCGGCACGGGAGCAGGAAGGGCAGACAGACTACGTCTGAGGACTCGACGACATGGGAGAACCCTGCAGGGGATGCCGGCCCTCCCCAACAGCAAGCCCCTGTGGAGCACAGAGTGCGTGGAGTCAGACCCCACAGAAGCAGCGAAGGGAAGACACAGAGAGGAGGTCCTGCCTACACAGAGGCTCAACATAAACTGAGCCGCGAGGAGCCGTCAACATAAACTGAGCCGCGAGGAGCCGTCAACAGGAGAGTCTGCAAGAAGTGTGTATGATGCGTCACACGGGCAGAAGCAGGAGGTCCGGGTAGGACAGGGCGGCCCCCGGACCAGGTTCGACTTTGTGGTTTGGTTTCTATGAATTCCAGTGACTGGGGCCCTGTTCTGATGCGGGCCCAGGCCGATATGCTCTAGCTTTCCAAATAGGTACACTGTGCACAGCACCGTCCTCGTGGGAGCAGGGAAGGGAGATGCAGGAAAGAGTCAGGAACAGAACATCTGTCATCACAGGGAAAGCAGGGATTACAAATGGCACTCGACGCATCCACGCAACTTGCTTTAAGAAACTCCCGTCTACACTCACAACAGCACATAAGCCACGCATACAGCACAATCCTTTGTTTACAAATTGCCTGGGACATAATGAGTGCATGTGTGTGCGTGTGAATGTGTGCACACACACGCACACACCCAGACCCAGACCCACACAGACATGCACACGCATGCACACACCCAGACCCAGGCCCACACACACACACGCACACAGACACGCACACGCACGCACGCACACAGACATGCACACGCACGCACACACCCAGACCCAGGCCCACACGCAGACATGCACACGCACGCACACACCCAGACCCAGACCCGCACGCACAGACATGCACACGCACTCACACACCCAGATCCAGACCACACGCACACACGCACACAGACATGCACACGCACGCACACACCCAGACCCAGATGTACACAGACATGCACAGGAACTCACACACCCAGACCCAGACCCACACGCACACAGACATGCACACGCACGCACACACCCAGACCCAGGCCCACACACAGCCATGCACACGCACACCCAGACCCAGACCCGCACGCACAGACATGCACACGCACTCACACACCCAGATCCAGACCACACGCACACACGCACACAGACATGCACACGCACGCACACACCCAGACCCAGATGCACACAGACATGCACAGGCACTCACACACCCAGACCCAGACCCACATGCACACACGCCCACAGACATGCACACGCACGCACACACCAAGGAAAGCCTGGCAGGACCAAACGTTAGCAGGGATAAAATTACACAAGGTGCCTGCTTTCTTTTTTATACTTTGTTATATTTTCAAAATTTCCACAATGAACACCATACTCCTTTATGATTAGAAATAATACTTAAAAGTAAACCTCAATTAAGAGATAAGAAGAACGGCTAGTAAATCTAAAGTACATCCTCATTCACACATACTATTATGTTTCTTTTAAAACCCCCAATCGTTAACTGTTAAGCTTCCATTAAACTACACAACTATTCAAAATAAGTAGAAAAGTCAATGACACTCAAGCTGAGCCTGCAAACTGGGCAGGAATTGTCTCAATATGGAAAGCCACCAGATTTCTGCAGCTTCTTCCCTGCTCCGGGGAGACGGGTGGGCCCCCTCGCGGGCTGGGGCGCATGCAGGAGGCTGCTGGAGGCGGCCTGCAGCTGTCTGTCCTACTGCCAGGTGTCTGTTTACGACAAACCCGTGAGCTGGCTGCACCTGGTGGGCCTGCTGAGCCAGGGGCTTCTCAGGCAGGCGGGAAACGGGACAGAACCCGAAGAAGCTCGTGTGTGCGCGTGTGAGGTCCCGAGTGCAGGAGGAGGCCTGGACATCACGGGAAGGGAGCGAGCTCCAGAGCACAGGCTTCCCCCTGGGGCCAGGGAGGGATCTTTTCCATCTGACACCCGTTGGATTAGAGCTTTGGAAAAGGAAGCTGAAGTCCCAAGTAGAGATGCTTCATCCTGATAGAGCCACCTGTGAGGACCCGGGCGGTCCCGGGCCTGCCGTGAGTGAGCAGCCGTCAGACAGCTACCTCCATGGTGGCTGGGGGTCCCCCTCGTGACTCAGAGTCCCACCAGCCGCAGGGCAGAGATACCTACCTAATGGCGTCAGAAATCCCACCACCCAAAGGCTCCCTGTGCACCCTGCTACAACACCCCAAGGCCCCCGGGAGCCCTGAGAAAACAGTATGTTCCTGCCCTGAGCACTATCTCTGAGTAAGCCAACTTCCCATTTCCCTGCACTGTGAGAATGGCCACACACACCTGTCCACGGTGAGTGGGCTGAGCTAGGGGCCACACACACCTGTCCATGGTCAGCAGGGTTAGCTAGGGGCCACACACGCCCGTCCACCATGGTCAGTGGGCTGAGCTACAGAGCTTGGGAGGACTTTGAACCTCTTCAGTCACCTGCTGGCCACAGTCTTAGGTCAGCCTGAAGTCCCCTGCTGCTTTTCTGGGACCAAGCAAAACACACTCACATGCGATAGGAGAGGTTAATCCCACTCTGTCAATAATCACTTTGAACACCAATGTTCTAAATACACCACTGAACAGACGGACCGTCAGACCCAGCTATTTGCTGTCTATGGGAAATCCACTTTAAACATAAGGCTCCAGTGAAAGGTCCGGGGATGAGGAACGGTGTGCCGGCTAGCATGAACTGCAGACCTGTAGACGACCATCCTCCCTCCTCCATCAACAACCACGGGGGCAGGGAAGACCTTGCAGGTACCCACATGCGCAAGCAGTACCAAGGAGCTGTGAGAGGCTGGGTGTCCGCGTGGGTGCATGCACGCCGGGTGTCTGTGGGCCTGAGAGCCGCGCGGCGGCCTCCACGAGGCCAGGCCCCTGCTCCGCGGCCTGCCGGCACCTACGAGCACACCAGCTAACTGGCAGAGGGAATGAGCACACATCTGAGTGGCACCATGAAACCTGACTTCACATTTAGTTCATATTCAAAACAAGAGTCTACTTCGTGATGGGTGCCAAGGACGCCGGTGGAACCTCACGCAGCCTGGCATGCTGCGGCAGGTGAGGTGCCCACTCATACTCAGAACAGCGGCTTCCGCGGGACCCCTGGTGACAACGATCACCGGGGGGGGCTCAGGTGTGAGCCCACGGTCCCCACAGGGGACGGAGCACCTCCTGGGGGCAGGGGTCCTGCCCTCCAGCAGGCTGTGTCCTGAGAACACTTGTTTCAGGAAGCGCTTTACCACAGTGTCCGCTTTGTGCTCTGTTATTCCATCTGGTATGTCTCGTCGCTCCCGCAAGCAGGAAACCCCCAGCCTCCAGAGCCAGCCGGTGCCACCACGGGCTGTATGTCTGGCCGTACTTACCGGCTTGCACAGGTCTCTGTCCATCTTCGCCTCCATCTCCCAGATGTGGTGACCGTCTAGAAGAAAGGGGTAGAGGGAAGCTGGTCACTCTGGATGCCTGGTCAAGCCCACCGCACAAGACCGTGTGCCTTCACCAGGCACAGGGGACCCCACAGACCACCGCCCTCTGACTAGCTCAGGCCATCCTGGCTGTTAACTCGTAAGAGCAAACAGTGGTGTGTGGGTCACCGGCGGAGAGGACGTGCCAGGCCCAGACGTGGGGGCAGGGAGCCTGGCGGAGCCTGAAGGCCCCTAGCTCTGCGAGAGGGAGCCACATGCAGCGAGTGCCCCAGAAATCTGCCCCCTTGCCTACGTCCACAGGCACGCCGCCCCAGCCTCACACCAGATGTGGGAGGGTTTCTACATGCCAAGCTTTGTCAAGGGAGTGCGAGCCCAGCAGAAATGCCAGGACCTGGAAAAAAGTGCATGGTCCTCAGACCTGGACCCAGGTGTGTGTCCTGGCTCTTGTCAGTGACTCCAGCCTCGAGGTGCAAACACTGGGAGCAGGGGCCGAATGAGGGTGCCTGCAAAGCCTGTATGTTTTGGGAGCAGAGTTATTCTAACGAGTGAGAGCCCAGGAGCCACGGTCCTGCCTCTGCCCACAGGAACTGCCAGCTAAACGATAAAATCCTTTCTGTGACGACTTCTTGCCACATCAGGATACAGAAATGCAAAACATGGTATTTTTAACCTTACCCCAGTGGCCGTTTGCATGTTTAAAAAAAAGTAAAAAGGCTCCCAATAGGCCTTGAAAGGGCTCAGTGTTCTGCAGGCCCAGGCCTGCGAGGGAGGGAGCCTCGAGAAGTACACTGGCAGGAACGTCTGCAAACCGAGTACTTGGCCTTTGGAAGCCCCTCTATGGCCGGCCAACTGTGTGGGGACCGGCTGGGTAGTTACTTTGAATTAACTGAGGTCAGTCTCTTGCCAAGGTCTCCCCCTTCCCCATCTTCTATGAAGTCTGTCCCCAAACGAACAATTACAGCGAGACATACTTAGTTTTTGCTCCTGCTCTGTTTCCAAAGAAGAGATGTATGTGTCTTACAGATCCTAAATTATAAATAAATTAGACAAAATCTCCTCTTTCTGCCTGACAGTGCGGGCGGGCAGGGGAGGAGGGTGGAGACAGAGGGAGGAAATGTGAGTCACACAGAGCCCAGAGCAGCGTCGGCTTGCCAGGACCACACCAGCCTCTCGGGACACCCAAGGTCCCGGAGCAAATTACCCACCAGATGAACCCACTCGGTGATAAAATGCAGACCAGTGGCCCAATGGATCAGTGTCCGTGTCTCCTCCAGGAAAACATAATTGGAAACTAAAAATACACCGTCCCGTTCTCAAAGGCACCAACCAAGACTTCCACAAAGCCGCTCACTTTCCAGAGCGCAGAAGCATCCTTAACCCCCCCAGCCCCCCAAGCTGACGGATGATTGTGAGCTGGGGATGGGGGTCCAGGTGCCCCACGTGGGGACAGGGCAGGCTTGTCTAGGCCGCGTAGGCCAGACCTGCCTTGGGCTCGCGGGCTGCGGCCCCACCCACCCCTCGCTTAAGGAAATCGAAATTATTCTTCCTGTAAGTAAGTCTCTCATGTTCTCGGTGCCTCTTAAAACAGCTTCAGAGAAACGCAGCTTTAGGTCTCAAACCTGGACGGCTGGGGGCAGCTCTGGCTGCTGCCCGGTCTCCGTCTGTTGGTGGAAAGCACAGCTCAGGCTTTCCTGAGGAATTCTCGAGTGTCTGGGCCTCCCGTCGGGGTCGGGGCAGGAGGGAAGCCAAGGCCCAGGGAGGGCCAGGGCCAGGGCGCTCAGCAACAAAGGGACCCGGCGCCCACCATCTTCCCTCTGAGAGGCGGGTGAGAGCAGACCCGGCCTCGCTGTGAACACACCTTGTGGGCTCATCTGCGTCACGAAGCTGACGGGGTGCTTTGTGGGGCCCGTGGGCCAAATGTGACAGCAGAGCCCCCTCCTACTCCAGCCCCTCCTGGGCGGGTGGGTCCCAGTCCTTGTCAGAGCGTCGGCTCAGGGCCGGCCAGCCACACAGGCCCACGGTGCACGCTACGTTCAGCTCCCCCACACGCCAGCCCTGCTAGGTGCAGGTCAACGGAGCACAAACAGACGCACCCAGATGCTCCCGTTAAATGCCGGCTTCTGGAAGGCCCGCGGCGCAGGAGCTCGCTGCCTGCACTCTCCTGCCCACCTGAGAACGGTCCTGGGCTCTGGCCCTGTTTTCCCTGAGTCTTTGTATCTGTGGTTGAGTCACAGCCCACGGGGGCAGGCGTGTGGCCTGTTTCTATTGAGGGTCCTAAATGAGCTGCTTCCACTTGTGTAGACACAGAAGTGTACACAGACGGACTGTCCGAAGACGGAAGCACTGAGGCCATTCAACGTGGCTCACCATCGTGGACGCTAGGAAATTACAAAATTGCTTCCCACGTGTACCAGCGCCAGAGGGAAGGGTCGCTGGTCTCCAGCAGGAGCTGGTGGTGCGGGCCCTGCTGTCCGGCCTCTGGGCATCCGGCCTCTGGGCGTCGGCTTCTGTGGAGCTCCAGCCAGAGGCAGGCCTGGCCTGGGTGCCAAGCAAAGGCCCAGACTCTATGGGGACGGGAAAGGCCAGCCCCAAACGAGCCTGGGAGCCCCAGCCTTATCAAGAGCTCCCTGGGTCCTCGGTAGGAAACTGTGCACAAGCCCAGAAGTAAAAATATTCCGAATCATTAGGGAATTCCCTGCAGTGTGAGTCATCGGAAAGGCTTCCCCACCACACCCGCCCGCCCGGAGGCTTCCACGGCTGGCTTGTGGCTGGCGCAGCCTCTGAGCCCAGCTCTTAGTCACACAGCTCCCGGGGCGGCTTGGGGCCGGACGGGGCCACACGTGGGGCCCCCAGCCTCCACGGGAGCATCAGAGCTTCCTGAGACACAGCCACTCGAGCCCCCTGGCAAGCAGGGGCGCAGACGCCAAGTGACCAGCCTTCCTCCCAAGTCACAGCATCAGCTGAAGCGGTTTGCTGGTCACGCAGCCAACGGGCAGGATGGAAACAGCAGAGGCCCGATCAGACCGAATCACACATCTGCGTGGTGGAACACACGTTCCCGGGGCCCACGGCTACGTGCACATGGTCTCCTCCCCACCTGTCTGCCGGCCGTGAGGGCAGGCTGCACACCGAACGCCATCACGGGGCGGCTGTCAAGGAAAGCAGTGGGGGGGGTGTACACAGGGGGCCCCTCCACACTCCTGTGGGGGCCACGGAAGAGACAGGGTGCCGACTCTCGAGCATGCGGGGTCGGCGGCACTGGGGGGTGCTACCCAGGAGGAGCGCCTCCACGCAGCCGGTCTTCACTTCCTTCAATCCCCGAAACTCCCCAAGCCTCACACTCAGGGGCCCCCCCAACACCGCTCAAAGCAGCCTGTTTCCTACAGAAGAGATTCCAGAGGAGAAAGAAATCAGCCTTCTGCCATGGGGCTCAGCCTGGCTGGTCCCCACACGGCTGAACGTGGCATTCCAACGACCAGGACTCCACACCCGGGCAACGCCCAGGGAAGGGCACACACGTCCACAGAGAAACCTGTGTTTGAGAGAGCACCAGACCCAAAAGGTGGGCACAAGCCCCATGTCCACACTGCAAGTGGGTTAGCACAACGTGGTCCATCCACATGATGGAATGCAATAGCAGTCTCGAGAGGGACGAAGTTCAACACACATCCTGTGTGGACACAGCTGAAGACATGCGCTCAGCGCAGAAGCCAGACACAGCGGGGACCAATACCGCCGCTCCGGGCAGGGCAGCGTCCAGAACCAGCGGGTCCACATGGACAGGAAGTGGCTTCGAAGCTGCCAGGCTGGGAGAATGGGGTGGATGGTGTTTGGGAATGTCTGAATTAGTGAGATGGCTGCCTAGCCGAGTAGACCAAAGACCCCTGAACTTGAAATGGATGACCTGAGTGGTTGGTGAGTTCCATCTCAACAAAGCAGGCGTAAAACGTACATTCTCCAAAGCGTGTGTGGCGTGCGTGTAGGCGGCCTTGCGACAGGAGGAGGAAGAGGGAGCCTGTGTGACCTCGTCCAGCAGCATCCTCTGCACACCCACCCACTCCTGCGCCCCTTCCCATCAAGACCCATGGGTGCCAGAGGGCGGGATCTGGAACAGAATACCCTCCCTGCTGGGGAGGGACCTGGGCCCACTTTCTGGATGTCACTTCAGTGCTGAGCTGGGAGAACCCAGGCATGGTTTGGGGCAAAGCACAAGAAAAGACTGGCCACCAACCTGGAGAAAGGAAATTTCAGTGACAACCCTCTCCCGGCAAGGGCACAAGGCCTCTGGTCTGACTCGGGAAGCCCAGTGGGGGCCTGCGGAGAGGCTCTCCTGCCCATGCTGGGTCCTCTGCACACTGTCCAGCGCAGGTCACCACGCCCCAGGAAGGGCATGCTGAGCCCCCACTGGCCGCCCCGTCTCTCGAATGCCGGGCCTGGAGAGCATGTTGGGTCCCCACAGGAGAGCCCAGTGAGGGAGGGGAATCCCCACTGGCTGGGCTGAAGCCTCATCTCCCCAGTGGGCACCAGGGCGCATGCTGGGACATCAGTAAAGGGAAGCTCTTGAGCTGGGGAGGAGAAGGGGGTTCTGGGACACGGGCAGACCCCAAGACCACTCGAAATGTCCCGTAGTTTACAACTGGGGGGCGAGTGTTCGATCTGAGACCACAGCGTAAGAAAAAGCCTTCTCGAGGCTGCATGCTGGCTCACTGGAAATGAGCGTGGCTTCAGAGTCGTCAGTCTCACGTAGGGTCACAGGTGACGTTGTCCTAGGGGCACCAGCTATTTCCCCCACCCGCGCAGCCACAGGCCCTGCGGAGCGCTCACCAGAGCGGGCTGCCTGAGAACAATGTCCGTGGAGGTCAGGCCTCGGCACGCTGACGTGGGCGAGCAAGGGGCAGCGGCTGTCTCAGTGGACAGATGTGCGCTCCCACCGCCTCCCACAAACACCCCGGGAAACTCCGACGGAGACATCTTTCCTCCACGCCGCATCACGACCTGCACGTGTGTGAGCCACACCACCAGCTGGCGGTGTCTGTGTCTGCACAATTTCCAGAAACCTTTCAGAACCAGCACGCCAAGGAAGTAGAAACCATAGCCCCGTGGCCACGGCCCTGGACCAGGGCGCGAGAGGAGGTGCGGGTGCCGGCCAGGCTGCCGCTGCACCCTGGATGACGAGAGCCCTCAGAACGCAGCCCCGCCGGCTCTGCCCGGCTGTGGTCAGACTCGGACAGAAAGATCACAGGGCACCTGGGGCTCCCGCACACACTGTCCCTGCCACACGATGTGGCCAGGAGCGCGGGTGGCTGCACCCCCACAACAACAGAGGGGATCCTCACACACACAGCCCCCACTCACGCTCATTACAGACCATACACACCTGCTCTCACACACCTGCTCTCATGCCCTGACATACACCTGCTCACACACCTGCTCACACACCTGCTCTCACACACCTGCTCTCACACACCTCACATCTTGTGAGGTCCCCCCAGCCCCTCCTCCTGCCTGGGCTGGCTCCCGGGGACCCACCAACACCCACCAGCGGGGCTGGCACCACCGCCTACGAAGACGCCGAATGCTGCTCTCAGCACAGGCGCCAGATGCCCCTCCTTCTCCTGGGAGATACAGCAGGCGTGGCCAGCCCCCAGGCAGAAAGAACCACTCCTTGAAACCCTCACAAAGCTCTGGGTCACTAGTGCGTAAGCCCAGTGCGACTGCAGGGAGGCCTAGACACAGGGCGGTAGGCACCCCCGAGACACCCAGAGCAGCCGGAAGAACGGGGACCACACGGGCCTTCCTGGCGGGCTCACGCTCGGGACTCCCATGACGAGGGTTTCCCTGATCACATTCCGGCCTTAGCGCCAAACAGCCCTTTAAAGACTGAACTTTGCCACAGACCAAAGACCTCATCAAAAACCTCTGGGACAACTGTAACCTAATTTGCCTTTAACGGTTTCTACAAAAAGTCAACTAGGAAAAGCCTAGTTAGTTATGGAGTGCATCGGGATGCGTTAGGAGAAGCACGAGTGCCCCCTCTGCCCGGAGTTAAAACTCGTGTGCACACGTGTGAACAAGCAAACCACCTTAAATACACACTCGAACTAGCGACAGCATCCAGACGTGTAACTACGGCATTTATACCCACTTGGGTCGGGCACAACCTGCGACCACATTGCCCTCCACACCCGCGTCTCGCCGGCCGTGCTGGGGGCACCAGGCCACTTCAGGAGTGGTGGCTGGAGGGTCCCCAGGGGAGGATGGTGCCAGCTATGCATCCATGGACTAAGGTCCCCACACTGTGGGCTCGTGGCCAACCTCCACGTGGCACCACCAGGCCACGGAGCAGAGATCTAGGACTGAGCAGGACAGCCAGGCCGGGAGAGCCTGCCCTGCAGAAGGAGCCCCATGGCGCCCACAGAGCAGGGAGCATCCAGGAGACCCCCATGGTCTCATCCCAGCACCACAATAAGGACTGGTCAGGAAGGCAGGGAAGGAAGCCACGTGGACTTCTCCTTCGTGCAACCAGAAAAGTGGCAACTTGGGCCACGTCCCAGCATGTCGCCTTGCTGTGCAGTGAGCAGAGCACCATGTATGGTGACCCTCCCCCCACACATTTATTTACACATTTAAAGCTCAAAAAGTTAAATCATTTCAAAATTAGCCTCCTCTAAAGAAGAATGTTCCAGTAACGCAAATTCTCCTGATCATTATGCTTAGTCGGTTTTCTCCATAATTCACAACATGTTTCCCAATTATGTGCATGATTACACAGGCAGACCACGCAGAACACGGAGGACTTTCAAGCCCATTTTGATGGAGGCACTTAAGCTTCCTGCTCTTGGCACAAAACCAGGACCCCGTCGTGGAGGCTGAACCCCACCGTGGTTTCCAGTGGTCAGCGTGGGTCCTGCATCGGTCCCCTTGGAAACGGGGAGGAGCCACCCCGTCGGGGGCAGGGCCTCATGCCCACGGGGCACGCTCGGCAGGGACCTGGCTCCTGAATCAAAGCTGCAGAGAGAGGCGAGCCCTGCACACGCTCTCGCCCGCCCTTGTGTGTTATTTGTGCGAGTGCCCAGTGGCCTCTCCCCAGGTGGGTCGGGCGTCCCGGGGCAGAAGCACACCCAGGGGCTTATCACCAAACGTCAGAAAGAAGAGACTGTTCACCTTGCACGTGTAGCTCCACCACTGCACACACACACAGACACACACACACACACACACACACACACACAGGTCTACACCTGCCAACGCATCTATACAGGCAGAGTAGTTGACACACACACACAATGCTGGGAGGCACCGGTCACACGGAGAAGAGCAGCACCCGCCTCTGCATCCCGGGGCGGCACCCAGAACAGGGGCCAGAAGGATGCCAAGGGGTGTGGAGGGGCCTCCGGTCCAAATGCAGGTCCCACCGTCTACTACGGCTGCTCTGCGTCCACATGCCCGCTGCCAAGAGGCCGTGGCTCGGAGCGGCGAGAAGCCCTCCTACACAGAGCAGAACAGTGCTTCCCGAGACGGCCCCGCGGTGCCCAGGAGCAGGGGCTGCTCAGAGCCAAGCAGCAGACGTCCATCCAGTCCGGGCAAGGGGCCACGGGCAGCGAGCGGAGGCAGGCCTCCGACAGGCCAGAGCTACGTGAGCTGCTCCCGCTCTCCAGCACGCAGAGCCCCACCGAGCGGCCTCACTCCGCCTCCAGGAACCAATCCCCACCAGCGCCCAAAGCGGGACACGCTCCACGGTCTGTTTGCAAGGAAAGTACCTGGTGCTTTCTCCACGAAAATGACCTTGGAGTCTTGCAGAAAGTTGTGGCCAGACAGGACCATCTTCTTCCCACCGAGGACAGGGCAGCTGGCTGCGCTCTGCTTCTCCACGAGGGGCAGCTCCTGGGCCGACCGCTGGGCTGCATGGGGTCAGAACAGGAGAGTGAGCATGTGCCCCGGCCCCACCTCACGCCACCATCCTGAGGGGGGGCCCGGGGTCGGCCAGTCTGTCAGGAACGGGCACTTCCCGGTGCCGCCTCGGGGTCTGGTGGGGGGGCATGGCGCCTACACGGACAGCCTCCAGCATGAGATGCACCAGCTGCATGGCAGGTTCGCGTCATCACGCAAAGACGACCAGGGCAGGCGCACATCTGACTTGTGCCCACGGGAAAATCAAGACGCGGGGATGTGTGCACGTGTGGGTCTGTGCGTGGGCCTCCGTGGAGTGAATATGCCGCCCCAGGGGGACCCTCGGCCTCTGCGCAGACCAGACACACTGACGCACCGCTCTAGGAGAGGAGCACCCGTGTGGACGGTGAAGGGAGCACGGGCTCGAAACTGGGAGCCACAGCGAGACCTCGGCCCAGGCGCTGCAGGGGCGCGGGCCCCATGTAAACCGGGGGTGGGGTCTCGGGGCTCTCGGTCCTGTCAGAGCCAGGAGCCGCAGGACCCGAGGGGCTGGGACAAGGCACGGAGTGCAGGGAGGTCAGGTCATCTGGGGAGGACAGGGTGCGGTGAGGCCACCAACGTTCACGGGCAGGAGCTTCTGCGGCCAGGTGCGCACCCGCGGCTCTCAGCCAGCCAGCGGGTCTGCAGGGAGGAGGCCACGCTTCAGACACGTGCAGTGGCCTGTGGCGGGTCCCCTGGGCTGTGCTGAGGTGTGGGGACAGGTGCCTGTGGGGCTCCACGTGGGGGGCCACAGGACACACTGCAGGGAAGGAATCTGGGTACTGAGGTGGGTCAGTCAGGTCAGAGATGAGGGAACCAAACCCAGACCCTCCCACCGAGACAGGTGGGCAGGTGAGCTGCGGGGGCAGGTTGAGTGTCCTGTGGCAGCCACACCCCGAGAGGGAAGGAAGAGGGGCCCCCAAAGGAGCAGGGTGCTCCGGCCCAAGGCTGGACGCACCTGAATCATGCCTGCCGCAAGGGAAGTGAAAACCAGGGGCTGGCAGGGAAGGCGAGAGGCCGACGCGGGCCGACAAACTTAGATTCGCTGGACCCCACGGACCAGACGCCAAAATCCCGCTGCTCGGGTTTCTGATACGCAGGGGATTAGCTCACACGTGGCGAGTGCAAGCAGCTCGGGTTTCGGACAAACTGCCCTCTTTTCCCCGCGGGTGCCGGGAGCGGGTGGGCCCGCCGCATGCACAACCTGCGAACCCGAACCCAGCACAGTGGGCCCCTCAGGAGTCGTCGCGACAGGCAAGGGATGCGAGAGTGATGCCCACGTGAGTCCAGTCCACGAGTCTCCATGAACAATAAAGACAGGAAAGGGGCCACAAAACAGAGCATGGGACGCGGCAGCAGCTCCGATACTCACAGCACTCGATGGGGTTGGAGGCCACTTGCAGGGACAACGTCCGGCCGTTGGGCTGTGGGACGTGGACCCGGAAGACAAGCCTCACCCTGGTGTTCTTCCTCCCGATGTCCGTCTCCCCTTTCCGCAGCTCGATGTCCGAGTTTCGAAGCTTCAGAATCCCAGCACAGTCCACACTACCCGGAACAAGGAACAAGAGTCCACACCTGTCTTTCAGTCCCTGACGCACGACACAGGGTGCCCCGCTCCGGCCACGGGCCCCCGCTCTTCACACCCTGGGACTGGAGTGTGGGGCGCCCAACAGTGGGAGGGAGCAGGGGAGGAGGCAGCGGGGAGGCTGTGAACATGGGCCCCTTTGCACACGAGGAGGTCCAGCATCAGCTTAGAGACAGCTTCCACGGAGCCACGAGGGCAGTCCAGACGCACGTCAGAGCCACTCGCGTCAGGGACGACAGAACAACCCAGGGAGAACTGGGTCCACGCAGACTGTGCTCCTTCCGTTTCCAGTTTTTGCATCTGGTCACCACCGAACTCAGAAATAAACGGGTGTCGTGTTCAGGAGGTGAATGCAAGCATGAGCGGGGACTGGCCATGGGGACCGAACTATTCAAGTACCACGTGCACAGCGGCAGAAGCCCTACAAAAACCCATCAGCCTCCGGATCTATGGTTTACGTGGGTGCTGAGCCCAGGGCAGAGATATGGGCATGCAGGCCACACCGCCCAGCACCTGCCCCAACTGCCCCAGCCACGCACCCCCCAGCACCCCAGCCACGCACGCGCAGCCCCACGGCCCGGCACCCACCCCCCGACCGCCCCAGGCGGGTGCACAGCTTACATGGCTCGCATGTTGTTCTCTGGCAGCAGTGGGATTTCCAACACTTTGGTGTTGGAGAGGATGGCTTCGTGACTGGTGGTGGAGACGGTCTTGCCTGTGATCCGGTGGACCTGGTAGAAGGCGTGGGGTCTCAGCAGGCGGTCGTCGGCCGTCCCGATGAACAGCTGTAGTGTGAGTGGCTCATTCTCCAAGTAGCCGTGTAGCTGGCAAGAGAACAAGAATACCCCACTAAGCACCCTACATGCCCACGGCTCAGAAATATTTATAAGCAGAGACTAATTCACAAGGACATCGCGCAAGTGCTAGGTGCTAAGTAACCCCCATAGCCCAGCCCCCGGCTGCGTCTCTATGATCTACTCATGGTCACGTGTCAGCTGTGAGCACTCCTGTCACCTCCGTTCAAACACACGCACCGTGTACCCCCACACCGTGTGCTGCATGCACGCATCTCGCACACGTGCTGCAGCACCACTATGAGCAGCACCCGGGACGTGGATGTGGCCACATGTGGCTGTCCTCAACTCCTCCTGCAGCAGCAGCAGCTGGGAGGGCCCTGCCTCCCCACCAAGCCTCTCCTCCAGCCCACCTCCTCCCTCTGCCAGCAGCTTGTGATGGCGCGGTCTGCTCTCCGCCTGGCAAGTGTCTGCTGTAAGGACCGTGTGTGGCTCGCACCCCCAGGAACCTAGGGCAGCGCCAAGCCATTTGCAGAAACTCTTGCCCTAATAAATTCAGATGTGCACCGGGCAGGGCAGGGTCCCCTTTCTCACTCACAACCGTCCTATCAGCAAAGAGGACAGTTGCAGACAAACAGCCATAAACACGGTGGGCCCCTTTCTCCTGGCTCAGGGCCTGTCCCCTCCAGGGGCAGGTGACGGCTAAACGCGGCCCCGTGCCTGGCAGCTTGCGCCCCCAGAGCGGAGCCTGGAGCCTAGAAAGGGCCTGGCACCCCCAAGCTGTTCCACGTCTCCTGCTTTTCATTTTCGTGCTTTTGCTTCCCTTGACAACAGGTAATCGCTCTAACGCCACAGTCCAACGCCGTGGTGACAGGCGTATGGGAACACTACCAGTGCTGGGAATAAGCACAGAGGCCAGGGTCGTCCGCCCATGTTTGTGCGGCCGGCCGGCAGCTGGGGCTCTCCGAGAACCTATGGAAGGGCGGCCTGCAGTGTGGACACACACCCTCACCATCCCACCCACAGGGCCGTCGTGAGAGCCGGACGCCCGGTGAACACCCAGCACCCTGCTGCGGTGCCGGCAGGCGAGGCGCACGCAGGGGGGCCGGAGGCGTGAGGGCGCCCACGCAGACACCCAGGCTCTGCCTCCATGCCGGCCGTGAGGAGGACACCCTGAGGTCGCCTCACCCACCCCGAGGAGGCAGGTGCAGGCTCACAAGGTCCTGCCTGGTGGCGCTGGCCTGGGCAACGGGGACAGGTGGCCACCGTGCCCTCAGGGGGCCAAGCATGGAGGCAAACACCAGCGGGAACGACAGAGGGCGTCCCTGGGAGCGGGGCAGCCGGGAGGGGACTTGAGGCGAAGACCGCCAACGGGGTGTCACAGGGAGAGACAGACTCCGGCGTGAACGCAGACGGGGATTTCTCCACAGGCAGGAGGACCGTGGAGGGGGCGTTCAGCACCAATCCTCACGCTCTGTACCACGTTCCTCAGCCTCGCAGCAATTCCAGCGAGGTTTGTAAACGCGTGTCAATGTCCCGATTTGAGAACAAACTCCAGGAGCAGGAACAGCGGCCCCGACGTGGGACACCGGCGCGGGCAGTGGGGCTGGTCTCCGCAGGCTTGGCAGGCACAGCCGCAGCTTCCGCTGTGATGTGGCCGGCCCACCACTCACCGTCGCTGTCACTGCCTCTTCCGAGAAACCAGGAGATGGCCGGCGAGACGCCACTGGAACCTGAAAGGCGCCCGCTCGTCAGCCGCCCGTGAGGAGGTGAGGAGGTGAGGAGGTGAGGAGGTAAGCTCTTCCCCAGCGTCAGGCAGCGCATGTTTCGTTTCCTGGAGAATGCAAGTGTCCACGTGCCACGTGGACGCACATCACTGTCCACGTGGGGTGAGAGCCCAAGCCTCCCTAGGGGTGCCCCAGCTTGGGAAGGGAGACACGGCAAGGCTGTGCTGCTTGGAGGTTTGTGAGAGCCAGCTTCTGTTTCCCCATCAGCAGCCGCAGTGCATCACAACATCTGTTCCAGATCCGTGACTGCCTTCGTCCTCAACCCGACTTAGAAGCTTCAACACAAATGTTTCCAATGTCATATTGGCGATTAAGAATGGAGATCCAACCCTAGAATCCATTAACCCAGAGGAGCAACCACCTGCTGCCCCAAGTGTAGTTCAAATCAGCAGCGAGCCATTAATCAAAACCACGCTGATACCAGCCTCATTTACTTACTGTTTTGACTTAATTAGAAAATAAATCACTTACAAGTTTTGAGTTCCCAGAAGAGGATCCACACAATGAGACTGTTCAGGAGACAGATTTGCGCACATGAATGTGTGTGCAACATGAATGCCAGGCCCAGCCTGCCATCTCCCAGGGCAGATAAGAACCGGGCGCTCCTGAGTGAGGCCACTGGGTGAGGCTGAGGGCCGGGTGTCCCGTGTGCCCCACGTCTCAGTTAAGTGAGACTCTGACCATCACCTGGGGAACCTTCCGGAGACAGGTGCTCAGTGCAGGAGGGTATGCATGGACGGGGAGCAAGAAGTGTTCCCAAGTGTCCTACCCACGTCCACGCAGCATGCACCTGTGCACTCACACACAACACGCACACCACATGCACACTCAGACCCCACACGCACCCACGCACACACCTGTGCACTCACACACATTCAAACACACAACACGCACACCGCTTGCACACTCACACACTCAGACCCCATGGGCACGTGCACACACACACACTCACATCAGGGTTTTCCAGACACACTGCAGAGTGCTGTGCTTGGTCGGGAAGTTGGGAGAGAAACACGTGCATTGGGCATGCTGTTTTCATCGTTTTCTGCCAGAGACAGGGTCCCACGCATCTGTGGATGTGGTCATCGTCAAAGTGGCTTTTTCATATTGAAACAACTGTACTTTCATCCAGATCCACAGGTGCCTGATGCACAGAGACTACACACGTGTCTTACAGGTGTGTGCATACGGGCTGAGCAGCTGACACGGGCCTGAGTCTCCGCGGAGGGCCGGAAGAGGCCGCAGTCGTGTGGTCGGCACGTATGGTGAGGACACAGGACGGCTCCTCTCAGCCCTGCGCGTGCACTCGCTGTCCCATGACCCCGTGCACACGAGGACCTCACTGAGGCCAAAAAAGAGAGCCTGCACACAACACCCGTTTCGATGTGGTTCTTGGTGATGTTGCTTTAATCCTACAGAAACGAAATGCCTCTCCTTTCCCAGCTGAAACGTTTCCTTCCCATGTGAACACACGAGTATGCCCACATGAACGGCGTTGGGTCAGGGTTGCAGTCAAGACCAGCTTGTCCGGCCAGCTCGACTTCCCGTGTCCTTGCTGGGGAGGGTGCTTCAGTCCTTTGTCAATTTAATGAGTTACAAACCTTTATGCTGTGACGGACTCAAATCTACATTTTTATAACAGGAAACATAAAAGTAAAATCAGAACCTGATTGAGGGACAATTTTTGCCACTTGTGGCTTCATTCTGTGACATTTAACACAATAAGATGTAAATGAGTCTTTAGCCAAAACGGTTTCTCATGTGGCTAAGGCGTGTTCCACAGTGTGAGGAGTGGCCCCACTGCAGTCACATGATTTGGAAATGACAGTCTCCACGTCCCCCGGGACCGCACTGTGGCGCCTCCCTGAGAGCATGTGGAACACAGCGGACTGTGGGTAGAAATCCATCCTTTTAAAAACATGTCATTTCAGTGAAAATGGGAATATTTAAGGTTTATCCTGGGAGAGAAACATCTATTATTTAAAACATGAAGTTCATTTTCAGGAAAGTCGTTTGAATACTTCGCATGTTCCCCTGCATGGGCTTGCTGCCTCTGGCACGTTCAGTGTCTGTCAAAACAATATTTATAAAATTACCTGTCATAACAATGACCTCTCCTTGCTGCAACTAAACGAAACAAAATGTATTATTCTGTTTTCAAGGTGTAAGAGCTGCTAAGTTTTCCACAAGTAAAAATGTTTGTTTTTAGCTCCTGTGCTCACCTCAGCACTGACAGGGCAGTGACAGGTGAGTGACAACTGGGGCAAGTCCTTTCGAGCACTGCCACTGCACACGTGCTACAGGGCTGTGGGGACACGGCCAGCCGAGGGACACTGCCCACTGCTCGGTTGGTCGTTTGGGTCGGCTCGGGCAGAGCCATCCGTTCAAAGGGAAATGGCATGTTTCACCCCCGTGTGAAATTCGCATCTTCCCACGAGGCCTAAACGAACCACAAAGGGAGAGAAGCCCAGCTCAACAACAGGATTCCCTTTTGACCCCAAACCTGTGGCGAACGGGGATTGCAACCCCATGTAGCATGAGTGCGGTTGCCACAGCAGGTCCTGAATCCTCACAGAAGCAGGAAAGCTGCGCCCGCGCCCACGAGGGTCCCGCCCCCAGAAGGGTTTCCTGCATCCACACGCCTTCCCTCCCAGACGAGAAGGAAAGTTGCAGGGTCTGATGTGGGAGGGGACAGCACCACAGTGGCGGCTTCGGGGCCGGTGTCCACGTGGGGAGGGCCCGCGGATCAGCTGTCACGCCAACTCGTGCCTACGACACCGTGGTGCAGAGACGTACAACGTGTCGCAAAGACACTGACCTGCTGCCCCAGAGACCTCGTTAAGGGGAGCGGAAAACGAGAAAGCCAAGAACGTGAAAATGCGGCGCCGGTGGTTGGAGGAGAATGCTGATCCATCTGAGAACACACGCATGATCGGGGCTTCGCGGGCCACGCCCCCAGGCACCTGCTAAAAACAGTGAGAGCAGAGCCTTCCCTGGGGGTATGAGCTCCACCTGCTGAGAAGTGAGTGTGCAGGGGGCCCCCTGCTTCAGGATGACGCCACCAGATAAAGACACTTAGGACTGACCTCAAGAGGCTGGTCGCGTTTTGCATGCAGGCGTGTGGGCATACGTGTACACCCGTGTGCACGTGCACAAACGTGAGCCTGTGAGTGCAGATATGGATGAAGTGTGTGTGTGGATGTAAGTGCATCTCACT